>NW_020455956.1:11358-15381 GCF_003342845.1 Nothoprocta perdicaria
GGGCTCACAACGCAGTGCTCACAGCACAGAGCTCATGGCACGGTGCTCATGGAGCAGCACTCGGTGCAGTGCTCATGGCCCCGTGCTCACAGCGCAGTGCTCGGCGCGGGGATCATGGCCTAGTGCTCATGGAGCAGTGCTCGGCACGGGGCTCATGGCACAGTGCTCTTGGCCCAGTGCTCACTGCGTGGTGCTCATGGAGCAGCGCTCAGCACTGTGCTCACGGTACAGTGCTCACGGCGCAGTGCTCACGGTGCAGTGCTCACGGAGCAGCGCTCGGCATGGGGCTCACGATGCAGTGCTCACAGAGCAGTGCTCACGGTGCAGCGCTCACGGAGCAGCACTCAGCATGGGGCTCACGGTGCAGTGCTCACGGTGCAGTGCTCACAGTGCAGTGCTCACGGAGCAGCGCTCGGCACGGGGCTCACAGTGCAGTGCTCACGGTGCAGTGCTCACGGTGCAGCGCTCGGCGTGGGGCTCAGTGCAGTGCTCACAGTGCAGTGCTCACGGTGCAGCACTCAGCATGGGGCTCAGTGCAGTGCTCACAGTGCAGTGCTTACGGAGCAGCACTCAGCATGGGGCTCAGTGCAGTGCTCACGGTGCAGTGCTCACAGTGCAGTGCTCACGGAGCAGCACTCAGCATGGGGCTCACGGTGCAGTGCTCACGGTGCAGTGCTCACGGAGCAGCGCTCGGCACGGGGCTCACGGTGCAGTGCTCACAGTGCAGCGCTCATGGAGCAGCGCTCGGCATGGGGCTCACAGTGCAGTGCTCACGGTGCAGTGCTCACGGAGCAGCGCTCAGCATGGGGCTCACAGTGCAGTGCTCACAGTGCAGCGCTCACGGTGCAGTGCTCACGGAGCAGCGCTCGGCGTGGGGCTCACGGTACAGTGCTCACAGAGCAGTGCTCACAGTGCAGCGCTCACGGAGCAGCGCTCGGCGTGGGGCTCACAGTGCAGTGCTCACAGTGCAGTGCTCACGGAGCAGCGCTCGGCGTGGGGCTCACGGTACAGTGCTCACAGTGCAGTGCTCACAGTGCAGTGCTCACGGAGCAGCGCTCGGCACGGGGCTCACAGTGCAGTGCTCACAGTGCAGCGCTCACGGAGCAGCGCTCGGCGCGGGGCTCACGGTGCACACGGTGCAGCAACAAGTGAGCACAGGCTCCCTAGCAGCTCAGGGCAGCGGGGCTGGGATGGCCAGAGGCAGAAGCAGCCCCTTCCCCAGGAGCAGGAAGGATGTCAAGGAAACCAGCACTGCTGCAGGGTGGGGAACAGAGAAACGGCTCTGAAATAAAGGAACTGCAGGATTTTCCCTTGCATAAAGGGAAACTGAGCATTCCTGGCCTGTGTTTAGCGTGCGCTGCCACGTCTGGGCACGCAGGGACCCCGTGGGCCGGGACCGGGGGCAGGGGAGCCCGAGGCATCCTGGCGCATCCCCGGGGCGCACCGGCTGCTCGTGGGGCTGCCGCTGCGCCTGGGTTGGAGCCGAGGCCGGCGGTTTTGCTGCCTCTGCTGCTATTTTTACCCCAGCTCCCATTTTCCAGCTCCTCTCGCAGATCCGGCTGCTGGAGCCCGCTCCGCTTTTGCAGATTTTCCCCTAATCACATAATTCCCAGAAGTAGGACAGCGGGAAGGCTCTGAACGCGCGCAACGCGATGCCGGGGGCCGAGCCCGAGGCTGCCCCCGTCTGCGCTCCCCTTCCTGGGACAGGGATCGCGGCTCCATGGGGCGGGTGCCGAGCTGGGGGGCGCTGATGGAGAGGCGCTCGCCCGGCACCATTCCCGGCACCACGCTGGGAGCACTGGTTCCAGTGCGCTGGGCTGACCGGGATGTGGTGCCATGGAGAGGATGATGTGGGGCGGGAACAGGCGCGGGAGCGGAGGCCGGCGCCGCACAAGGAGGCCGCGCCACGGCGGGATGCTCGGAGCGGAGGCCGGCGCCGCACAAGGAGGCCGCGCCACGGCGGGATGCTCGGAGCGGAGGCCGGCGCCGCACAAGGAGGCCGCTCCACGGCGGGATGCTCGGAGCGGAGGCCGGCGCCGCACAAGGAGGCCGCGCCACGGCGGGATGCTCGGCGCTATTTTGAGCCCGGCTCCCCGGGCGCTGCTGCAGGACAGCGGCTGCACGGGCGCAGGCGCGGCGAGGCCGGCGGGCGCAGCTGGCACCGGCACCAGGGAGAGGCGCCGCTCGGTACCGGCCCCGCGAGCCCCGGCTGCGGCCGGGAGCCCTGCGCCCGTCCCCGCTCCCCCTGCGGAGGTGACGTCCCCGAGGCCCCCGCGCGGTGCCGGGTCCCAGGAGGGACAGGAGGCGCCGGGAGCGCCGGGCCCGAGGCTGGCGCTGACCCAGGCGGTTCCGCGGACGGCACAGGGAGCTCGGCAAGGACACAGCTCCGCCTGCCGCCGCTCGGCTCCGGCAATGCCGGCACTGCCAGCGCGGGCATCTCGCGGATCTGTGCACTCCACAGACCCTCCCGCTCCCCATGGAACCCCCTCAGGTCCCCATGGACCCCTTGGCTGCCCATGGACCCCTCAGGTCCCCATGGACCCCCCCCATCCCAGCACATTGCCAGGGAGCTCCCTGGGGATTCAGCTCCGCGTGCCAGGGCCCCGCAGCCCCGAGCGCTCCTGCCTGCGCCGGGGGACGGATGAGACCAGCCGTGCTGGAGGGCGGCACGGATGGGGTCGCAAGGGGAGCCGCTGCGGCCGCGGCCCCCAGCACAAGGGCACAGGGGACACAGAGGCAGCGGGTCGGAACGGGGCAGGAGGGGGATCCCAGCCGGACCCGGCCGCGTCTAGCCCCGGAGCTGCGATCCCTGCAGGAGCCCCCGGGCAGGAAGGAGCAGCGCAGATTGGACGGGACCAGCTGCCTCCTGCCCGGTGCGATCCCCGCGGCACCGCTGGGAGCGGGGCCTTCCCAAGGCCTGGGAAAGGGAACGACCCGGGAAGCAGCCAGAGCAGATGCTGGATGGAGCCACCAAGGGAGACGAGCGGCTTCCCGACTGGACCGCAGCTCCCTGGGCCTTCCCGGTGCCACCAGCACCAGCTCCCGGCCCGCGCGGGGCCAGGCCGGCTCAGGCTGCTGCTGGCCCTGGCGCCAGTGCAGCTCCCATCTATGGACACAGATCCCGTCTATACGTGCAGCTCCCATCCACGGGTGCAGCTCCCATCCACGGCACCGTTCCCTTCTGCTGGCGCAGCTCCCATCTACGGGCACAGCTCCCACCCAGCCCCACATGCCAGCCCCGCACACCCCAAGGGCCAGGCAGGGCCACCCATGGGTGACACCACCCTGCGGCACCTGCCCTCCGTGCTCCACACGGGGCCGTCCAGCAGCCGGGCCCTGCAGCTCCCATGGGACCCACGGGCAGGTGACCTGCGTGGGGCTCACGGGAGGGGACCAGGGTCCAGCAGCGCCGTGTCCCCCCCGCACCCTCGGGAGCGATCAACCCGCTCGGATGGGCCCCGGGGGCCACTCTCAGGGCCCTGTGCCAGGCGCGAGCGGAGCCGAGCGCCGCTCCCTGTGCCCCCCAACCGGCCCCCGGCGCCCCCTGCTCCGGCGCCGGAGCCCCCCGGGAGGCGGAGGCCGGGTGGCACCGCTCGGCGTGGGGCAGCCGGGCAAGGACACGGCAACGCGGCGGGGCAGGGGGACAACACAGCGACGCAGGGAGGACAGCACGGTGCTGCGGGAGGACGACACGGCGGTGCGGGGGGACAACACGTCCCCACGGGAGGACAGCACGGTGCTGCGGGAGGACGACACGGCGGTGCGGGGGGACAACACGGTGCTGCGGGGGGGCAACACGTCCCCATGGGAGCACAGCACGGTGCTGCGGGAGGACGACACGGTGGGGCAGGGGGACAACACGGTGCTGCGGGGGGACAACACGGCCCCATGGGAGCACAGCATGGTGCTGCGGGAGGACGACACGGCAGTGCGGGGGGACAACACGGTGCTGCGGGGGGACAACACGGCCCCATGGGAGCACAGCACGGTGCTGCAGGAGGACGACACAGCGGTGCGGGGGGA
>NW_020455956.1:17032-19496 GCF_003342845.1 Nothoprocta perdicaria
TGTGTGGGGAGGGGGTTGTATGGGGATGTATAGGGAGGGCTGATGTATGGGGAGGGGGATGTACGTAGAGGGAGATGTTTGGGGGGGGGATGTATAGGGAGAGAGGAGGTATGGGGAGGGGGGTGTATGCGGGCTGGGGGGAGGTATGGGGAGGAGGGATGTGTAGGGAGGAGGGATGTATGGCGAGGGGGATGTGTGGGGAGGGGGTTGTATGGGGATGTATAGGGAGGGGGATGTAGGAAGAGGGAGATGTTTGGGGGGGCGATGTATGGGGAGAGAGGAGGTATGGGGAGGGGGCTATATGGGGAGGGGGGGATGTATCAGGAGGGGGATGTCTGGGGAGAGGGACATATGGGGAGAGAGGAGATATGGGGAGGGGGTTGTATGGGGATGTAGGAGGAGGGAGATGTTTGGGGAGGGGGGATGTATGGGGAGGGAGGATATATTGAGAGGGGGATATGTGGGGAGGGAGGATGTATGGGGAGAGGAGGGTGTATAGGGAGGAGGGATGTATGGGGAGGGGGATGTATAGGGGGGCAGGTAAAGGAAGAGGGATGTATGGGGAGGGGGATGTATGGGGAGGGGAATGTATGAAGAGGGGGATGTATGGGGAAGAGGATATACAGGGAATGGGGATGTATGGGGAGGGGGGGAAATGAGGAGGGGGATGTAAGGGGAGGGGGATATATGGAGAAAGGGGGGTGTATAGGGAGGGGGAAGTATGGGGAGGGGAGAGAGGGTAGCGTGAGGTGAATGTATAGGGAAGCGACCAGGGCTGTGTGGGGAGGAGAGGGATGTGTAGGGAGGAGAGAGGGGCTCTATAGGGCCCCTATAAGAAAACAGGGAGGAGTGTGTGTGCGGGGGGCAGTTTATGGGGAGGAGAGGGAGCTGCATAGGGAGAGGGAAAGGAGGATGTAGGGAAGGAGAGGGGAATGTACAGGGAAATAAGACGTGGATGTATGGGGAGGAGAGAGGGGGATGTATGGGGGTATAGGGAGCAGTGGGGTCTGTCTATAGGGAGAGGGGGCCCTATGGGGGGCACAGGGAGCAGTGGGGTCTGTCTATAGGGAGAGGGGGTCCTATGAGGGGTGCAGGGAGCAGCAGGGTCTGTCTATAGGGAGAGGGGGCCCTATGGGGGGCACAGGGAGCAGCAGGGTCTGTCTATAGGGAGACAGGGCCCTATAGGGGCGCAGGGAGCAGTGGGGTCTGTCTATAGGGAGAGGGGGTCCTATGGGGGCTCCGAGGGGAGCAGGTGCAGGGGAGGGGGCTGTTTGGCAGGGCTGTATAGGGGATGTGCAGGGCGGTATAGGGGCTGCGTAGGGGATGCAGTGCCATAGGGCACTATGGGGCTGGCCCCATAGGAAGCTGCAGGAGTGGGTAGGGCAGGACCATGCGAGTAGAGGAAGGGTCGTATAGGGCAGTGCAGGGCTGTGACGGGGCTGGGCTGGGGGCTCTATAGGGCTCTATAGGGGTGCAGGGCTGCATGGAACCACGCGAGTCTGTACAATGGGATGTATAGGGAGGTGCAGGAGGCAGCGCAGGGCTTGTGAGGGGCTGCATGGGTCCTTATAGGGGGTGCAGGGCAGTGTGAGGCCATGCGCATAGGGGCTCTATAGGGCATTGCAGCGCTGTACCATAAGGTGCAGGACTGCACAGGGCCATGCAGCGGGCTGTACAGGGAGGTATGGGACTGTATAGGGGGGCATATGGCCAAGCAGGGGTTGTATAGGGCCGTATAGGGAGGTGTAGGGCTGTATAGGGGGTGCTGCACTGCACAGGACCATGCATAGGGCCATACAGGGAGGCACAGGGCCATAGACAGGATTGCATACGACTGTATAGGGAACCATAAGGCTGTATGGGGAGGTACAGGGCTCTATAGGGAGGCACAGAGCTGAACAGGGCCATGTACAGGGCCTTGCAGGGAGGCACAGGACAATATAGGGTGGTGCAAGAACATATAGGGAGGCACAGGGCCATATAGGAAGCCCATCCCACCCTCCCTGTGAGGGGATGCAGAGCCATAGGATGCAGATCCCTATGCAGGAAGGTGCAGGGCCCTATAGGGGGTTGCAGGGCTGCACATGGGGGTGCGGGGCTGTGCAGGGAGGTGCAGGGTCCTATAGGGGGTTCCAGGGCCCTATAGGGGGCTGCAGAGCCACATGGGGGGTGTGGGGCTGTACAGGGGGTTGCAGGGTCCTATAGGGGGCTGTGCAGCTGTATGGGGGGCGTGGGAATGCATGGGGGATTGCAGGGCCCTATAGGGGGTTGCAGGACCCTATAGAGGGCTGCAGGGTCCCATAGGGGGCTGCAGGGCTGTATGGGGTGCGCAGGGTCCTACAGGGGGCTGTAGAGCCCTATAGGGGGCTGCAGGGCTGTATGGGGGGGGCGCGGGGCCCTATAGGGTGCTGCAGGGTCCCATAGGGGGCTGCAGGGCTCTATGGGGTGCGCGGGGCTGCACGGG
>NW_020455956.1:22027-23251 GCF_003342845.1 Nothoprocta perdicaria
CTGATCCCAGCGTTGATCCTGGCGCTGATCCCGGTCCATCCCGGCACTGATCCCGCCCCGATCCCGGTGCTGATCCCAGCGCTGATCCCGGCGCTGATCCCGGTGCTGGTCCCGATGCTGATCCCGCCCCGATCCCGGAGCTGATCCCAGCGCTGATCCCGGCGCTGATCCCGGTGCTGGTCCCGATGCTGATCCCGCCCCGATCCCGGAGCTGATCCCAGCGCTGATCCCGGTGCTGATCCCAGCGCTGATCCTGTCCAGTCACGGAGGCGGATCCCAGCCCATCTCAGAGCTGAAGCCCAGAGCTGATCCCAGCCCAGCGCTGATCCCGGCCCAGCGCTGATCCCAGCCCAGCGCTGATCCCAGCGCAGCTCCCGGAGCTTCCCGCTCCCGGCGGTGTCGGTATCAGAGCAGCCGGGCCGGGGGTCGGGCCGGGTCGCCCCGGGACCGGGGGCTGCAGGGCCGGCCCCGCCGCGTCCCCCCCGCGCCGGGACCCTCCTCCCGCAGCGGGACGGAGCGCGGGACGGGACAGGGATGGGGACAGGGCCGCTGCAGCGACACCGGGACCGCCGGGAGCGGGAATGCTGGGAATGGGAGCACTGGGAGCAGGAACGCAGGGAGCAGGAGCGCAGGGAATGGGACCATCGGGAATGGGAACGCAGGGAGTGGGAGTGCAGGGGGCGGGAACGCCGGGAAAGGAACCATGGGGAACGTGAGCGCAGGGAGCGGGAGTGCAGGGAATGGGAATGTTGGGAGCAGGAACGCAGGGACGTGCCGCTTACTGCCCATCTGGGAACGGTGGCGTTGGACACATGGACACAGGGAGCAGGGGCAGCCGCGGGGCCTCCCGGGACACGGAGCTGGGCGGCAGGGAGCTGCCGCTGGAGCAGCATTCCCGGCTGGAGCAGCATTCCCGGCCGGAGCAGCGGGTGCTGCCAGTGCCACCGGCCCCGGGGGCAGAGGAGACCCGGCAGCACCGGCACTGGGGACACAGGGGACCCGGCAGCACCGGCACTGGGGACAGTGGGGACCCGGCAGCACCGGCACTGGGGACACAGGGGACCCGGCAGCACCGGCACTGGGGACAGTGGGGACCCGGCAGCACCAGCACTGGGGAAAGTAGGACCCGGCAGCACCAGCACTGGGGACACAGGGGACCCGGCAGCACCGGCACTGGGGACAGTGGGGACCCGGCAGCACCGGCACTGGGGACACAGGGGACCC
>NW_020455956.1:24491-26588 GCF_003342845.1 Nothoprocta perdicaria
CACCGGCACTGGGGACACAGGGGACCCGGCAGCACCGGCACTGGGGACAGTGGGGACCCGGCAGCACCAGCACTGGGGACACAGGGGACCCGGCACCGGTTCCCTGGGAACACAGGGGACTCGGCAGCACCGGCACTGGGGACAGTAGGACCCGGCAGCACCGGCACTGGGGACAGTGGGGACCCGGCACCGGTTCCCTGGGAACACAGGGGACCCGGCAGCACCGGCACTGGGGACAGTGGGGACTCGGCAGCACCGGCACTGGGGACAGTAGGACCCGGCAGCACTGGCACTGGGACCAGAGGGGACTCGGCAGCACCGGCACTGGGGACAGTGGGGACCCGGCAGCACCGGCACTGGGGACAGTGGGACCCAGTACCGGTTCCCCGGCCCCAGAGGGGACCCGGCGGTGGCGCCAGCCCCGGGGCTCCCGCTGCGCCCGGCGCCCGTGGGCAGAGGGACGGGCAGCGCGAGCGGCCCCGGGCCCGCGATCCCGCCCGGCCCCACAGCAGCGGCGCAGAGACCCGTCCTGCAGGCAGCGCTTTATTGGGCGCAGGGTGGTGCGCGGCCCCGCGGCCCCGCGCGGGCACCAGGGACGCGGCGGGGCTCAATGCGCTGTGCGATGCAGTGCGCGCTGCACTGTGCAGTGCAGCGTGTGACGCAGTGTGCAGCGCACCGTGCAGTGCGGCGGGGCCCAGAACAGGCACGGGGGGCGCGCGGGGGGCCCGCGGCGCCCTCAGCAGCCGGGCGGTCCCCGGGCCAGCAGCAGGTCCAGGTAGGCGCCGCGCAGCAGGTCCTCGTCCCGCACGCCCAGCTGCTCCATGAGCTGCCGGGCCACGAGGGCGCCCTGCTCCGGCGTCTGCTCCTCGCGCAGCTGCACCTGCGGGCGCCGGGGGGTGCTGTGGGGCACTGGGGGGGCCATGCAGTGCCGTGGGGGGCAGTGGGGCGCCGCGGGGGGCCACAGAGTGCCACTGGGTGTTGTGGGGTGTTGTAGGGTGCCGTAGGGCGCTGTGGGGCATCGTGGGGCACCGTGGGGTGCTGTGGAGCACCATGGGGTGCTGTGGGGTGCTCTGGAGCACTGTGGGGCACTGTGGGGGGCCATGGAGTGCCACTGGGTGTTGTGGGGTGTTGTAGGGTGCCGTAGGGCGCTGTGGGGCATCGTGGGGCACTGTGGAGCACCACAGGGTGCTGTGGGGTGCCGTGGGGTGCTCTGGAGCACTGTGGGGTGCTGTGGGGGGGCCATGGGACACCGTGGGTGCTGTGGGGGCTGCGGGGTGTTGTGGGGTGCCATAGGGCGCCGTGGGCACCGTGGAGCACCATGGGGCACTGTGGGGCAGCGTGGAGCATCATGGAGCACCATGGGACACTGTGGGGCACCGTGGGGTGCCGTAGGGTGCCGTGGGGCACCATGGGGCACTGTGGGGTGCTGCGGGGCACCGTGGGGTGCCGTAGGGTGCCGTGGGGCACTGTGGAGACTGTGGGGCACCGTGGGGTGTTGTAGGGTGCCGTTGGGGCTCCGTGGGGCTCCGTGGGGCACCGTGGGCACCATGGGGCGCCGTGGGGCGCCGTGGGGACGCGCGTGGGCGCTCACCTCCAGCTCCAGGAAGTCGCCCAGCCCCTCCACGCGGTCCAGGTGCACGCGGGTCTGTCCCAGCAGGTAGAGCTGCCGCTGCTTCTCCACGACGCCCAGCACGCCCAGCGCCCGCGCCAGCACCGCCTGCGCCGCCGCACGGCACCGCGCGTCAGGCACGGCCCCGCACGGCACCGCGCGTCAGGCACGGTATTGCACGGTACCGCACGGTCCTGCCCGGCACCGCGCGTCAGGCACAGCCCCGTATGGTACCGCGCGTCAGGCACGGCCCTGTATGGTACCACACGGTACCGCATGGCACCGTGCGTCAGGCACGGCCCCGTATGGTACCGCGCGTCAGGCACGGCCCCGTATGGTACCGCACGGCACCACACGGCACTGCGTGTGAGGCACGGTATTGCACGGTACCGCACGGTACCGCACGTCAGGCACAGCCCCGTATGGTACCGCACGGTACCGCACGTCAGGCATGGCACTGTATGGTACCGCACGGCACCGCACGGCAC
>NW_020455956.1:27268-28506 GCF_003342845.1 Nothoprocta perdicaria
GTATGGTACCACACGGCACCGCACGGCACCGCGCGTCAGGCACGGCACCATATGGTACCGCACGGCACCGCGCGTCAGGCACGGTACCGCACGGCACCGCACGGCACCGCGCGTCAGGCACGGCACCGTATGGTACTGCATGGCACCGCACGGCACCGCGCGTCAGGCACGGTATTGCACAGTACCGCACGGCACCGCGCGTCAGGCACGGCACCGTATGGTACCGCATGGCACCGCGCGTCAGGCACGGCACCGCACGGCACTGCACGGTACCACATGTCAGCACACGGTACCACACGGCACTGCGTGTGAGGCACGGTATTGCACGGTACCGCACGGCACCGCATGTCAGGCACGGCACCGTATGGTACCACACGGCACCGCACGGCACCGCGCGTCAGGCACGGCACCGTATGGTACCGCATGGCACCACACGGCACTGCGCGTCAGGCATGGCACTGTATGGTACCGCACGCTACCACACGGCACTGCGTGTGAGGCACGGTATTGCACGGTACCGCACGGTACCGCACGTCAGGCACGGCACCGTATGGTACCACACGGTACCGCACGGCACCACACGGCACCGCGCGTCAGGCACGGCACTGCACGGTACCACATGTCAGCACACGGTACCACACGGCACTGCACATCAGTGCACGGCAACGCACGGTACTGCGCGGTACCGCATGGTACCGCCTAGTGCACAGCACGGCACTGCACGGTACCGCATGGTACCGCCTAGTGCACAGCACGGCACTGCACGGTACCACGTGTCAGTGCACGGCAGGATGTGGTACCACCTGGTACCACATGTCGCCTCACAGTACCACATGGTACCACATGGCACCACACGTTATTGCATGGCACCGCACTGCACGACGTAGCGCACGGCACTGCACGGCACTGCACGGCACTGCACGGCGCCACATGGCAGTGCACGGCAGCGGGGAGCCCCTGGGGACCCCCGTGCGGGCAGGCCGGTGCCAGCGCCGGTGCCAGCGCCGGTGCCGGTCTCACCTCGAGGCCGTCGGCGTCGTCCACGCGGCAGGTGCTGAACTGCGAGAGCTTGGGGCCCGCGGCGTCGGGGCGCTCGTAGAAGATGAGCTCGGCCGGGCCCTCCTGCGGGGGCGGCTCGGGGGTCACCGGGGCTCTGCACCCGCGGGCACTGCACCCGCGGGCACTGCACCCGCCCCCAGGCACTGCACCGCGGGCACTGCACCCTCGTGCATTGCACC
>NW_020455957.1:0-583 GCF_003342845.1 Nothoprocta perdicaria
ATCCCCATCCCCATCCCCATCCCGAATCCCCATCCCCATCCCGATCCGGATCCCAAACCGCATCCCCATCCCGATCCCGAATCCCAATCCCCATCCCCCTACCCGCCCGACTGCACCTGCACCTGGGACATCACGGTGATCCCAATCCCGATCCCGTTCCTGATCCCATTCCCATTCCCGCAGGTTCCCGATGGCCGTCCCGTCCACCTGCACTTCCGGGTGTTCGACCTGGAGCCGGATGGGCCCCAACCCCATCCATTCCCAACCCATTCCCAACCCCAATCCCAACCCAATCCATTCCCAACCCCATTCCCAATCCCGATCCCGTTCCTGATCCCAATCCCATTCCCGTTCCCGCAGGTTCCCGACGGCCGCCCGGTCCATCTCCACTTCCGGGTGTTCGACCTGGAGCCGGACGGGCCCCAACCTCAACCCAACCCCCATCCAACCCCAACCCATTCCCGATCCAATCCCGTTCCTGATCCCGATCCCATTCCCATTCCCGCAGGTTCCCGACGGCCGCCCGGTCCACCTGCACTTCCGGGTGTTCGACCTGGAGCCGGACGGGCCCCAACCCCATCCA
>NW_020455957.1:1233-5624 GCF_003342845.1 Nothoprocta perdicaria
GGCCGCCCGGTCCACCTGCACTTCCGGGTGTTCGACCTGGAGCCGGACGGGCCCCAACCCCATCCATTCCCAACCCCATTCCCGATCCAATCCCATTCCTGATCCCGATCCCAATCCCGTTCCCGCAGGTTCCCGACGGGCGCCCGGTCCACCTGCACTTCCGGGTGTTCGACCTGGAGCCGGACGGCCGCTGCCGCTTCGACGCGCTCTCGGTGTTCGGGGGCGGGCCGGGCGCGCCGCTGCTCGGCCGCTTCTGCGGCACCTTCCGGCCGGGCGCCCTGCACGCGCCGGGCGGCCGCATGCGGCTCCGCATGGAGAGCGACGGCGCCGGAGCCGGACGCGGCTTCCTGGCCTGGTTCAGCGCCGGGAGACCCCTCGGAGACGGTACGGATGGATCCCGATCCCGAGCCGTGTCCTGATCCCGTGTCCCGATCCCGATCCGCGTCCCGTGTCCCGATCCGTGTCCCGATCCCGAGCCGTGTCCTTGTCCTGTGTCCTGATCCCGATCTGTGTCCCCATCCCGTGTCCCTGTCCTGTGTCCCCATCCCGTGTCCCATGTCCGTGCGGCTCCGCATGGAGAGCGACGGCGCCGGANTGTCCGTGCGGCTCCGCATGGAGAGCGACGGCGCCGGAGCCGGGAGGGGATTCCTGGCCTGGTTCAGCGCCGGGAGACCCCTCGGAGACGGTACGGATGGATCCCGATCCTGAGCCGTGTCCTGATCCCGTGTCCCGATCCCGATCCGCGTCCCGTGTCCCGATCCTGATCCGTGTCCCGATCCCGATCTGTGTCCGTGTCCCGTGTTCTGATCCCAATCCGCGTCCCGTGTCCCGATCCCGAGCCATGTCCCATGTCCTGATCCTGATCCGTGTCCTGATCCTGATCCTGATCCGTGTCCTGATCCCGAGCCGTGTCCCATGTCCTCATCCTGATCTGTGTCCCGTGTCCTGATCCCGATCCGTGTCCCTGTCCCGTGTCCCCGTCCCGTGTCCCGTGTCCGTGCGGCTCCGCATGGAGAGCGACGGCGCCGGAGCGGGACGGGGATTCCTGGCCTGGTTCAGCGCCGGGAGACCCCTCGGAGACGGTACGGATGGATCCCGATCCGTGTCCCGATCCCAATCCGTGTCCTGTGTCCTGATCCTGATCCATGTCCCATGTCCTGATCCTGATCTGTGTCCTTGTCCCGTGTCCTGATCCCGATCCGTGTCCCGTGTCCTGATCCCGAGCCGTGTCCTTGTTCCATGTCCTGATCCCGATCCGTGTCCTTGTCCTGTGTCCTGATCCCGATCTGTGTCCCCATCCCGTGTCCCCGTCCCGTGTCCCGTGTCCGTGCGGCTCCGCATGGAGAGCGACGGCGCCGGAGCCGGGAGGGGATTCCTGGCCTGGTTCAGCACCGGGAGACCCCTCGGAGACGGTACGGATGGATCCCGATCCCGAGCCGTGTCCTGATCCCGATCCGTGTCCCATGTCCCGTGTCCTGATCCCGATCCCGAGCCGTGTCCTGATCCCGATCCGTGTCCTTGTCCCGTGTCCCGATCCCAATCCGTGTCCCGTGTCCTGATCCCGAGCCGTGTCCTTGTCCCGTGTCCCCATCCCGATCCGTGTCCCCGTCCCGTGTCCGTGCGGCTCCACATTCAGGATCCGTGCGGGATCCGCAGGCGCTGACGCCGCTTCCCGTTTTCCCGGCCGCAGAGCAGCAGCCACGCGGGATCCATGCAGGATCCGTGAGGGATCCGTGTGGGATCTGTGCGGAATCCATGGAATTTGACCCCATG
Organism: Nothoprocta perdicaria; assembly: GCF_003342845.1. Taxonomy (NCBI): domain Eukaryota; kingdom Metazoa; phylum Chordata; class Aves; order Tinamiformes; family Tinamidae; genus Nothoprocta; species Nothoprocta perdicaria. The sequence continues at coordinate 3,007 of NW_020455957.1, forward strand.
TTCCCGCTGCAGAGCAGGACGTGAGCGGGATCCCTAGGGGATCCATGTGGGATCCATGCAGGTTCCGACCCCGTTTCCCGTGTTCCCACGCAGAGCAGGGTGTGTGGGATCCATTTGGGATCCGTGTGGGATCCCTATGGGATCCATGCAGGATCCATGCAGGATCCAACCCCATTTCCCTGAGGGCTCCATGGGGGATCCGTGTGGGATCCGTATGTGGGATCCGACCCCGTGTTCCTGGGCGGGATCCATGTGGGATCCCTATGGGATCCGTGGGATCCGACGCCGTGTTCCCGCGTAGAGCAGGGCCTGTGCGGGATCCGTGTGGGATCCATGCGGGATCCATGGGGGGTCAGTGCGGGATCCATTCGGGATCCATATGCGTTCCGTGGGGGATCCGTGGGGGATCCGTGGGATCTGACGCCGTGTTCCTGTGCGGGATCCATGCGGGATCCATGCGGGATCCATGGGGGATCCGTGGGATCCGACCCCGTGTTCCTGTGCGGGATCCATGCGGGATCCATGGGGGATCCGTGGGATCTGACCCTGTGTTCCTGTGCGGGATCCCTATGGGATCCGTGGGATCCGACGCCGCGTTCCCGCGCAGAGCAGGGCCTGTGCGGGATCCGTGCGGGATCCGTGGGGGATCAGTGCGGGATCCATTTGGGATCCATATACGTTCCGTGCGGGATCCGTGGGGGATCCGTGGGATCCGACCCCGTGTTCCTGTGCGGGATCCGTGCGGGATCCCTATGGGATCCGTGGGATCCGACGCCGCGTTCCCGTGCGGGATCCATGCGGGATCCATGGGGGATCCATGGGGGATCCGTGGGATCTGACGCCGCGTTCCCGTGCGGGATCCGTGCGGGATCCCTATGGGATCCATGGGATCCGACGCCGCGTTCCCGTGTTCCCGCGCAGAGCAGGGCCTGTGCGGCGGCCGCCTGGAGAAGCCGCAGGGCTCCCTGGAGACGCCCAACTGGCCGCGGGACGACTATCCGCCCGGGATCAGCTGCTCCTGGCACATCGTGGCGCCGCCGGAGCAGGTGGGTGTGCGCGGGACAGGCGGACGCGGGACAGGCGGACGCGGGGACAGGCGGACATGGGGACAGGTGGATGCGGGGACAGGCGGACGCGGGGACAGCTGGACAACCAGAAACAAGGACGCGGAGACAGTCAGACACAGGGACAGGCGGACACGGGGACAGGCGGACGGGGGGACAGGCGGACGGGGGGATAGGCGGATGGGGGACAGGCGGACATGGGGACAGGTGGATGCGGGGACAGGCGGACGCGGGGACAGCTGGACAACCAGAAACAAGGACGCGGAGACAGTCAGACACAGGGACAGGCGGACACGGGGACAGGCGGACGGGGGGACAGGCGGACGGGGGGACAGGCGGATGCGGGGACAGGCGGACGCGGGGACAGCTGGACAACCAGAAACAAGGACGCGGAGACAGTCAGACACAGGGACAGGCGGACACGGGGACAGGCGGACACAGGGACAGACAGATATGGGGACAGCTGGACAACCAGAAACAAGGACGCAGGGACAGGCGGACGTGGGAACAGGCGGACACAGGAACAGGCAGACACGGGGACAGGCAGACATGGCAACAGGCGGACGCGGGGACAGCTGGACAACCAGAAACAAGGACGCGGAGACAGGCAGACGCAGGGACAGGCGGACACGGGGACAGGCGGACACAGGAACAGGCAGACACGGGGACAGGTAGATATGGGGACAGCCGGACAGTCAGACACAAGGACACAGGAACAGGCGGACACGGGGACAGGTGGACGTGGGGACAGCTGGACAGCCAGAAACAAGGACACAGGGACAGGCGGACACGGGGACAGACGGACACAGCAACAGGCGGACATGGGGACAGGTGGACGTGGGACAGCCGGACAGCAGACACGGGGACACCAGGACACCGGGACACACCAACAGCGGGACACCCCGACACAGGGTCGCCAGGACGGGGGGTCAGTGGGTCGCGGTGTTGCTGGGGGTCGCGGTGACGCAGTGCGGCGGTGGCCGCGGGACAGGGTGTCCGTGTGTCGTTGTGACGCGGTGTCCCCGTGTCCCAGTGTCCCGGTGTCCGTGTGTCCCGATGACGCAGCAGCCGGTATCCGTGCGTGCCGGTGTCCGAGTGTCTGGTTGTCCTGGTGATGCAGTGCCCGGCGTCCGCGTGTCCTGGTGTCCGTGTGTCCCGGTGCCCGGCTGTGCTGGTGGCCGTGTGATGCGGTGCGTGGGTGTCCCATTGTCCTGGTGTCTGGGTGATGCGGTGCTTGGTGTCCGGTGTCCGATTGTCCCGGTGTCCTGGTGTCTGGGTGATGCGGTGCCTGGTGTCCGGTTGTCCCAGTGTCCTGGTGTCCTGGTGCCTGCTGTGCGGTTGTCCCGGTGTGCGGGTGACGCGGTACCTGCCGCGCGGCTGTCCCGGTGACGCGGTACCTGCTGTGCGGCTGTCCTGGTGACGCGGTACCCGCCGCGCAGCTGTCCCGGTGTCCTGGTGACGCGGTACCCGCTGTGCGGCTGTCCCGGTGTCCCCGTGTCCCGGTACCCGCCGTGCGGCTGTCCCGGTGACGCGGTACCCGCTGTGCGGCTGTCC
>NW_020455957.1:6633-9617 GCF_003342845.1 Nothoprocta perdicaria
GGTACCCGCTGTGCGGCTGTCCTGGTGTCCCGGTGACGTGGTACCCGCCGCGCAGCTGTCCCGGTGTCCCGGTGTCCTGGTGACGCGGTACCCGCCACGCAGCTGTCCCGGTGACGCGGTACCTGCCGCATGGCTGTCCCGATGTCCCCGTGTCCCGGTACCTGCTGCACGGCTGTCCCGGTGTCCCGGTGACGCGGTACCCGCCGTGCGGCTGTCCCGGTGACGCGGTGTCCCGGTGACGCGGTGCCCACCGCGCGGCTGTCCCGGTGATGCGGTGTCTCGGTGACACGGTACCCGCCGTGTGGCTGTCCCGGTGACGCGGTGTCCCGGTGACGCGGTACCCGCTGTGTGGCTGTCCCGGTGTCCCGGTGTCCCGGTGACGCGGTGCCCACCGCGCGGCTGTCCCGGTGTCCCGGTGTCCCGGTGACGCGGTGCCCGCCGCGCGGCTGTCCCGGTGACGCGGTGTCCCGGTGACGCGGTGCCCGCCGCGCGGCTGTCCCGGTGTCCCGGTGACGCGGTACCCGCTGTGTGGCTGTCCCGGTGTCCCGGTGTCCCGGTGACGCGGTGCCCGCCGCGCGGCTGTCCCGGTGACGCGGTGCGGCTGTCCCGCGCCCAGGTGATCGAGCTGACGTTCGGCAAGTTCGACGTGGAGCCCGACGGTCACTGTCGCTACGACTACGTGGCCGTGTTCGAGGGCGGCCGCCGCGACGACGCCCGGCGCCTCGGCCGCTTCTGCGGGGAGGCGGCGCCCGCGTGAGTGTCACCCGCGTCACCCGCGTCACCCGGTGTCACCCGGTGTCACCCATGTCATCCTGTGTCACCCGCATCACCCGCTGTCACCCAGTGTCACCCGCTGTCACCCGCGTCACCCGGTGTCACCCACATCACCCGGTGTCACCCATGTTATCCCATGTCACCCAGTGTCACCCGCGTCACCCGCGTCACCCGGTGTCACCCATGTCATCCCGTGTCATCCTGTGTCACCCGCGTCACCCGCTGTCACCCACGTCACCCAGTGTCACCCGTATCACCCAGTGTCACCCGCTGTCACCCAGTGTCACCCAGTGTCACCCGCGTCACCCAGTGTCACCCACATCACCCGGTGTCACCCGGTGTCGCCCATGTCATCCCATGTCACCCGGCACCACCCATGTCATCCCATGTTATCCTGTGTCACCTGCTGTCATCCCATGTCACCCGGTGTCACCCGGCACCACCCATTCCATCCCATGTTATCCTGTGTCACCCGCTGTCACCCGTGTCACCGGGTGTCACCTGGTGTCACCTGGCACCACCCATGTCATCCTATGTTATCCCGTGTCCCCCGCTGTCACCTGTGTCACCCGCGTCACCCGCTGTCACGCGGTGTCCCCCGGTGTCACCCGGTGTCACGCGGTGTCACCCGGTGTCACCCCAGGCCCATCGTGTCCTCGAGCAACGAGCTCCTGGTCCAGTTCGTGTCCGACCTCAGCGTCACAGCCGACGGCTTCTCCGCCTCCTACACCATGAGGCCGCCTACAGCCGGAGCCACAGCCGGAGCCACAGCCGGAGCCACAGCCGGAGCCACAGCCGGAGCTACAGCCAGAGCCACAGCCGGAACGAAACCGGTGCCGCCAGGAAAAGGGCCCAAAGGGGCCAACCCCACGGCCAAGGCGGCGCCGGAGCCGCCCGGTACCGCGGCACCAGGTGAGCGGCGGTACCGGTGTCGGCGGTACCGGTGTCGGCGGTACAGGTGTCGGTGGTACCGGTGATGGCGGGCGGTACCAGTGTTGGTGGTACCGGTCCCCCCGGTGCTGGTTCCGGTGGTTCCGGTGGTTCTGTCAGTTCCGATAGCTCCGGTTCTGCTGGTTCTGTTGGTACCGGTTCCAGTGGTTCTGTCAGTTCCGGTTCTGGCAGTTCCGGTTCTGTCACTTCCGTTGGTTCCGGTGGTTCCGGTTCTGTCAGTTCCGGTTCTGGTGGTTCCGGCGGTTCCAATGGTTCTGGTTCCGGTGGTTCCGGTTCCGTCGGTTCCATCGGTTCCGTTGGTTCCATCGGTTCTGTCAGTTCCGGTTCCGTCAGTTCCAGTGGTTCCGGTTCCATCGGTTCCGGTTCCATCGGTTCCAGTGGTTCCGGTTCCGTCGGTTCCGGTTCTGTCAGTTCCGCTGGTTCCGGTTCCGTCGCTTCCAGTTCTGTCGGTTCTGGTTCCGTCGGTTCCGGTTCCGGTTCCGTCGGTTCCATCGGTTCCATCGGTTCCGGTTCCGCCGGTTCCGTCGGTTCTGATTCTGTCAGTTCTGGTGGTTCCGGTTCCGTCGGTTCTGTCAGTTCTGTCGGTTCCGGTTCCGTCGGTTCCAGTGGTTCCGGTCCCGTTGGTTCTGGTCCCGTTGGTTCCGGTTCTGTCGGTTCTGTCGGTTCCGGTTCCGTCGGTTCCGGTTCTGTCGGTTCCAGTGGTTCCGGTTCTGTCAGTTCCGGTTCCGTCGGTTCCGGTTCCGTCGGTTCCGTCGGTTCTGGTTCCATCGGTTCCGGTTCCGTCGGTTCTGGTCCTGTCGGTTCCGGTTCTGTCAGTTCCGTTGGTTCCGGTTCCGTCGGTTCCGGTTCCGTCGGTTCCGGTTCTGTCAGTTCCGGTTCCAGTTCCGTTGGTTCTGTCAGTTCCGGTTCCGTCGGTTCGGTTCTGTCGGTTCCGTCGGTTCCGGTTCTGTCAGTTCCGGTTCGAGTTCCGTTGGTTCTGTCGGTTCTGGTTCCATCGGTTCCGGTTCCGTCGGTTCGGTTCTGTCGGTTCCGTCGGTTCCGGTTCCGTCGGTTCCAGTTCTGTCAGTTCCGGTTCCAGTTCCGTTGGTTCTGTCGGTTCTGGTTCTGTCGGTTCCGGTTCCGTCGGTTCCGGTTGGGTGGGTTCCGGTCTCAGCCCCTCCCCCCGCAGGCCCCCCGTGCCCCGCCCGGTGCCGCCGCGAGGGGACCCTGCAGAGCGGCTTCTGTGACAGCGACTTCGGTGAGGGGACAATGGGGGGACA
>NW_020455957.1:10692-12125 GCF_003342845.1 Nothoprocta perdicaria
GAGGGGTGACAATGGGGGGTGACACAATGGGGGGGGGGGACACACCGGGACACTCGCACAACAGGGGGACACGCGGTGGGGGTGACACCCCCCCCACACACCCACACACGGTGACACCCTGGGGGTGACACCCCGTGACCCCCGGTGTCCCCCCCAGTGGTGACGGTGACACCCGCAATGGGGTGACACCCGCAACGGGGTGACACCCACACACACAATGGGGGGGTGACACCCACACAATGGGGGGGTGACACCCTGGGGGTGACACCCCGTGACCCCGGTGTCCCCCCCCCCCCAGTGGTGACGGGGACGGTGACGGGGACGGGCGGGGCCCGGGGGGGCGGGGCCTCCTGGGCGGAGCTCTCGCCGCTCCAGACCTACAAGGGGGCGGGGCTGCTGCCGGCCCCGCCCCTGCGCCTGACGCTGCCCTGCGCCCAGTGCCCCGCCCTGCGCAAAGGTGGGTGACACCCCGTCCCCGTGTGTCACCCGTCCCTGTGTCACCCTGTCACTGTGTCACCCTGTCACCCTGTCACCATGTAACCGTGTCACTGTGTCACCCATTCCCATGTCCCCGTGTCACCCTGTCCCCGTGTCCCCGTGTCCGTGTGTCACCCTGTCCCCGTGTCACCGTGTGTCACCCGTCCCTGTGTCACCCTGTCACTGTGTCACCCTGTCCCCGTGTCCGTGTGTCCCCGTGTCACCCTGTCCCCGTGTCACTGTGTCACCCATCCCTGTGTCACCCTGTCCCCGTGTCACCGTGTGTCACCCATCCCTGTGTCACCCTGTCCCTGTGTCACCCTGTCCCCGTGTCCCTGTGTGTCACCCTGTCACCATGTCACCGTGTGTCACCCGTCCCTGTGTCACCCTGTCACCGTGTCGCTGTGTCACCCGTTCCCGTGTCCCCGTGTGTCACCCTGTCACCATGTAACCGTGTCACCATGTCCCCGTGTCCCCGTGTCCGTGTGTCACCCTGTCCCCGTGTCACTGTGTCACCCATCCCTGTGTCACCCTGTCCCCGTGTCACCCTGTCCCCGTGTCACCGTGTGTCACCCATCCCTGTGTCACCCTGTCCCTGTGTCACCCTGTCCCCGTGTCACCCTGTCCCCGTGTCCCTGTGTGTCACCCTGTCACCATGTCCCCGTGTCACCGTGTCCGTGTGTCACCCTGTCACCCTGTCACTGTATCACCCGTTCCCGTGTCCCCGTGTCACCCTGTCCCCATGTCCCTGTGTGTCACCCTGTCACCTTGTAACCGTGTCACCAGGTATCCGTGTCACCGTGTCTGTGTGTCACCCGTTCCCATGTCCCCGTGTCACCCTGTCCGTGTGTCCCCAACGTCCCCGTGTCCCCATGGCCCACTATCCCCTTCCCATGCCCCCCATGTCCCCCTCTATAGCGCCTATGGCATCTCATGCCCCCCCATGCCCCCCCATG
>NW_020455957.1:14648-16426 GCF_003342845.1 Nothoprocta perdicaria
ACGGGGCTCCTGCCTGAGGGAAAAGTGCCTCTTTGAGGTAAAACCGCCCCTTTTTTGAGGTAAAACGGCCCCTTTTCGAGGTAAAACACCCTTTGTCTGAGGTAAAACCGCCTCTTTGAGGTAAAACCGCCCCTTTTCTGAGGTAAAACGGCCCCTTTCCGAGGTAATACACCCTTTGTCTGAGGTAAAACCGCCTCTTTGAGGTAAAACCGCCCCTTTTTTGAGGTAAAACGGCCCCTTTCCGAGGTAAAACACCCCTTTTTTGAGGTAAAACCGCCTCTTTGAGGTAAAACCGCCCCATTTTTGAGGTAAAACGGCCCCTTTCCGAGGTAAAACACCCCTTTTCTGAGGTAAAACCGCCTCTTTGAGGTAAAACAACCCATTTTCTGAGGTAAAAATGCCCCTTTCTGAGGTAAAGCACCCCCTTTCTGAGGTAAAAACGTCCCTTTCTGAGGTAAAACCGCCCATTTTCTGAAGAGCCCTTTTCTGAGGTAAATATGCCCCTTTGGAGGTAAGATACCTCCTTTGTGAGGTAAAACAGCCCTTTTTGAGATAAAACCACCCCCTTCCTGAGGTAAAACAGCCCCTTTCTCAGATAAAGCACCCTCCTTTGAGATTAAATACCCCCTTTCTGAGGTAAAACTGCCCCTTTCGTGATAAAACACCCCTTTTCTGAGGTAAAACTGCCCTTTTTGAGGTAAAACACCCCCTTTCTCAGATAAAGTCCCTTTTGAAGTAAAACTACCATCTCTCTGAGGTAAAACTGCCCTTTTCTGAGGTAGAACTGCCTCTTTGAGTTAAAAGTACCCTTTTCTGAGGTAAAACACCCCCTATCTGAGGTAAAACTGCCCTTTTAGAGGTAGAAAAAAACAGTTCTGAGATAAAGCCGTCCCTTTTGAACTAAAACTACCACCTCTCTGAGGTAAAACACCCCCTTTCTGAAGCAAAATTGCCTCCTTTGAGATGAAAAACCCTTCCTTGAGGTAAAAGCCCTCTATCTGAGATAAACCCACCCCCTCTGAGGTAAAACCACCTCCCTTCTGAGGGAAAACACCCCCTATCTGAGGTAAAACCCCCTCCTTTGAGGTCAAGAAAACCTTTTCTGAGGAAAAACTGCTCCTTTGAGGTAAGACTACCCTCTTTCTGAGGTAAAACTGCCCCTTTCGTGGTAAAAGAAACCTTTTCTGAGGTAAAACTGCCCTTTTTGAGGTAAAACACCCCTTTTCTGCGATAAAGGTGTCCCTTTTGAAGTAAAACTACCACCTCTCTGAGGTAAAACTGCTGCTTTGAGGTAAAACTAACCTTTTCTGAGGTAAAACACCCCCTTTCTGCGATAAAGCTGTCCCTTTTGAAGTAAAACTACCACTTCTCTGAGGTAAGACTGCCCCTTTTGTGGTAAAACACCCCTTTTCTGAGGTAAAACACCCCTTTTCTGAGGTAAAACACCCCCTTTCTCGGATAAAGTCCCCTTTGAAGTAAAACTACCATCTCTCTGAGGTAAAACTGCCCTTTTCTGAGGTAGAACTGCCTCTTTGAGGTAAAAGTACCCTTTTCTGAGGGAAATCACCCCATTTCTGAGGCAAAACTGCCTCCTTTGAGATGAAACACCCTTCCTTGAGGTAAAGCCCCCCTATCTGAGATAAACCCGCCCCCTTTGAGGTAAAACCCCCTCCCTCCTGAAATAAAACACCCCCTATCTGAGGTARAACACCCTCCTTTGAGGTCAAGAAAACCTTTTCTGGGGAAAAACTGCTCCTTTGAGGTAAGACTACCCTCTT
>NW_020455957.1:18326-19689 GCF_003342845.1 Nothoprocta perdicaria
GAGGTAAAACTGCCCTTTTTGAGGTAAAACACCCCCTTTCTCAGATAAAGTCCCTTTTGAAGTAAAACTATCATCTCTCTGAGATAAAACTCCCTTTTCCTGAGGTAGAACTGCCTCTCTGAGGTAAAAGTACCCTTTTCTGAGGGAAATCACCCCATTTCTGAGGCAAAACYGCCTCCTTTGAGATGAAACACCCTTCCTTGAGGTAAAAACCCTCTATCTGAGATAAACCCGCCCACTTTGAGGTAAAACTCCTCCCTCCTGAGGGAAAACACCCCCTATCTGAGGTAAAACCCCCTCCTTTGAGGTCAAGAAAACCCTTTCTGGGGAAAAACTGCTCCTTTGAGGAAAGACCACCCTCTTTCTGAGGTAAAACTGCCCCTTTTGAGGTAAAACACCCTCTTTCTGGGGTAAAACTGCCCTTTTTGAGGTAAAACTACCCCCTTTCTAAGGTAGAGCTGCACCTTTTTGAGGTAAAAACACCTCTTTGAGATAAAAGTACCCCTTTCCTGAGGTAAAAGTGCCTCTTTGGAGGCAAAACTGCCCCTTTTCTGAGGTAAAACTGTCTTCTTTGGTTTAAAACACCCCATTTGAGGTAAAGCAAAGCTTTTCTGAGGAAAAACTGCCCCTTTTAGGTAAAACAGCCCCCTCCTGAAGTAGGACACCCTCCCATGAGGTCGAATAACCCGCTTTGAGGTAAAATACTCCATTTCTGAGGCAAAACTGCTCCCTTTGAGGTAAAACTGCTCCCATTGAGGTAAAACACTCTCCTTTGGGGTTAAATATCCCCTTTCTGAGGCAAAACACCCTCCTTTGAGATGAAACGTCCCCTTTCTGCGGCAAAACTTCCCTGTTTGAGGCAAATCTACCCCCTCCTGAGGTAAAACACCCTCCTTTCTGGGGTAAAACCCCCCATTTCTGAGGTAAAAGTGCCCCCTTTGAGATAACCGCCCCCCCGAGGTGACTCCACGCTGGTTATTCCTCTTTTTTCCCGTTTTTTTTATCTCTTTTTGGCAACACGGTTGCGTTTTCGCAGCTACTTTAAATAAAGGGGATCACCCCCCATTTCCCCCCCCCCCATCCCACCGGGAGCGGCGGGGGGGAACCGAGGCACGGAGGGGGTGGGGGTGGGGGGATCCGGGCGCTCCGGATCCCGCGGGAAGCGGTGCGGGATCGGCCCCGGATCCGCGTAGCTGCCTGAGTGCGGGGATAAGGCTGGGCCCCGGCGCCGCCGGAGCCGCCCCCGGAGCGGGATACCCGGAAAGGCCGCGGCGGGAAGAGGGGGGGAAGGGGCTGGGATGGGGTCCGAGATCCGGCGCCGGATCCGCAACCGGCTGCGGAGAAAACGGGCGGCGCCTTCGTC
>NW_020455957.1:20549-22503 GCF_003342845.1 Nothoprocta perdicaria
GATGCGAAGCAGCTCAGATCGTTCCGGATGGACCCAGATTGTTCCGGATGGACCCGGATCGTTCCGGATAGGCTCAGGTCGTTCCGCGTGGCCGCGGATCGTTCTGGATAGACGTGGATCATTCCGGATGGGCTCAGATTGTTCGGGATCCCACACTGGGATCCCCGTGGATGGGCTCGGCGCCCCTGCGTGGGCTGGGATTGCTCCCTACGGACTCGGTTTGCTCCGGATTGTCTCGGATCCCTGCGGATGGGCTCAGCTCTCCCGCAGGGACTCGGATCCCTCTGGATCGCCTGGGATGCCCCAAACAGACACAGATCCTCGTGGATGTTCCTCGGATCTCCTGCACGAGCTCAGATCTCCCGGTCGGGCTGCGGTTGCTCCGGAAGGACTCGGATCCCTGCGGATTCACTTGGATCCCCCACACGGACCTGGATCCTCCTGCACGGACCAAGAGCCCCCGGGACAGGCTCAGGTCCCTGCGGATGGACCCAGCGATCCGGCACGGACTCGGATCCCTCCAGATGGACTCGGATCGCTCCGGCTGCACTTAGATCCCTCTGGATGTGCTCAGATCCCTCCGGCTGCGCTTGGATCGCTCCACACGCACTTGGGTTGCTCCAGATGGACTCAGATCCCTCCGGCGGCGCTCCGACCCCTCTGGCTGCCCCTGGATCCTTCTGGCGGCACTGGGATCCCTCTGGTTGGACTGGGATCCCTCTGGTTGGACCGGGATCACTCCAGCGGCGCCCAGATCCCTTTGGCTGCACCCAAATCCTTCCAGCGGCACCAGGATCCCTCCGGCTGCACCAAGATCCCTCCAGCGGCACTGGGATCCCTTTGGCTGCACCGGGATCGTTCCGGTGGCACTGGGATCCCTCCAGCGGCACCGGGATCACTCCGGCTGGATGGCTCCGGCATTCCGGCGGCTCAGATGACTGTGTCCCAGAGCACGGCGTGCGCGGGCGGCATTCCGACGGCACCGGGATGGCTCCAGCTGCACCGGGATTATTCCGGCAGCACCAGGATCGCTCTGGCGCCACCGGGATCACTCCAGCTGTACTGGGATTGTTCCAGCGGCACCGGGATCATTCCGGCGGCACCGGGATCGCTCCAGCAGCACCGGGCTCGCTCCGTTGGCACCGGGATCATTCCGGCGGCTCAGATGGCCGTGTCCCAGAGCACGGCGTGCGCGCGGCGCCCGGGCGGCACCGGGATCACTCCGGCGGCACCAGGATCGCTCCAGCGGCACCGGGATCACTCTGTTGGCACCGGGATCACTCCGTTGGCACCGGGATCACTCTGTTGGCACCGGGATCACTCCGTTGGCACCGGGCTCGCTCCGGCGGCACCGGGCTCGCTCCAGCTGCACCGGGATCACTCCGTTGGCACCGGGATTGCTCCAGCAGCACCAGGCTCGTTCCAGCAGCACCGGGCTCGCTCCGTTGGCACGGGGCTCGCTCCGGCAGCTCAGATGGCCGTGTCCCAGAGCACGGCGTGCGCGCGGCGCCCGGGCGGCACCGGGATCACTCCGGCGGCACCAGGATCACTCCAGTGGCACCGGGATCACTCCGTTGGTACCGGGATCACTCCGGCGGCACCAGGATCACTCCAGCAGCACCGGGATCGCTCCGTTGGTACCGGGATTGCTCCAGCGGCACCGGGCTCGCTCCAGCAGCACCGGGCTCGCTCCGTTGGCACCGGGCTCGCTCCGGCGGCTCAGATGGCCGTGTCCCAGAGCACGGCGTGCGCGCGGCGCCCAGGCGGCACCGGGATCACTCCGGCGGCACCAGGATCACTCCAGCGGCACCGGGATCACTCCGTTGGCACCGGGCTCGCTCCAGCAGCACCGGGATCGCTCCAGCGGCACCGGGATCGCTCCGTTGGTACCGGGATTGCTCCGGCGGCACCGGGATCGCTCCATTGGCACCAGGATCACTCCAGCAGCACCGGG
>NW_020455957.1:23543-24785 GCF_003342845.1 Nothoprocta perdicaria
GCGGCCCAGCCGGCAGCCGCCCGGGAAATCTGCGGAGAGGGAGAGCGCCCGCCGCGTCACCGCCGCGGTCCCGCCGGTCCCACAATTCCTGCCATTCCCGCGCTCTTCCCACCCGCTCCTGCGGAGACCCCTGTGGGCGCGACACTCCCGGGAACCCTTCCTGCCATTCCCACCATTCCAGCCGTTCCCGCCGTTCCTGCCATTCCCGCCGTTCCCACAATTCCTGCCATTCCCACATTCTTCCCACCCGCTCCTGTGGAGACTCCTGTGGGTGCGACACTCCCGGGAGCCCTTCCTGCCATTCCCACCGTTCCCACCGTTCCTGCCCTTCCCACCATTCCCGCCGTTCCCGTCGTTCCCGCCATTCCCGTCGTTCCCGCCGTTCCCGCCATTCCCGCCGTTCCTGCCATTCCCGCCGTTCCCGTTATTCTCGCTGTTCCCACCATTCCCACTATTCCCGCCGTTCCCACCATTCCCGCCCTGCCTGCCATTCCCGTGCTCTTCCCGCCGTTCCTGCTCTGTCCGCTGTTCCCACCCTGCCTGCCATTCCCGCCGTTCCCGTCGTTCCCACCATTCCCAGCGTTCCCGCCGTTCCCGCCGTTCCCGCCATTCCCACCGTTCCCGCCATTCCCACCATTCCCACTATTCCCACCGTTCCCGCCGTTGCCGCCTTGCCTGCCATTCCCGTGCTCTTCCCGCCATTCCCACCCTGCCCGCCATTCCCGCCGTTCCCACTGTTTGTGCCCTGCCCGCCATTCCCGCCATTCCTACCGTTCCTGCCATTCCTGCCATTGCCGCTCTTCCCATCCTTCCCATGCCCTTCCCGCCGTTCCCACGCCCTTCCCACCATTCCCACCCCCTTCCCATCCTTCCCACACCCTTCTTGCTGTTCCCACGCCCTTCCTGCTGTTCCCACGCCCATTCCCGCCGCTCCCACGCCCATTCCCACACCCATTCCCGCCGTTCCCGTGCCCTTCCCGCGCCCATTCCCGCCGCTCCCACGCCCATTCCCGCCGTTCCCGTGCCCTTCCCGCGCCCATTCCCGCCGTTCCCACGCCCATTCCCACGCCCATTCCCGCCGTTCCCGCGCCCATCCCCACGCCCATTCCCGCCGTTCCCGCGCCCATTCCCGCCGTTCCCACACCATTCCGGCGCCGGCGCTCACCCCCGTTGCGGTGGCAGGCCGGGAAGGTCTGGCAGGGCAGCGGCAGCGCCGGGCGGCCCCGCGGCGCCGCCTCGTCC
>NW_020455957.1:25174-26457 GCF_003342845.1 Nothoprocta perdicaria
CGCGCCGGAGCCGCCGGAGCCGCCGGAGCCGCTTCCGCCCGCGCCGGCGGCTGCAGCGGCGTCGAGTGGCTGCGCGCCCGCCCCGAGCCCGGCATTCCCGCCACCGGCATTCCCGCCACCGGCATTCCCGAGCCCGCCGTTCCCGACGCTGGGATTCCCGACACCGAGATTCCTGAGCCCGCCATTCCCAAGCCCGTCATTCCCGAGCCCGCCGTTCCCGACACCGGCATTCCCGGCCCCACCACTCCCGAGCCCGCCATTCCCAACACCGGGATTCCCGACCCCGCCAATCCCAACGTGGGGATTCCCGACCCCACCATTCCCAACATCGGGATTCCCGAGCCCGCCATTCCCGAGCCCGCCATTCCCGAGCCTGTCATTCCCAGCCCCGCCGTTCCCGACACCGGGATTCCCGAGCCAGCCGTCGCTCCAGATCCCGGTGTTGCTCCCAGCGCTGGTACCGCAGAGGCTGCTCTGGATCCCAGCGCTCCGGATCCCAGTACTCCGGATCCCAGTATTCCAGATGCTGTTGCGGATCCCAGTGCTCCGGTTCCCATTGCTACTCTGGATCCCGCTGCTCCCAATGCCAGCGCTCCAAACGCCGCTGCTCCCGATCCCAGCACTGCCCTGGATCCCAATGCTCCGGTTCCAACTGCTCCAAATCCTGCTGCTCCAGATCCCAGAGCCGCTCCAGGTCCCAGTAATCTGGATCCGACGCCCCCGGATCCTGGGGTTAGTCCAGATCCCAGGATTCTGTATCCCAGTCCGGCTCCCGGTGCCGCTCCGCAGCCCAGCACCCTGGATCCCAGGGCCACTCCGGAGCCGGGAGCCGCTCCGGATCCCAGCGCCCTGCACCCCAGTCCGGCTGCTCCCAATCCCGGCGCTGCTCCGAACGCCGGCATCGCTCCGAGTGCCGGAATCGCTCCGAATCCCGGAGTCGCTCCCAGTAGCGGTGCCGCTCCGAATCCCGGTGCCAAAGCAGACGCCGGCGCCGCTGCAGATCCCGGTGCTCCGGGCGCCGGCCCCAATCCCGGCGCGGCTCCTGCTCCGGCCGCTCTGGATCCCAGCGCGGCTCCGGCTCCGCTCCCGAATCCGGCTCCGCTCCCGAGTCCGGCTCCGGTTCCGAATCCAGCTCCGCTTCCCAGTCCGGCTCCGGTTCCGAATCCGGCTCCGGTTCCGGCTCCGGTTCCGCTCCCGAGTCCGGCTCCGCTCCCGAATCCGGCTCCGGTTCCACTCCCGGCTCCGGCTCCGCTCCCGAATCCGGCTCCGGTTCCGCTCCCGGC
>NW_020455958.1:0-1298 GCF_003342845.1 Nothoprocta perdicaria
GCCCCCCCGGGACCCCCACACCCCCACACCGCCCTGGGGCCCCGCGTGGCCCCCCCGGCACCCCCATACAGCCCTGGGGTCCCACATGGCCCCCCCGGCACCCCCACACTGCCCTGGGGCCCTGCATGGCCCCCCCAGCACCCCCATACAGGCCTGGGGCCCCGCATGGCACCCCCACACAGCCCTGGGGCCTTGTGTGGACCCCTGACACCCCCACACAGCCCTGGGGCCCGTATGACACCCCCAGACCCTCCCTATACAGCCCTGGAACCCCATACATGGCCCCAGCCCTCCCATATTGTCCCAGTCCCCTATACGGTCCCATCCCCTATATGCTCCCAGCCCCCTCATATGGCCCTGGTGCCCCCATATGGCCCCACGTTCCCCATATGGTCCTGATGTCCCATACGGTCCCGGTCCCCCATATGATCCTGGTCCCCCATAGAGTCCCAGTCCTCCATATAGCCCCAGTCCCCTATATCGTCCTGTCCCCCATACAGTTCCGGCCCCCCACACGGTCCCGATCCCCATATGGTCCTGGTTCCCTATGGAGTCCTGGTCCCCCATACAGCCTCCATCCCCCATATGGTCTCCCATACGGCCCCAGTCCCCCATACAGTCCCCAATACAGTCCCTATCTCCCATACGGTCCCAGGCCCCATAAGGCCCCAGTCCCCTCTAGAGCCCTGGTCCCCCATACAGTCCCAGTCTCCCCATACAGCCCTGGTCCCCTATATGGCCCCAGTCCCCCATATGGTCCCAGTCCCCACACAGCCCCAATCCCCCACACAGTCCCTATCTCCCATATGGTCCTGGTCCCCCATACAGTCCCCTGTAGAGCCCCTATTCCCCATAGAGCCCCGGTCCCCTATACAGTCCCAGTCCCCCATACAGCCCTGGTCCCCATACGGTCCCCTATACAGTCCTGGTCCCCATACAGCCCCGGTCCCCTATACAGTCCTGGTCCCCATACGGCCCCAGTCCCCATACAGTCCCCTATACAGTCCTTATCTCCCATACAGTCCCAGTCCCCATACGGTCCCGGTCCCCATACAGTCCCCTATACAGTCCCGGTCCCCATAGAGCCCTGGCCCCCCATACAGTCCCCTATATGGTCCCTATCCCCCATACAGTCCCGGTCCCCATAGGGTCCTGGTCCCCATACAGTCTCCTATACGATCCCTATCTCCCATAGAGCCCCGGTCCCCATAGAGCCCCGGTCCCCATACAGTCCCCTATAGGGTCCCTATCTCCCATACAGCCCCGGTCCCCATACAGTCCCCTATATGGTCCCTATC
>NW_020455958.1:3340-6210 GCF_003342845.1 Nothoprocta perdicaria
GGGGGGGGTCAGCGCAGCCCCAAACCCCCCCTCGGGTGTTTTTGGGGGGCCGGGGGGTCAGCGCAGCCCCAACCCCCCCCTCGGGGGTTTTGGGGGGCCGGGGGGTCAGCGCAGATCCTCCTCCTCGCCCTGGATGCTCTTCTTGATGCGCAGCAGCATCGTCGTCAGCCACTGGTCCAGGCGCGAGATGGAGTCGAACTCCTTGACCTGCGGGAGAGGCCGGGAAAAGCGGGATACGGGCCCTGGAGCGGCCCCTCCGGCTGGGAAAACCGGGATACGGGCCCTGGAGCGGCCCCCCTGGCTGGGAAAACCAGGGTCTGGGCCCCAGAGTGGTCCCCAGCCAGGAAAACCGGGATCCAGCCTGCAGGAGTGTCCCCCGCTCTGGCTGGGAAAACCAGGATCTGGCCCATGGGAGACCCTCAAGCGCCCCCCCAGCTGGGAAAACCAGGAGCTGGCCCAAGGGAGCGGCCCCCCGGCCGGGAAAACCGGGATCTGGCCCACGGGAGTGCCCCCCCAGCTGGGAAAACTGGGATCCACCCTGCGGGAGCACCCCCCCGGCTGGGAAAAACGGGATCTGGCCCATGGGAGTGCCCCCCTGGCCAGGAAAACCGGGATCCGCCCCACGGGAGCACCCCCCTGGCCGGGAAAACCGGGATCTGGGCCCCAGAGCGGCCCGCCCTGGCCAGGAAAACCGGGATCCGCCCCACGGGAGCACCCCCCTGGCTGGGAAAACCAGGATCTGGCCCACAGGAGTGCCCCCCTGGGCGGGAAAACCGGAATCCAGGCCCCGGAGCGGCCCCCCCAGCCAGGAAAACCGGGATCCACCCCGTGGGAGGCCCCGGCTCACCCCCCCCCCCCAAAATCCCGGGATCAGCGGGATCCCGGAGGCCGGGAAGGGGCGGCCGCCGCTTACGGCATCCGTGTAGGCGTCCACGTTCTGCTCCTCGTGGGCGTCCAGCAGCTTCTAGGGGAGGGGGCGCGGGGGGGGGGGGTGAGCGGCACCCCGAAAGGGCCCCCCCGAGCGCAGGGGCCCCCCGCGGCACCCACCTTGAGCAGCTTGCACTCGCGGGAGTCGCCGAACGCCGGGAACATCTCCTCGTAGCGCTGCACGGCGAGCTGCGGAGCGGGGATGAGCGGCGCCGAGCGCCGCGGGGCGCCCGGGACGGCCGGTGTGCGCCCTGGGTGCCCTGGGTGCTCCCGGGTGCGCCCTGGGTGCTCCCGGGTGCCCCACGTGCTTCCCGTGTGTGCCCTGGGTGCTCCCGTGTGCGCCCCGGGACAGCCGGGCGCTCCGCATGCTCCCTGTGTGCTCCCCGTGCACATCCATGCACCCTGCGCGCTCCCGGCCCATCCCTGCTCCCTGCACATTCCCGACACATTCCCGGCACATCCCTGCACCCTGCACCTTCCCTGCACATTCCCAGCACATCCCTGCTCTCTGCACATTCCCGGCACATCCCTGCTCCGCGTGCGCTCCCGGCACATCCCTGCACCCTGCACATTCCCAGCACGTCCCTGCTCCCTGCACATTCCCGGCACATCCCTGCTCTGCGTGCGCTCCTGGCACATTCCTGCACCCTGCACATTCCCTGCACATTCCCAGCACGTCCCTGCTCCACGTGCGCTCCCGGCACATTCCTGCACCCTGCACCTTCCCTGCACATTCCCAGCACGTCCCTGCTCTCTGCACATTCCCGGCACATCCCTGCTCTGCGTGCGCTCCCGGCCCATCCCTGCACCCTACACATTCCCTACACATTCCTGGCACATCCCTGCTCCCGGCACATTCCCTGCACATTCCCGGCACGTCCCCGCTCCGTGCCCGTGCCCACCTTGGCGTTGAGCATGTCCACGCAGAAGTGGCACAGGGCCGCCCTGAAGAAGTGCTCCTTGGCGCTGTACTTGAGCAGGGGGCTGTCCATGGCGCTCGTGCCCACCTGGGGGGGACACGAGGGTGGCGAGGGGCACCGGGACCCCCAGGGACACCGGGACCCCCAGGGACACGGGGGGCACCGGGACCCCCAGGGACATGGAGGGGGGACGAGGGGCACCGGGACCCCCAGGGACACGGGGGGCACCAGGACCCCCAGGGACATGGAGGGGACGAGGGACCCCCAGGGACACGAGGGACATCGGGACCCACAGGGACATGGGGGGGGGACAAGGGGCACCGGGACCCCCAGGGACACAAGGGACATTGGGGCCCACAGGGACATGGAGGAGGACAAGGGACCCCCCGGGACACGGGGGGCACCGGGACCCACAGGGACATGGGGGGGGACAAGGGACCCCCAGGGACAAGAGGAGGACGAGGGACCCCCAGGGACACGAGGGACACCGGGACCCCCAGGGACACAAGGGACATTGGGGCCCACAGGGACATGGAGGAGGACAAGGGACCCCCCGGGACAAGAGGAGGACGAGGGACCCCCAGGGACACAAGGGTGACGAGAGACATTGGGACTCCAAGGGACACGGAGGGACATGAGGGGCACTGGGACCCCCAGGGGACACGGAGGGTGACGAGGGGCACCGGGACCCACAGGGACACGGAGGGGATGACGGCCACCAGGACCCCGTGGCCCGGGAGGGGACACGAGGGGACATGGAGGGGTTGAGGGGCACCGGGACCCCTTGGTCCTGGAGGGGACACGAGGGGCACCGGGACCCCCTGGCCCACAAGGGACACGAGGGGACACGAGGGGACACGAGGGGACGAGGGGCACAGGACCTGCAGGGGACACGAGGGGACACGGAGGGGACAAGGGGCACTGGGACCCCTTGGTCCTGGAGGGGACATGAGGGGACACGAGGGGACGAGGGGCACCGGGACCCCGTGGCCCACAGGGGACACGAGGGGACACGGAGGGGAC
>NW_020455958.1:7055-8853 GCF_003342845.1 Nothoprocta perdicaria
CACTGCGGAATGTGCCCCTAAATCCACAGTGCTGGGTGCCCCCCTGCATCCCGGGGCTGCTTCCCGCTGGGAATGCCGGGGCACTGCGGAATGTGTCCCTAAATCCAGTGCTGGGTGCCCCCCTGCATCCCAGGGTCACTTCCCACCAGGAATGCCAAGACGGGTGTGGAACATGTCCCTAAATCCACAGTGCCGGGTGCCCCCTGCATCCCAGGGCCGCTTCCCAGCGGGAATGCCAGGACGGGTGTGCAATGTGCCCCTAAATCCAGTGCTGGGTGCCCCCTGCATCCCAGGGCCGCTTCCCAGCGGGAACGCGGCGCTTCCTACCTGTTGGACTCTTCCCCCCGGTAGTAGTCGGCAGCCTGCTCGTAGTGCGCGATGGCCTGCGGGAACGGCGCTCCGGTGGGAACGCGCGCATCCGAGCGGAGCCTCCCGCCCGCGGCCCCGAGCGCTCCCGCGGGATCGAGGCCCCCCGAGCGCATCCGAGGCGCTCCCAACAACCAGCAGGGAATGTTATCCCTCTTTCCAGCCTGTTCTGCAAGGCGGGGTTCAGGACAAATCCCGGGATTGGAGCCGGGGGCAAATCCGGCCGTGAGCCGGTTACTCCGGAGCAGGATGCGCCCCAGGATGTGGCCAGGGAGCCGGGAGAGGCCCGGGAAGCGGGAGCTGCATTTGGGAAGTCGCCATGGCAACGGGCGGCTCTTGCTATTCCCGGGAGTTGTCAAGTGGGATGGCGGAGACGTGTCAAGAACAGCCCGAAATTAACTCGCCGAGCGAGCCGAAGTCGGAATTAGATCCGAGCGTCAACGTGGAAACCGCTCTCCCTTGGAAAGAAACCTGGCTGCCTTCCCTGCCGGCCAGCACGGAGCGCGCGGAAAAACTCGGGAGGAGGGAAGAACGCCCCCCCAAACCATCTGGGATGCGGCGCGGGCGCCGAGCGGGAGCTGCGCGTCCACCTGGCCCCGCGGCGGGAATCCCTTCCCGGCTGCTCCGGTGCCCGTTCCCGCCGCCCACGCGAGCCGGAGCCGGGATGCCCATTCCCGTTACCTTCTCGATGTCCACGAGCTCCGTCTCGTAGATCTCCGCGATGGAGATGTGGTGCTTGGCGGCTATGGTGAAGCGGCCCTGCGGGAAGGGAGGTGTCGGGAAGCGGATGGAGCGGCCGGGAAGCGCCCGGAGCCGCACACAGCTCCGGGAAGTGCCCCTGGAGTCACAGGGAAGTGCCCGGAGCCGCTGACAGCTCCGGGAAGTGCCCCTGGAGTCACTGGGAAGCACCTGGAGTCACTGGGAAGCACCTGGAGCCACTGACAGCTCTGGGAAGTGACTCGGGAGTCACTGGGAAGTGCTCCTGGAGTCACTGACAGCTCTGGGAAGTGACCCTGGAGTCACTAGGAAGCGCCCGGAGCCGCCGACAGCTCTGGGAAGTGACTCTGGAATCACTGGGAAGCACCTGGAGTCACTGACAGCTCTGGGAAGTGACTCAGGAGTCACTGGGAAGCGCCCCTGGAGCCACTGACAGCTCTGGGAAGTGCCCTTGGAGTCACTGGGAAGTGTCCCTGGAGTCACTGGGAAGCCCCTGGAATCACTGACAGCTCTGGGAAGTGCCCCTGGAATCACTGACAGCTCTGGGAAGCGCCCCTGGAGTCACTGACAGCTCCGGGAAGTGCCCCTGGAATCACTGACAGCTCTGGGAAGCGCCCCTGGAATCACTGACAGCTCCGGGAAGCGCCCCTGGAATCACTGACAGCTCCGGGAAGCGCCCCTGGAATCACTGACAGCTCCGGGAAGCGCCCCTGGA
>NW_020455958.1:9091-11080 GCF_003342845.1 Nothoprocta perdicaria
GGGAAGCGCCCCTGGAATCACTGACAGCTCCGGGAAGCGCCCCTGGAGTCACTGACAGCTCTGGGAAGCGCCCCTGGAATCACTGACAGCTCCGGGAAGCGCCCCTGGAATCACTGACAGCTCCGGGAAGTGCCCCTGGAATCACTGACAGCTCCGGGAAGTGCCCCCAGAGTCACTTGGAAGCACCTGGAGCCACTGACAGCTCCGGGAAGGGACTCGGGAGTCACTGGGAAGTGCCCCTGGAGTCACTAACAGCTCTGGGAAGTGCCCCTGGAGTCCCTGGGAAGCGCCTGGAGCTGCTGCCAGCTCCGGGAAGTGCCCCCGGAGTCACTGACAGCTCCGGGAAGTGCCCTTGGAGTCCCTGGGAAGCACTCGGAGCCGCTGCCAGCTCCGGGAAGCACCCCCAGATCCGCCGGGAAGCCCCCGGATCCGCCGGGAAGCTCACCATGTCCGTGTAGATCTCGATGGCTCTGCCGAGACAGTTAACGGCCTCTGCAAGGAGAGAGGGGGGCCGTGAGCGGCGGGAAGCTCCGAGGGCTCCGGCGGGAGCGGGGCGCGCGTCCGAGCGGCGTGGGAGGAATCGTGCTCCGCAGCGGCGCCAAGGCGGCGGGATGCCGCTTTTCCCTGCCCGCGCCCAGCTGCCAGCTCCGGCAGGAGGGCCGGGAGCCAAGAGCTGCCGTCGGAGCGACGGGAAGGGCCAGGAGCCATCCCGGGAAGCGCGGGAGCATCCGTGGGGGCGGCGGCGCCGCGTCATCCCAACAGCCGTCTCCGGGAGATTAAGCCAAGCTCTCCGGGAGATTAAAGCTGTTTTCTCTCCGGGTTATCCTCCTCCGAAAGCCCGCGCTCAAAAACCAGGGATAACCAGCTCCAGGGCTTGCCGGGAAGCTGGAGCTCCGCGGCCTGCGGAGAGCTCCGACTTGCTGGGAGCGAAGCCCATGGAATGTGGATGGGATCCACTGGACGCTCCTCAACCTTCCCCTCGGATCCCACAGCTCCGGCTCGCCAGGCTCACTCCGGGAAGCGCCCGGGAATGGCAGCCCGAGAGGCTCCCGCGGGAGCCACGGGCTCCGTGGGGATCCCCGCGGAGCCGGGAAGCGGAGCAAGGGGTTTTCCATAGGGAAGAGCCGGCGCTCACCTTGCGGATCGGCCTTCTTGAAGGCGTTGCCGGCGTCCACGAGGCTCGTGGCGGCGTCGTGCTTGCTCTGCAGCTGCAGGTGCAGCCGCGCCGCCTGGCAGAAGGCATTCCCGGCGGCTGGAAAAGCGGGAAGCGGCGCGTTATCCCGGCCCGCGCCGCCGCCGCCGCCGCCGGCCCCACTCACCGCTCCAGTTCTTGGCCATCTTGAACATGTTGGCGGCCCGCGCGTACATGTCGCACGCCTCCTCGATCCGGGATGAGCCCCTGGAAGCGGAGAGCGGCCGGGATCGAGGGAGGAATCCCGGCTCTCCCTCGTCGGCCGCTTTTCCCGCTCCCAACGCAGGGAACGCGCCGGCGCAGCTCAAAATGGGGCCGAATCCCTGAGGTTTGGGTGCCAACGCGGCGCCGCCGGCCGCTCCCGTTTCCCGTGGGATAACAGAGCGGCAGGATGCCGAGGCGGGAGCCGGTGCGAGCGGGAGGCGGGAGCCGCGGGAAGAGCGAGGTCACGGTCCCTTATCAGGGAGCCTTATCAGGGCCCGCGCGGGAGGCGCCGGAGCCCAATTCCGCCGTCCGGGATGGACGGGAAAAGCAGATTCCAGGCGCAGGGAAAACCAGGGATGGGGTGGACGGCGGGGGGGGCAGAATTCCCTGTTTTCCCCCCAAATCCGCCCGTGTTCCCAGCACAGCTGGCACCAACCCCTATAGGTCCTATAGGGCCCTATAGGGCCCTGCGCTCTCACCCCATAGGGCTCTCCTCACCCCACAGCCCCCCCCACACCCCTATAGGGCCCCATATCCGCACCCCAGAGCCCCCCACAGCAGCCCCTACCCCTATAGCCCCCATAGGGACCCCA
>NW_020455958.1:12119-14246 GCF_003342845.1 Nothoprocta perdicaria
GCCCCTGAGATTTGGGGGGGGTCTATGAGGACCTTGGGGTCCCAAAGGGTGGGGGGACACAGTGTCCATAGGGACTTGGGGGTCACAGTGTCCCCCCCCAGCTGCTCTTGTACCAAGGGACGAAGGTCCCTCCCCGCAGAGAGGAGACCCCTAAATTACGTTTTATTCACGGCAACCACCCCAAACTCGCCCGTTTTTAAGGTAGTTTACCAAAGCCGGGTGATTTATGCAAATAAAATGACAATTTGGGGCAATGAAACAGGACACGGAGCCGCCCGCGCCGGCGGCCTCCGCTCCCCCAAGCACATCCAACACGTTTTGCTTTAATTATTTATAGGAAAACCAGCAAAAGCAGTGCAAGAACTTGTACATTTTCACACGAAGAACCCACTGGAAGAAGCTACGGAGAAAGCACACGGGAAAAGAAACCACGAGGGGGAACAGGCAACTCCAAACGAGCTGCAAAACGCTGCAAAATCACGGCAAAACGGGACTCAAATACAGCGACTATTTCTCCCCGATTGCCCAATTTTCCCTCTAACCCCTTCCAAACGCTGGAAACCCTGGAAAACGCTGGTAAAAAAGAGGCGCTGAGCACACGCAACTTCTCATTTTCAAGGACACGAGCGGACCTCTTGAATTAACCAAAAGCAGAGGTAAAGAGCGGGGAGGATTTGCAGTCATTAACTGCATTTTTTTTTTGACTTTCACCCATGCATAATTGTAATTTAATGCCAGGCATGCCCACCTCCTTTCCCACACGCACGTCCTCGCAGGGCTCATGTAAGCGGGGACCCTTCGGTGCGAGCTGGACGCCGACCACGCGGTGCTGAACGCTGAGAAAATCCCAATCAGCTTTGGAATAATTCTGCATTTAAAAAACCAAAAAAAATTAAAAAATAAAGAAAAACAACCCTTTTTTTCCCCCCACAAGTCCCTGTGGGCACTCCATACTCTCCGCAGCTTCCCCGTGCTAGGAAAAGCTGGGATTTGGGGGGGTTTTGTGTCTACCTGCCCCTCTTCGGAGCCCGGCAAGCACCCGGGCGCTGGGAACGCTGGCGATTTTCCTGGGATTTGGGGGGGTTTTGTGTCTACCTCTTCGGAGCCCGGCAAGCGCCCGGGCGCTGGGAACGCTGGCGATTTTCCCGGCGGGAAGCGCTAACCTGGCTGCTGCTCGGGGGGGACCGTCCGCGTCTCGCCCGGCTCCGCTTCGGCTTCCCGAGGGTTCGGGGGCCACTTGGGAGGCTCCAGCTGCTCCTGCAGGCGGTGGCGCTTCATGTGCGCGTTGCGGCTCTTGATCTTGTCGAAGACCCTGGGAATCGGGGAAGAAAGAGGGAAAAGCCGCTCCCTTTGTGCCGACGCCTTCGCCTTTAGGCGGGGGCCACCGAGCGCGGCGGGTGCAACCCCCCAAATTACGGGAATCGTTAACAATGATTATTGTCTCTTGAGGATTGCAGGGCTACCTCTCGCACTCCCTGCAGGGGAAGGCGCAGCGGGCGCCCGCCGGGCTCCACGCGCCGGGCGGCAGCGTCTCGCAGCTCCCGGGCTTCATCCCGGCGCGTTCCCGGCGCGGGGGGCCGCAGGCAGGCTGCAAAGCACACAACAAGACCGTTTCTCACTTCACAAAGCAGAGGAACAGCTCGAGGCTGCTCTGGAAAGCGCTCTCAGACAGGAGCAGAGCGTTAAATCCAGAGCCACGTTACACCAGCCTACCTTTTGCACGCTCAATATTGTATTTTTAGGGTTTTTTTTCCCAGTTATAATGCTAAAACACATCGTCGGGAAGGTGTTAGGGCAGGGTGGGCATGAGAATTGGGTTCTTTAGGGGAAACAGCAACTCCCCCGTGCGCACGGAGAACAGGCTCGGGGGATAAAATCGCTATGGATTAGTTGCCTAATTACCTGCTTTTTACCGTTAAAAATACCCCCCCGTTCGCAGGTTGCTGCTGCCTGGCAAGGGCTGTTCTAGCAGCCACGTAACCAGCGGTTCCTTTGCAGGAGCAGCGAGTTTCAAACTAAACCACATGGGTCAACTAGTGGATTTACTAGTGGATTTACTAGTGGATTTACTAGTGGATTTACTAGTGGATTTACTAGTGGATTTACTAGTGGATTTACTAGTGGATT
>NW_020455958.1:14336-19688 GCF_003342845.1 Nothoprocta perdicaria
GTGGATTTACTAGTGGATTTACTAGTGGATTTACTAGTGGATTTACTAGTGGATTTACTAGTGGATTTACTAGTGGATTTACTAGTGGATTTACTCAGGTTAGCCATTAGGAGCCGGGAATGAGCTTCCCAAAACCAGCAACGGTGCCAACACATCGAGGGCAAACGCCGCCCAGAACAATCTAAAACAAGAGAGCAATTAATGGCAGGCTGTGGTAGTTAACGGCATGGCATTCCCGCTAGGAAATTGCGCTTTGTAGCCTCCACGTTATCCCGGGGAACTTCCCAAGCTCATCGGAGGAGCAGCGGAACGAGACGAGGGCACAACCGCCCCCTGCACGTTTCGTAATTGCCCATTTCATCAAATATCGGACCATCTTTCATTCGGCAGTTGATCTCACACCAGTCCCCGGCAGTTTTTCTACCTTTTCTTCAGTCTTTTCTAACTCATTCTTGTCTCTCTTGACCTTTCTTTCTATTACTTGAACTCGACCGCAGTCAAATTTTATTATTTTTTTCCAGATATAGTAATATTCAACACACTGGGCCACATTCTTAGTCTGAATCTAGTAGGAGAAAAACAGAAGCAAGCTGCAATGAACACCGTTAAACATTCATTATATGAGCGGATATACGTTCGTGTCATTAATGTGCATTAATCTGCGATGAGCAGAGAAGGCAGCACGGAGCAGAGCCTCCCCCCGCGCCCGGTGCCACGGCCGCTCCGAGGCTCCCACGCCTGGGAAACGTGACAAAACCAGACAGAAAACAAGTCCTCCCCTTGGAAAAAGGCTCTCAGCAGCGCTGGGAAGGCTGCTGATTAACTGTGCTTAATTATTTTAATACGGCTGCTGTTTTGTTCTGTTGTAATTACACGTTAGGGCGAGCAATGCCGTGCACGGATGTCTTTTAAGCATTAAGAAGCAAAGAAAGGGATGCTAACAGGCGACGCAAAATATTACTTTCTGTGTTAAGCCTGTCAACACGAACAGCCCCCGACCGAGAATAATCGCTTTTCAACGCAAACTTTAAAAATACAAATACACAGCAAGATAAAAGTTAAATTAGAGGCTTTTAACACAGAAAGAGAGATTACAAATTGGCTCTTGCTGTTATTGCTCTCAATTCATCACCTAAACGCTCCTGAACTCCTAGAGCTTGGAGGTTTGGAGGAACTGTGAGCAAAACCAAGCTGCCACAAACAGAACCCACTGCTTATGTCGCGTTCTGGTTCTGAGCAAGAAGGCAGAGCAGGTTTTGCTTTGGGGGGGTGTTTCAGGGGTGTTTGTTCCAGCAATCCCCCTCATTCCGGGGCAGCGAGTGCGGCTCAGAGCAGAGAACAAGGACCCCCAGCCGCCCCCGAGGCGTCACCTTCTTCTGGATGAGGAAGAAGTCCTTCTTGTGCACGCAAAACGCCTTCTTGAAGAGCTGCCTCTCGACGGGCGTCCACACATCCGAACCTGCAACGGAGAGGAGGTCGTTGGACCCCTCGGGAAGCCCGACGGTCGCTCCGAAAGCGGCTCCGCGGGCCCCAAGCGGAGCGGCGGCCGCCGGCCTCAACTTACCTGCGTAACGGTAATTAGCAAGGGGGTGAGATTCGGATTTCTGGGGGCCCCCGAAGAGCAGCATTTCCAGGGCCTTCTGCAGCAATTTAACACGAAAACATTTTAGATCCCTCATTCCTAGCGTTTCACAACGGGGAAGACGAGCTCTCTTTACAACCCACGACAGGTTCCGTAACTCCAAGCTACGCTAATTCAGCGGGTACCGAGAGGCAGCTCCAAAAGCTCTATTTTTAAGCACTTGAGGTAGCAAAGAGACCAAATCCTGGTCTGCGGAAGACGCGGCGGACACGCGGGCCGATCACCCAAGCGCAGCCCGATGCCCTGCTCGCTACGGCCAGAACGCTGCTGCTCACCAGCACGTTGCCCTGCGCTTCGTGCAGGCAATGCAAGGCGAGCTCCAGGTTCGTTCCTCCGCCGGGCATTACGCTGGAGCAGGCCATGTTTAGCAGCTCGGTTACTGCAACGGCAACAAAAAGGCAACATAAAAGCCCATTTCTGCACTGCAAGAAGAAAAAGCGCCAAAAAAAAAAGAAAAGGGGCACGAAGAAGGAAAACGGAACAAGGGCAACGGTTAGGCTGGATAGCAGGGAAGCACAAGAAGGTTTTGGAAGGAAGTTTTCAAAGCCACCTCTGTCCTGGGTGTCCTGGTTCGTTGCGATGTCTCCCCAGGGCTTCCACACTAAGGAGGCCACCTGATCCTCAGTTTCCAAGTCGGATCTATCCCGGAGGTTCGGGATCTCCGCCTGAAAGCGGCTTCCGATGTTGATGTGCCTAACGAGACAAGGAAGGGCAACGAGGAGGAGATGAACCCGAGAACTGGAGCTAAGCAAGGAGCAGATTTCCCCGACCGCACTTCCCTCACTGCTCATTTCCCAATTATTTCATATGATCCTGATTATTATGTTGTCACGTACGGCTCAATGCTGATTTTGGTGTTATCCTTCACCAGGCAAAATCCAAAGTCTCTGTCCATCCTGTCTAAAGAAAAAAAAGGTAAAAATGCTCAAGACAAAAATCACCCTGCTGAGACTTTTACCCTTTTTTCCCATCCTCATCCTAATTACCTAATAATTTTATTACCTAATACAGTACTGAACAGCTGGTTGGGGTCTCCGTTAGTAGAGGAGCAGAGAGTGCTGAAATAAAGGCCGGATCCTTCCCGAATGGGGCTGAGCATGGGAGGCGGCGTGTACGGAGAGCTCTGGAACAAATCCCGCAGGAGATGGTCGACCAGGAACACCGGGGAGCGCAGGTTGCTTTGGAAGCGGCCTCCGGACGCGGGCTGCGCTTCGCAGGACGGCGGAGGCGGGATGAAAAGCGCCTTGGGGCGCGGCGGCCTCTTCCTCTTCTTCGGGTGCACCTTTGCCTCCAGCTCTTGGGCATCCCGGCTTTCCCGCTCGCCCACCTGGACACACAATTCCAGACGCGCTCCAGCACACGCTGAGGAGCAAACAGGCGGTAAAAACACCCGACAAGAGCAGGATGCTGCTAGGGAATCACTCGGATACCTTCAGCACGCAGCCAGGGTCCCCTTTGCTGCCCGCCGGCGGGTTTGGGGCGGCCACGGGCACCGAGACCGGGATGACGAGCGGAGCCGCCGCTTCCCAACGCGCCTCCGCTGCGGAGCGACTGCTCCCAGCCTCCCGCGGCTGCAGCGGCTTCGGAGCATTGCCATTTTCCTTACAAAAAGGGGAAATTGGGTGAAGCTTCTGGCATCGGAGGACATCAAAGAGCTCTGCAGACTAGTCCTTCGATTCACTTAATACTGCTTTAAAACCCACTCTAAAAATGCTTGCAAGCCCTCTACACTGAATAAATTTCTCCTAAAACAACGTTAATTTCGTTACAGCCTGGAACAAAATGCTTATTCTACCACTTCCTTATCCTAATTTTTAGGAAACCGAGCTCCCAAGTTTGTATTATCAGCTGTAACAGTCAGGCTTAACCTTTTTTCTCTTATTTCATAGCTTTAGAGCAAGAAGCATTATTGGCAATGACAAAAGCCTCCGCAACACTCCAATTGTCCCAAGAATTCTGTTGGCAATAACCAACAGCAGAGCTTTCAGTAGCACCAGGAGTCTGGATCCTAATTGTTTTACGCACTGGAATTTTTAGCAAAAAGGTCAAGTCACTTCATTTACCCCCATACAGGCGGCTTTCAGGGAATCCTTAAATCAAATTCCTGCTAAATACTAAGTACCTAAGGATTCGATTTCCTTTTACCTGCGGCTCCTCCTTCCTCTCTGGTGAATACCACTGTTCACCATGAAAACACAAGTGGCTCTCCAGACCTTTCCCGGTATAAAACAGCTGACTGGAGTTCTTGCAAAGAAAACCACTTTCACATTTGCCTCCATCTGTAGGAACACCACTGGTCTTATTACTAAGAGCGAAAAATCAAGGTAAAGGGATAGAAAATTAACATTATAAAGTTGGACACCTTTTTTTTTTCTTTATTTAGTCACTAACAATATTTTAACACGATTTTTTTTTTTTAAAAAGCTTTTTTTCACCGTGATTTTGAAACAAAAAGATCTACACTAAAAGGTCCAGGGGGGTTTTCTCTGGAAAACGCACGTTTGGTGCAACGTGGGGTTTTTGCAATATCTGCTTCATTATGGAAACTCTGTGGGTCACTCCACCTTGTGAACTGAGCGTTTATAAAAGGGGGCGTCAGAAGTGCTGAGCACCAATTTCTCTAAGCAAAGAGCTCCCAGATGCTCCCTAACAGTAAATTCCGGCCTTACCTTGGGAGAAACGAGGCGTTTCTCATCTAAACCCCTCTCGTGACACGGAAATCAAAGGCAGAACCAAACCAGAAACGCTCAGAAGGGCGAGGGAAGCTGCTTACCATCCTGCGGCCAAGCTCTCCTCCCTTGCTGCAGTAGTAAAGCTGTAGATATTTCCACCCTGCAGTTCAAGGAGTAAGAAGCAAAACCAGATGTTATTTCATCTGCACGCAGAACTTCACAAAAGTCATGCCACGTTCGAGGCAGACACGGAACACGGGAGGTTTTGCCCCAAAACTGGGGATTTGCACCCGCGCAGCAGCGCTCATCAACTCATCCCGTAAACCTTAAATCCATCTTCGTTATTAATCAATATTCCCCGCGACTCTCTGATAAGCACGAGCGGGCTGCAAAGGTGTAAACGTGACCCTGTTCTCATGGATAAGCATAAAATGCAACTAATTGTGTGTATATATATAATACACGCACATACACGTATACGTATGCACATATATATGCACAATACACATATATATGCAAGTAATATATACACACACAGTTGCATTTTCACAGATAAGCACAAAATGCGACTGATTGTGTATATATACACACATATATATACATATATATACACACACATATATACATACAATATATAATACACCTATACACGCACACAATATATAATATACATATACATAGTCGCATTTTGTGCTTATCTGTGAAGACAGGTTCACATTTGTTATATACACGTAATATTTTTCTATGAATTTATATTAAAATATGTTGTGTAATAATATATAACGGAGCATACACAATTTCTATATATATTGTGTATATAACTGTAATTTATAATATTGTGTAATATGTGTGCATACACATGTGTATACACACATATGTATGTGTATATGTGTGTATATTATGTTTTATATATGTGTATATTACATATTTTATATATAATGTACAAGCTTCCCTCCAAGCTTCCCTCCAAGCTTCCCTCCAAGCTTCCCTCCAAGCTTCCCTCCAAGCTTCCCTCCAAGCTTCCCTCCAAGCTTCCCT
>NW_020455958.1:21883-23316 GCF_003342845.1 Nothoprocta perdicaria
GTCCTCGCCGCGCGGCCCCTTGGCGCCGCACAGGCCGTGCTGCAGCTCGCAGTGGCGCCGCAGCGAGCGGTGGTCGCAGTAGCTCTTGGCGCAGCCCTTCTCGGAGCAGGCGAACGGCTTCGTCTTCTGGTGCGTCAGCATGTGCCCGCTCCTGCCACAAGCGAGACGGGGGGCACGTTAACGCAGAATCCTATACATCTAACCTAAAGAATTCCACAGCTCTGCCGCTTCGCGGCACTGGGAAGCGTGCGATTCCAGGGAGCGCTGCAGCTTGCAGAGCAACGGCTCCTACAGGATTCTATACATTGTGCAGGGCAGGCGCCTACGTACAGGTGGTCCTGGCGCTTGAAGGCTTTGCCGCAGACGCCGCAGACGTGCTTGCGCTCCTGGCTGTGGCTCGCGTGGTGCTTGGCGAGCGCGCTGGCGCTGCCGAACGCCTTCCCGCAGAGGCTGCAGTCCAGGACGGCGCCGCGCGCCGCGCCGGGGCCGCCGGCGTCCTCCGCGGCGCCGAGGGCGGGAAGCGCCAGCTCTGCGGAGAGGGAGAAACGACACCCCCCGGCTTGCGCCCCTTGCCGCCTCCACGCCACGCTCCTCCCTTTACTCCCAATAAAAACCGCTTCTTTTCAAAACTCCGCATGGAAAGGAGAGGGGGGGGAAAAAGAAATCTGCCCCCAACGCTGCAGTTTGCAGCCCTGCCAATGCTTTATTCCCAAGGTTTCCATAAACTGGGATTCCACCCTTGGACACTTTGCAACGCGCCCTGATATTTCCAGCCACTTAACCGGACCAGCAATTGCAATTAATTTTACCATTTTTCCCCTTTCCTGGAAAAAAAAAAAAGAGGAGAATTATGCCTCATTTTCCTACCTGAGTGCAGATACTTCAGGGCTTTAATTTGTGCTGTTTTCAAGTCATCAAAACTGCGTACGCTCCTCCGTTCGTTACCAATTAACTTACCCATTCCCCCAAGAAGAGTGTTTTACTCTCCTTTTAATGGTAGGCCTAGAAAAAGCCCATTTGGCTTCATCCCTTCCGCAGGGAATTTGAAACGCACAAGGAACGCAGCAGAACGTCTCCGGGGAAAGCTAGTAATATCGATGCTCCCAACACATTTAGCGAATCTGTCATTTTAATGCCTCCAAACTTCCCCTCTCCAGCTGGAGAGCAGGGCGCAAGGGCTCCTGAAGAAAACACCCGCCCGCCTAGGGTACAATTTTAAGAAAACGGGACAGAAGCGAAATTCCTGTGAAGGAGAAATAATTCTCGCTCGTGGCGTCATCGACGGGAACAGCGTTTTGCAGGTAAAACCCAGCAAGGGGGTGTTTTCAGAGCGCTTCCGCTGCAGCAACCTGGAGCCCGTTATAGGAAAGGGGAAGGCGCTATTCTTACCCCGCAAGCAGACGCACGCGGGGCCCTTCCTCGCCTATAAGGGC
>NW_020455958.1:25416-26440 GCF_003342845.1 Nothoprocta perdicaria
TGGGAAAGGTTGTATGGATGAAAGGAAGAGCCAAGGGGGGCTTGGGGAGGAAGCCTGTGGGAAAAGAGGGGAGTGAGCAGCTGTGAGGGTCTGAGAGGAAGGCGCGTGTGAAGGGCGATGCGCAAAGCAAAAACATGAGGAGAGCAGGAGGGGGCATGAGGGGAAATGGCTTGCGGGGGGTGCGGAGGGAGACGTATTAGGGATTGGGAGTGAATTGGGGGGAATGCAGAGCGAAGAGGCTTGGGAATGTTGGAATTGTCTAGTAGGTCCCTGAGAAAATCAAGTAGGGCCTTAGGAAAGGGGGGGAAGTATTCAGATTTAAGGGGAAAAAAATGTATAATGGGGCAACAATGGAAATGGGGCTAGTAAATGGGCCCATGAGAATGGCCTTGCGAGCGTTACACTAATCTTTGCGACTTAAATGCTTTCCTGAGCCAAAACTTCATGAAACAGAACAAAAAATGCAGTAAAGTGTGCTGTGTGATCCAGTGTGGTTCAGGAGTAAAACCTCACGCGGTGGTTGCTACTAGCAGATAGCCGAGAAATGCAGAGTCCAAAATAAGAAAATCCAGGTTATCACAGGGCCTTGAGGCCTCCCTCCGTGCCGCTTTTCCCCCTTTCTTTCCTGTTGCAGCCTCAAAGGACGGCAGCTGGGTTTGATTTTCTTTTTTTAGGATGTCCTGCGATGCGTTTGAACGTATGTGTTGGATAAATGGGGCCGAGTCCAGTTGGAGGCCTGTGGCCAGTGGTGTCCCCCAGGGTCAGGTCTGGGCCAAGTGCTGTTCAACTTGCTCATCAGTTACCTGGACGAGGGCACGGAGTGCACCCTGAGCAAGTTTGTGGATGAATCCAAGCTGGGTGGAGTGGCCGACACTCCGGAGGGCTGTGCTGCCATCCAGAGGGCCCTGGACAGGCTGGAGAGCTGGGCAGAGAGGAACCTCATGAGGTTCAACAAGGATAAGTGCAGGGTCCTGCACCTGGGGAGGAATAACCCCAGGCATCAGTACAGATTAGGGGTCGACCT
>NW_020455959.1:0-2120 GCF_003342845.1 Nothoprocta perdicaria
CAAGCCACCCAAGATACTTCCAGGGAGCGGTGTGTTGAACCTTCTCAGGCGCAATGATTAAACCCTTTGTGGCGAGTGTATCCCCGACGATTGGAATGACAGATGAGTCGAACGGCTTCTCTTGGCAAAACAGGATGTCATCCATATAATGGTATATGATGGCATTTTTCATGTGAGCACGGAGAGGTTGAAGCGCCCACGCGACATACATTTGGCACATTGTAGGTGAATTCTTCATCCGTTGTCGTAGCACTACCCATTCATATCTACGCGACAGTTCCGCCTTGTTTATCGCAGGCAGAGTAAAGGCAAATCGGGCTGTATCCTGAGGTTGTAAAGGAATAGTGAAAAACAATCTTTCAAATCTATCACCGACACATCCCAGTCCTTGGGTAGCATAGTCGGCAAAGGCATGCCTGGTTGAAGTGCMCCCATGGGCCACATCTGGTCGTTGACCTTACGGAGATCATGCAATAGCCTCCATTTCCCAGATTTTTTGGGAATAGTGAAGATGGGGGTGTTCCACGGACTTACGGATGGCTGAACATRTCCRGCTTGTAGCTGTTCTTGTACTAGCYGATGAGCAATCTTAAGCCGCTCCATCGTCATCGGCCACTGCTCAACCCACACGGGTTCATCAGTTTTCCATCGAATTCCTGGGGTTGGCGGCACATCAGCAGTGACCTTTCCTAAAAATTCTGGGATGGTGCAGGAATGCTCAGGGAGGCCCCGAGTTGGCACATCAGGTCACGGCCCACTAAACCTCCCAAGCCACTAGGTAGGGGCAACACGTACGGCCTTATATTCACATGTTGTCCTTCTGGGAATCGCACCTCGACCACTTTAGAACYTTGCAGRGGGTTCGAGCCTCCTCCAACTCCCTGTACGGCATCAACTGCTGGAACTAGCGGCCAACTTTTCGGCCACTGCCACCTGTCAATGATCATGACATCCGCTCCAGTATCAAGCATAGCTTGAATGGAACGCACCATCCCCTCACAGGACAAATAAAGTTGAGCCATAGGCCGGTGTTGCATTTTTCTGTACTAGGCTGACCACGGTATCGCCTGTGGACCCAAAACCTTGATCCCGTCTATCTGGAACTGCACTTGGAAGGGGAACCTCCGGATGCTGTCGTTTAAAAATCAGCAATTGAGCTATGCGGGTCCCTTTCGGGATTATCAATGGCGGATTCAATGTATAGACAGCAACCATTATCTCGGCGGTGTAATCAGCATCAATTACCCCGGGCAGAACTGTAAGTCCAGCTACACCGGCAGAAGAGCGACCTATCAGGAGAGCTCCGACCATGCTTTCCTTGCTTAAAATTGGTCCATATATCCCTGTTGGAACCCTTCGTACTGTCAATGATGTTAAGGTGACATCTACTGTTGTTGCCAAATCGAGCCCCAAGCTTCCTCGCGTTGCAGGGGGTGGGAGCTGTCGGATAGCATTGGGCCTGCTACTTGTGTCCTGGCGCGGGGGCCCTTCGCGCTGGCCTTGCCATTTTTTGCAAACCGGCACACGTTGGCAGCATGTCGGTCCGTTTGGCAACGCTCACACCAGACTGTTGCCTGACAGGTTCTACGAAGATGGCCTTTTTCTCCACAACGGTAACAGATTGCCGGCCGTACAATTCCTCTTCTTTTGGCAGAACTAGACATCCGCTGGACTGCTGCGGCAATAATACTAGTTGTTGGGTGGATGGCTGCCGTAACAGCATTGGCTACCATCTGAGTTTGCTGGGTCTGGTTGGCTCGACTTGCTACTTCTATCATTTCTCCCACTCTCGCAGTCTTCGGGAGAGTAGCTAGAATGGTTTTAGTTCTTGCATTCGCATTTTCAAACGCGAGGAGTTTAAACATAGCCTGTTTCGAATCTTCTCTCAAGTCCGGCTGCGCCATCAGGGCCTGTGATAGGCGATCAATGAAATGCGGGTACTCCTCGGTCAGCCCCTGCTGTACACTGGTAAATGCTGGAGTAGGAGTGGAATCGGGCACCACATAGAAGGCCTGCCGTGCCAAAGCCGCTGAATGGGCATGAAACTCTGCTGGAAACTGCAGCTGCTGGTTGATGCTGCTGTAGGGGCCAGAGCCAGTGATCATGTCCACAGTGATTCC
>NW_020455959.1:2548-10413 GCF_003342845.1 Nothoprocta perdicaria
AGGCTACTGTTAGTCCCAAGTTGTTCTAAAAGTCTCTTCAGCCGTTCTCCTAACAATGACAACTTGTCRCTTATTCTGCTCTCAAGGTCACTCAGCGCCTGTGTGAAGTTCGGCAAGGGTGTCAGCSATTCMTTCAGCCTGSTTACACCGCCAGATGACTCCTCCTCCGATGACTCCCCTTCCGGGAGGGGTGCCTCCTCCAGCTTACACGTTTGCACCGCCTTCTCAAAGGGGGCGTGGTGCAAAGTCCTCCGGGGGTGGCAACTGCACCCTCCCACCGACTCCGCCTTTCTACTGCGGGTCGGCTTCCCTTCCGCGGAAGGTGTTATTTCAGCCGGCGGAGCTGACCAGGCAACTTCCGTTTGCTCCGAATCCGCCTCTACTTCTGCTCTTTGTGCTACCTCTTGAGCTGAGCTCGCCACCTTCGCGGTAGTACCACTAATGGCCAACGGCTTCGCCTTGCCCAGTCCAAAAAACGACTCCAGCACCCCTGTCTTGTGCGGCGGTGCCACAGCTGCAGGAGCTGCAATCGTTTGCACTGCCATGGCCGCGACACTAGATTGAGCCTTCGTATTGCTCAACATGACAGTCACAGTCCTCCACGTGGGACCAAATGTTGATATCCCTTTTTCTTTCTTAGGTACCGTTAAGTCCCACAACTTGTCCCCCAACTTTCGCCATTCAARGCTATCAAACACAAGAGGGGGGGTACTAAAAAAAACTTGATCTCGTGGCCACAAAAAGAGCTTATCCAATGTCTTCTCAGAAACTGCTTCTCCTCGCCTAGCGAGTGTACCTAATAGCAGTTTCTTTGCTGCTGCAAACACGACCTCCATTTTTCTTTGCAGCGGGTGACAGGGGGAAGGTAGCGACCCTTCCTACCACGGTCAGAAACTCTATCTCAGCCCTCTGCTGCCGCAAACTCCTCTGTCCGGCTCCCACTCRGCTCTTCTTACCCGTTCCGCGTCTATCCGCCGGGAAGTCAGCAAGCCTTCAGCATCCCGTTCTCTGTGCTCGACTGAGGGCGATCACGTCGGAGTCACCAGATGATGCGAGGGAGCGTCCAGAGTCAAAGACGCAGTCTCATAGAGATTAAGTCAATGCTCCGTTTATTGCAGATTCCAGCACACTTTTATACAGTAAACCGTAAGCCGCACCCCTGACCAATCATGATTTTACACACTCTCCTCTCGCCTCTGTCTCGCCACTCTCTTCGGGGCTGGCATCCAGTCCCTTATAAGTTTACCTACAAGGTTCTGGATACAATACCTTTTATGCCTAAAAACAAGTGCGCCACAGCTACTGTCCAGTTAGCTTCATGGTCACGCAGCAGCCGGACAGCTGCCTTTGTTTTTTATCCGCTGATGGAACAAGTACACTGTTGGGCTTGAAGTTGGTTATCTACTAACAAGGCATCCTGCCTGCAAACAGGCACTGTACGGCCATCCTTGGAGCGGGCCCCAACAGGGTCCAAGGGTGGAGGGAAGGTGGGACGGGCTTGCCTTTTTGTGTGTCTCTGCGTACACGTGTGTGTGTGTGCGTTTGTCCCGTGTGCTCCGTGTGCACGTGGGTTTGGCGCTCTTTTGCTGCCGCTCCATCACGCCCTACCTCCCACCGCCCCCGCCACAACGTCTTTTTACTGATCCCTCCCCCACACACACTCCTCCCTGCCCCCCCAAGGATTATTTGATTACAAGATTTATTGATTACAGAAGGAACGCTACTGGAACATCCAACCGGTACATCCCTTCTCCTTCATGCCACCACCGCAGCAGAGTGTGCATCTTGTAGCTGGGCTATCTTCCCTGGCCTTTGCCAGGACCATGCCACCTACAGCAAAACTTCCACAAGATCCCTTCCCTCCACCAAATCAGAGCATCCCTCTGGGAGATCTTCGTGGAGCGCTTCATGTCCTCCTGGAGTTTCCTCCCCCTTCTCAAGCTCTGCTAAAGAAAACAGCACACATCTTCAGGAAGCACCCAAAGGGCTCCCAACTCCTTCTCCTAAATGTGCTTGCATCATTTCGGAAAGGCAAGAGCCTTGACATTTCTCCTCAGGTGCCACAAATGTTGATCACAACATTGCTTATGCCGTGAGTTGCCTGTCCGTTCTGGGCAAACAAGTGCTTCAAGCTAGGGATAAAATTGCCTGGGAGGACTTAAAGCAAATCCTAGTGCTGGGTCTTGAGGCCTGCGTGCATTCTTGCATTTCCTGCAAGTGTGATCATCCCACGCTCTGTGATGCGGTAACTGGAAGCAGCACCACAAAACATCCCTTTGCAGGGAACAGGGACAGAAACGGGGAAACACATGTACCCACCACCAACGTGGCCAAGTCCCCCTGGAGCCGGGTAGACGTGGCCGCCCTCAGTCCTGCCAGTGGTGGAGATGAAGCCAAGGTCGAGAAGGGAATGGTTGAGGAAGAAGTACATGGGGGTGTGGAGGCAGTGGTCGCAGGCCATGGCTGTGATAAGGATGCCATTGCCAAGGACAGTGGCCAGGTAGATGCCCAGGAAGAGCGAGAAGTGCAAGAGCTGCAGCTCCCATGTGTCTGTGAATGGCAGGAGGAGGAAGTCGTTGAAGGAGCTGCTGTTGGCCATTTGCTCCTTTGCAGCACAGGGGCAGTATATGAGGAAGAAAAGATATTGACAAGCTAGAAAAAAATTCTCTGGACAAAACTTTCTCATAACCTTCCCCAAACACACACTCGTTGCTTCCCTCCCATTTTAGCAGCAACATCCTTGAGCTCTATGGCTTCAGCTCTTGACCTGGGTGCCTAGGGAGCAGAGCTGGCCTCTCCATCTGCCTTGGTCCCAACTGCCCTGTGCTCTCACCTTGGAGGTGTAGGACACTTGCACTCATGTTATTCCTCAATGAAATGGCACCATGGAGAGCAGAGCATTCCCTCAAAACATGCCTAGCAGCACTCTTTTGAACGGGATGTGAGGCAGGTTTCAGCCCTCCCTTTGGAGCCAGCAACCCCTCCGGCTCCTCTCCACATCCACCTCCCAGCAGCATTTCTGTGACCTCAAATTACAGGAGGCTTCTCCCTGGGGCACCTGGACAGCACCAGTTGTAAAGGGGGAGCTGAGCAGCAGCACTGCCCTGAGCCCCACAGGTTAGAGGGCACTAAGGCACCTCAGGACACGTCTGCATGGCAGGACCCACAGGGTCAGTGTCTGACCTGCATCAGAAAGCCCCGTCCCAGATACTCCAAGGGAAGGAGGAGGGCAGCATGGGCAGGTGGGATCATGGTGGAACACCAGGATAGCTGTGCCAAGGGAGGCAGCGTCAGGCAGGGACAGAGGGGCACTCAGATGTGTCTCCTCTTCTGGACATCTGGCTGCTCTGGGAGAACTGCTGCCCTGGGCTCCATGGTCTGGAGAGCTGAGGACTGTCCTGGTCAGGAGAGGAGAGGAGGTGCTAGAGGTGGCAGTTTCCTCTCACACTCTGACCATCGTGCTATTGCCTGGAGCTCTCCATGCAGGAGCTGTTTCTCTGTCAAAAACACTTGGCCCTGTCCATGTTAACAGGTGCGTTCACACCTGCACTGCAGACACCTCGCAGGAACAGGACTTGATTTGGTTTGCATGTGCAAAGGAGCAGGTGAGACCTTGTCAAGGCTGGAAAGGGGATGCTGGCTGGAAATCTCTGCTCTAAAGCACCACCAGCTCCAGGTAGGAGAAGCTGGGAGAGACATCCTGACACATACAATTAGCTGGTGAAGGTGCCAGGTTTAGAAGTTCCCTCCAGGAATCACAGCACTGGTCATCTGCAGCCAGACACTTACCATGTCATGGGCTGGGAAGATTTCTCCTGCAATAAGATCTTAGTCATCCTCCTATTCCCAACTGCCTTTCACTTATGAGTGACTCATCCCAGCCTGGTGCCTGTGGGCAGTGCTCTGAGTCTTGGTGCTCCTTTAAGAGGAGCTGCTCCTGGGCAGAGCTGTCTCTGCAGCGCCTGCCTGGTTGCCATGGGCTCCTGCAGTCCCAGGAGCCAGGCCCAGCTCAGGAGCAGGGACCCATCTGGAGATGGGACATTCTCTGTCCCCTGAGGAGCCTCCTAGCGTTTCTGGGGCTCCGAGGCTGTGAGAGGGGAAGCTGTTTGAATATCTACAGGGTGCATGGACACAGCTGCAGGTTTGAACCAGCATAGGACAGGCTCTGCTGGAGACAAAGGCCGTGTCAAGGCTTAAAGGCACCAAAGCAGATCCTCATCCTCTATGCATGGCTGTTGTCTCTGCCACCAAGAGTGACACCTTGAAAGGTGTCATATCATTGTCCTGCACTGAGCATTGCACACCCCAACCCACACACTGTCCCCAGGAAGATCGGCAAAACATTTCGGAGAAAGGATCTCCCTTCGCCCAAGATCAGTGGCCGAGTCTGCACATTTTGCCTGATAAAACACATCAAGGGGTAATGTGGCATCAGAGCCCCGTGCATGTTTCCTATGCCTGCTTGTTATCAGTGATGACAGCTTTCTGCTGTAATCAGACTTTGCGGACTCTTTACTGCTGACAACTATCAGTGGAACCCATTAAAATCATAGAATCATAGAATCATAGAATGCCCAAGGTTGGAAGGGACCTCAGAGGTCATTGAGTCCAACCCCCCTGCACACGCAGGGTCACCTAGAGCACGTGGCACAGGGCTGCATCCAAGCGGGTTTTAAAGATCTCCAAAGAAGGAGACTCCACAACCACTCTAGGAAGCCTGTTCCAGTGCTTTGTCACCCTCACAGTGAAGAAATGCTTCCTTAAGTTCCTGTGGAACTTCCGATGCTTCAGTTTGAAGCCATTTCCTCTAGTCCTATCACTGTCCACCACTGAAAAGAGGCCAGCCTCCTCCTCCTCCCTCCCTCCCTTGAGGTATTTATACACGCTGATCAGGTCCCCCCTCAGCCTTCTCTTCTCCAGGCTGAACAGGCCCAGCTCTCTCAGCCTTTGCTCATAGGGCAGATGTTCCAGGCCCCTGATCATCCTGGTAGCCCTGTGCTGGACTCTCTCCAGCAGCTCCACATCCCTCTTGTACTGGGGAGCCCAGAACTGGACGCAGTACTCCAGATGTGGCCTCACCAGGGCTGAGTAGAGGGGGATGATCACTTCCCTCGACCTGCTGGAGACGCTYTTCTTAATGCACCCCAGGATCCCATTGGCCTTCTTGGCCACCAGGGCACACTGCTGCCTCATGGTCAMCTTGTCGTCCACCATGACACCCAGGTCCCTCTCTGCGGGGCTGCTCTCCAGCAGGGCATCCCCTAATCTGTACTGGTGTCCAGGGTTATTCCTCCCCAAGTGCAGGACCCTGCACTTGCYCCTGTTGAACCTCATGAGGTTTCTCACCGCCCAGTCCTCCAGTCTGTCCAGGTCCCTCTGGATGGCAGCACAGCCCTCAGGGCTATCAGCTACTCCACCCAGTTTGGTATCGTCGGCAAACTTGCTGAGGGAGCACTCCAGCCCTTCATCCAGGTCGTTAATGAATAAGTTGAACAGGACCGGACCGAGAACTGATCCCCGGGGGACACCACTAAGTACAGGCCTCCTCCTCCTGCTGGACTCCGCACCATTGACTACCACTCTCTGCACCCTGCCATCGAGCCAATTCCTAATCCACCTCCCCGTCCACACATCTATCCCACACCTTTGGAGCTTGCCCAGGAGGATGCTGTGAGGGACAGTGTCAAAAGCCTTGCTCAAATCCAGATAGACCACATCTACCGCTCTGCCCTCATCTATCCAGCTAGATATTCCTTCGTAGAAGGTGATCAGGTTAGTCAAGCAGGATTTCCCCTTGGTGAATCCATGCTGGCTACTCCTGAGCACCTTCTTCTCCTCCATGTGTCTGCAGACAGCAGCCAGGATGAGCTGCTCCATCACTTTCCCAGGGATGGAGGTGAGGCTCACCGGCCTGTAGTTGCCCGGGTCCTCCTTCTTGCCTTTTTTGAAGACCGGAGTGATGTTGGCTTTCTTCCAGTCCTCCGGCACCTCCCCCGTTCTCCAGGACCTTTGAAAGATGATGGCGAGCGGCTCGGCTAGGACATCTGCCAGTTCTCACAACACTCTGGGGTGCATCCCATCAGGGCCCACGGATTTGTGGGTGTCGAGTTTCCTTAGGTGCTCTCTGACCCACTCTTCCTCTACCCAGGGCAAGCCTTCCTCTCTCTGGCTCTCTTTGTGTTTCCCTAGGGCCTGGGATTCTAGAGGGCTGCCCCTGACAAACATGCCGCCCCGAAGCAAAGGCGGCATTCAGCAGCTCTGCTTTGTCCGTGTTTTTCGTAACCAGGGTACCCACCCTATTCACTAGTGGACCCACGTTCTCCCTGACCTTCCTTTTGTTGTTAATATATTTGAAGAAGTTTTTCTTGTTACTCTTAACATCACGTGCCAGATTTAATTCCAATTGTGCCTTGGCTTTCCTTGTTGCATCCCTGCATTCCCTAACAACGTTCCTGTATTTATCCCAAGTGGCCTGTCCTTTCTTCCACATTCTATATATTGCTTTTTTCTGCTGGAGTTTTGTCAGGAGCTCTCTGCTCATCCACGCTGGTCTCCTGCCACCTCTGCCTGACTTCTTACGCATAGGGATGCACTGTTGCTGGGCAKGGAGGAAATGCCGCTTGAAAACTAACCAGCTCTCCTGGGCCCCTCTTCCTTCTAGAGCCCTAGCCCATGGGATCTTTCCCAGTAGGTCTCTGAAGAGGCTAAAGTTGGCCCTCCTGAAGTCTGGGGTGGCAAGGCTACTTACTGCCCTGCCTCCTCCTCGTTGGATCCTGAACTCCACCAGCTCATGATCACTGCAGCCAAGGTTACCTCCGACCTTCACATCTCCAACAAGGCCCTCTCTGTTTGTTAGTACGAGGTTTAGCAGCACACCTATCCTCGTTGGCTCCTCCACAACCTGTGTCAAAAAGTTGTCATCGACGCACTGCAGAAACTTCCAGGACCGTTTGTGCCTTGTTGTGCTGTCTTTCCAGCTGATGTCAGGGAAATTAAAGTCCCCCACGAGAACCAGGGCCTGTGACCATGAGGCACATGAGGCAACTTCTAGCTGCCTGTAGAGGGACTCGTCAACCTCCTCCTCCTGGTCAGGTGGCCTGTAGCAGACACCCACCACAGTGTCTCCCACGTTGGCCTGCCCTTTAACCCTTACCCACAAGCTCTCCACCCGCTCATCATCCGTTCCCAGGCTGAGCTCCATGCATTCCAGTTGCTCTCTCACATACAGAGCAACTCCACCACCTCGCCTTCCCAGCCTGTCCTTCCTAAAGAGCACATAGCCCTCCATGACAGCACTCCAGTCGTTTGAGCTTTCCCACCACGTTTCTGTGATTCCTATGAGATCGTGGTGCTGAGACTGCACACAGATCTCCAGTTCGTCCTGCTTATTCCCCATGCTTCGTGCATTGGTGTATAAGCACTTCAGGGAGGTAATCAAGCCTGAACTTTTCCCAGGAGGCGTGAGAATGGACCCTCTAGAGTCACGTCCTAGCTGTACCTCCCCAAAGTTTTGGGGCTWTCGGCTACTCAGGCAGAAATTCCTTCAGGGTACGATTGGCAGCCCTGCCCCTGCTGCTGGCTCCTCATGTTCTCATACAGAAGGGACCCTGKCATTGGTCCCAGGAACATGGGAAAGTGTTTTCCCAATTGACAGGCGGCAGCAGAAATAACCAGACACCAAGGGAAAGAACGGTCATATTTACTATTAATATCAAATAATACAGAAATGAAATGATACCTTTAATGAAACAATAAGCTTACTATGTGCCAGGTTTTAACTACAGACAAATAAGCGAGGTAATGTACTTAACTATAACTATATGAGAAAGAGAATACCAATTAAGAAAAAGATACATCACTTGCCT
>NW_020455959.1:11175-15056 GCF_003342845.1 Nothoprocta perdicaria
AGTCCAAAGGAGAGGTGTTCAGTGGCAGGTATAGGGATGTCCCCTTGGGTGTCAGAGTGCCTGGTCCATGGCCAAGCTCAGAGGTGCCCCGTCTCACAAGTTTCACCGGAGAAGGGCCCTGTATTAGCAGGGCTGCTGCCTGGAGGAGGCAGAAC
Organism: Nothoprocta perdicaria; assembly: GCF_003342845.1. Classification (NCBI taxonomy): domain Eukaryota; kingdom Metazoa; phylum Chordata; class Aves; order Tinamiformes; family Tinamidae; genus Nothoprocta; species Nothoprocta perdicaria. The sequence continues at coordinate 11,331 of NW_020455959.1, forward strand.
AGGACAGGCAGGACAAGCASCAGCCCTGCTCAGAGATACGCACCAGCGGAGCTGCTCAGCACCATGAACCATGCAGGGATTGCACTTAGCCCTGTCCTTCTGCTCTTCCTGCAGGCCTTTAGGCACTTCTGTTGGGCAGTGCCTCTGGATTGCAGGCAGGGACTTGTGCCTGCAACAGCAGGGACAAGGTCASTATCAGCCCCACTGAGACCATTCCCATGCAGTCTGGCACTGCCCAGCATCCCTACAGTCCCCTCTGCAACCACAGGCCTATGGAACCTGGAATCCATGGCTGACCAAGGGCATCCCTAAGCCAGGAGAAATGAGAGGATGCTGTATCCAGCCCTATGACTCCTTGTCTGCATTTCTGACCCACTGCCTGCTCCCTGACACTCAGCTCCACTCGGCCATGCTGTGGCTCTGCACACTTACTGCTGCTGGGAGAGCTGCCTTGGTTTCCTCCTTGGCTCCTTTGCCTGCACCTCCCTCCTCTCCTGGAGCTCTTGCTCATACTACTTTCTCCTGAAGGAGGCTGGAGGAGTGGGACAGTAGGATCCCTGAAAGGGAGACGCTTGTCAAGCAGCACAAAAATGCATGGGTTTCTTTTGAAAAGAACCAAGCCCTGGGGGGGCCAGGGCACTGCACCACAGTGGGGACATCAGGAGAATCAGTGTGGCACATCCCTGCGGTGATGCCAGGGTGGGAGCAGGGTCTTGCTGTGTTTGCAGTTGGGGAACATTTTCTGTTTTAAAAGGTCTTACCAGGTACAATCTGCTCCTGTCTACTGCCTTCTTTTCATTTTTGTCTAGATCCCCTCTGATATCAATACGGTGCCTCCTCTGTTAGGCAAGAAAACAAGTGGTGCATTTGAGCTGGATGTGCCAACCAAAGGAAGGAGCCCTGTGAGGCTCCCCTAAGGCACCCAGAGACAGGGCAGCCTTTCCCMGGWTATTTAGTTCTAGTTGATGCTTCCCCCACCACAGCAACATTAAAGCCTTCCTCCTTCAGGCATGGCAGCCAAAGAAGATGGTATTTCTTCTTAGATCAGAGTGCTTGGCAATACACASTAAGGCTTGGGTCAAATGTTAGTCATAGAAGAATCCTAATTCTTAGGGAAAGCAAGATCCATCCCTGACACACACTTAGAGGTAAAATGAAGGGGAAGAGCAGCTGGAGCTGTCCTCGTGCATGCAGCCTCTTGGAGCAGGAGAGCTCCTGTCTCAAGTCAAGGGTAGAAGCCCTCAGCAGGGGCTTCCTGAAGCTCATGGCTGGCAAGAAGACTGTGTGCGTTCAGCACAGCAGATTGTCACTTGGTTCCCAGGATATCCCTTGAGAAACCTCTCCTTCCCAAGAAGGAACAGGTAGACATCAAAACAAGTGACCTGCCCCACGACTCAGAGGCAAGAGGACACCAGCACCAAGGAGTCCTGCACATCTCCTGAGCTCCTGGGACAGAGAAAAGCCCTTGCCTGGGGGAGCTGAGCAGGCTTCCCCTGCCTGAGCATCCAGGGCAGCCATTCTGGCCTGACAGGCCTCGTGCTCGGCCCACTCGCTCCTCTCTTGCCTCTCGGCCTCTTCCAGCCAGGCTGCCTGGAGGCATCGTTGCTCCTGCTGCGTGCAGAGGTAGCACACTTCCTGGAGGGCAGAGACACACACGGCAGCAGCATGAGGAGCAGGCACTGGGGGTTCCCCTGCCCTGGGCCCTGAGCCTTCCTCACTGCAGGACCTTGGGCCTAAGACCATCCCTAAAAAGCCCACCTGCTTTTTTATTGGTAGTGTCCTGAAGAGTGCCCATCTGCTTTCTCTCCCACAGACACCCTACATTTCCTCTTTCCAAGGGCAGCCCATGAATGTGCAGCTGAACATGTAGCAAGGGAGCTGCAAGGATCAGTACCCAGAGAGCTGCACTCTCCACAACACAGTAGGACTCTGTTATGACATTGGGCCACAGAACCTACCTATCCTACTCTGCGATGACCTTTGCAAGCAAGGATTTCCACTTTGCGCCTGCCCCGAGGAGTCTTTGGGATCTTCTCCTTCCTGGAGGTGTTCTGGTCAATTGCTGGGAGCACACTGGAAAGAGAGAGCAGGCAGAGGCTGTGTCAGTACAGGGTGAGTTTGCCGTGCAGCCTGTGCTCCCCAGCTGGGCCCTGCCTCTGCGGCATAAGGTGGTTGTGCAGCACAAAGGGCTGTGCTTGACCAGCAGCTGTGTTGGGAGGTGCAGAGAAAGAGATACGCTGAGCTTTGGTACTCGCATGGGCATCAGCAGCCCCAACAAAGCTCCCGATGCCCATGGCTATGCCGTCCCTTGCTGGCACGCAGAAAGAGAGGCAAGGTGTCCAATGCAAACATCTCCCTGTACATCTCCCTGGTACAAGGACCAGGGTACGCCAGGATCCCATCCACAAGGGCAGCAGCCTGCAAGCCTGTGTCAGCACTCATCTCTTTACCTTTTGGCTTTCTCTCCTTAGGCTCGTCTTCCCCCTTCTTGTCCTCCTTGGCAGGCTGCAAATAGGCCCCCATGCTGGGGAACAGATGGTTAAAAGCATCCCTGGAAGGAGGGAAGATGAGAGAGGAAATGAAGCTGACAACCAAGTCCAAGAAACCCTTGCTGTGCCCTTGCAGCATGGGCAGAGAAGAGCAGCCCTTGTGACATGAGCCTTTCCAGCTCCTACACAGCACATATTCAACAGAAGGCCCCCATAACACCATAGCACTGCCCTCCTCCATGGCCCCAAGAGCTTCACTTGTCCATGGGCTTCTTTATCCTGCCCTGCAGCCCTTGCGCAGCCTTGGCCTCTTTTGTCAGGCCTGGAGAACACTGCTTGCCACGGGGAAATGCTTTTCATGAGGACTCTCTGTAACCATGCAAGAAGAAACATCATGAGAAGGGCATCCTTGTGTCCCCTCAGGTAAGAGAACGTGCAAATCTGCTCAGTCCTGGCTGTGGAGTCACATAAGTCCTTACCTTCACTCTTCTGGGATCCGTTGGGGACAGGCTCAGTGCCTTTCTTTGCAGGCACTGCTTTAATCTCAAACCTAGAAACAAAAGAATGGCAGGCAGGAAAAAGTACTCCCCACTTTCCATCTTCATGGTGCAAGTAGGCTCAGAGAGGGCTGAGAGGTGTGCCATTGAGGGAGCTGCCCTGGAACAAGCTGTTGAGCAGGTAAGCTCTGGCAGCTCAGCCCTCGCACACAGCAGCTGAGAAGATGCTTGCTTGCCCAGCTCCGGACCATGCCAGCAAACATATTCACGTTGGGAGGACCTGGACACCCCCAGGTCGTGTATGAAACTCCGCAGGGTGTTTGCCCGAGAGAACCCAGTAGCGTGTTAGTGGGTTCTGCAAAAAGAACAGAGAGGTAGCAGATGAGGCTAAGAAATGCAATCAAGCATGTATGAGTTTGTGTGTTTTTAGGGCTTAATAAGTTAGACAGCTTAGCGAAAGTAGATGATATAGTATAGTATAGGGCATAGAGCTTAGGGCATGGCGCTTGGAAGATCTCGCGATGTCACAGGAGTTAGGAGCATAATTAATTTATGCAGTTTACTGATAACCCCATGCCATACAAGGTGAAAAGTAGAAATTAGTCTCCCGATTGGGCAGTAGGTGAGTTTCCGCATTCAGCTGGAGTATATAGGCAGACTGAACTGCGCAATAAAGGCCATTTTGCTGCATCCCCCATAGTGATATCTGTGCTCTGGGGCCCTGGGGTGAGGACAACCCC
>NW_020455959.1:17026-21838 GCF_003342845.1 Nothoprocta perdicaria
GACGCCTCTCAAGGATACTCCTCGAGGTTGAGAGACCCCCTCCTTTCCACAACAGATTTGTGGTTAAGTGAACATAGTGCGCTTTCTTTAACTTTACTCTGTAACTGTGCACAAGAACCCTTAGTCATAAACCGTTGACCAGGTCTGGGACTAGGATTGGATCCAGCCGCACCCAGGCTCCTCTCAGAAGGAGTCTGGAAAGCAAGGGGGTCCAATCTGAACCTCGTGACCAAACGGGAGGGTATCCCAAGATAATCGTGTATTATCTTGAGCCTCCATGCAGTGAATAATTCATAATCTTGCCATAGAATCTCATGAAATCATTATCATACTAATAAATCATATTGTTAGCTGTCTATTTGAGTGAAGTGCATTTTGTCACTCGCCCCTGCCGCCACTCGTTCCGTGACAGATTGGTGTAGTCGGCAGGATGGCAAGTCATATCACTAATTATTTACTAAGGCATGGAGTGAGTCCAAGTCCCTGCTTCTCAGAGGAGTGGACTAGTGATAACTGGCATGACTGGAAAGCTGTGGAGGACAGTTGCAGTCGGCCAGAAAGTTCTTCAAAGATGGTAAAGGAAAAGGTAGCATCTGTAAGATGTTAGGAACGTGTTTAGAAGCTGCAAAGCGAGGWCGTATAGAAAGGGATAAGAGAGAAGYGAATTTTAAAGAGAAAATGGAAGAGAAAACAAAGACTGAAATGCTGTTATCGGTAGAGATTCAGCAATTAGAAAAACAACTACAGGAAGAACAAGAAAAGAGGCAAAAATTGGAGAAAAAGGTAGAAATGATGCCTGTACATGCTCCTCATCCTCCAGATGCAATGCAATTAAAAAAACTGATAGTATCCCCTGAAGACTGGAATGGGGACGTTTGGGGAAGTTCTGACAATTCTGAGGACAGTAGCTCAGACAATGCCAATGACTCCCTTGAAGCCTCCGAGCCTCCTATATATAAGGCTCGACCTGTAGTGAAAACAGAAAGAACTACCGGACCCCGAGGTGGTGCTCCGAGAATTACTACCAGGACGGTTCCCTGGGACCCTTTACAATTAGCTAACCTGCAAGAAAAGTATAGCAGGAAACCAGGTGAAACAGAAACTGAATACCTGTGGCGAGTTTGCCTGAGTGGTGGAGATCGAATAATGCCGAGTGGGGACGAAGCAAGCGGCCACTGGGGCCCTGGTGTTTTCCTAAACCTGGGGCGTGACCCACCAGACGCTCCTCACTCAATCACCAGCCGAGTGGCCTTCTGGGCTGGAGGAATAAATGAAAAGGACYGAGATGAACCCTCYRTAATCCCTRTTACATCACTGAGTGACATATCTGTTGCTATTACAAAAGCTGCCTGTATCCAGGCCATGTATGAATGAGGGGCTGACCATGCTCCCACATCTGCTACAGTGAATCCTGAAATGCTAAGACCACTGATAAAGGGTGCTCCAACTATGCTTAAGCACTGCCTAGTGGCCAAAAGAAAAGAAGTAAGACAGGCCATTCAAGATAATGAGCGATTGGGTATCAACAACCCCCGTCAACAGCTCCCCACCTGGGCTGAGCTAATATGTGAGTTAGGTAGTCTTGGTCGTGAAATGGGTTGGTGTGATTCTAACAGCAGAGCAAACTCTAAATTTAGAAGCACTAATCACCGAGTGAGATCAGTAGAACAGGGAACTGCAATTAATCTCAAAAGGAAAGAACAGCAAAGCTGGCAGACTGGATTCAGGAAAAGTAGGAATGAATTATGGAAAAAGGCTCTGGCTGTAGGTGTCCCCAGATCTCTTCTACGAGGCCAACCCACAGGYGTAATTCTCCGCTTAATTGAAGCTTTCCAGAAACACAGAAGGGATAAGAGGAGGGAGCGTACATCAACAGGTCCAGCAGCAGATCCTGGGGAAGGAAACAATCCCTTCTCTAGGCCTAGAAAGGAATTAAAAGAAACAAGTCCGAAAAATGAGTAACGCCGGGGAGGCAATTGGGCCTGCCTGTCCGGCGAGTAGAGGCCTATCAGTGGATAAGAGATAAGGGCCCATATATTTTAATTCCTGTCGGTCCTCAGCAACAACTAATAAAGTTTTTAATAGACACAGGAGCACAGATCTCAATATTAACACAACAGTGTGCTGAAAAGCTGGGAGTGCAACCCGGATGGAAAAAGATTACAATTACTGGTATAAACGGAGCAAGCGCTGTGTGCCGGACTGCCAAGGTCACTCTGTGGCTCCCGGGTGAGAAGCGCTTGTCGACTGCTGTCTTTGCACTTAAAGATCATAATGAAAAYATTCTAGGCTTTGATGTTTTAAATGGACGAACCTGGCATTTGCCAGATGGCAGTGTGTGGTCATTTGGATCAAACACCTGCCCCAGTCTGGGTAAAAATCGBGAGGCTACAGTGCGCATACTTCGCACAGCCCCTGCACTCCCTGATTCAAAAATCACTAACGTATCACAATACCCAATTTCTGCTGCAGCACGGGGTGGCATTTCTGAAGTCATAGCTGACTTGGAGAGGCGGCAGATTAAATCTCCAAAACCCACTCTCCATATAACTCACCTGTCTGGCCTGTTCGTAAGCCAGACGGAAGGTGGCGACTGACAATTGATTATCGGCGCCTGAATGCTAATACTGCCTCATTAACAGCTGCTGTACCAAATATTGCAAACTTAATAGCTACTTTACAAGCAGCTGCACACCCGTGGATGGCAACACTAGACATAAAGGACATGTTTTTCATGGTTCCCTTACAGGAGAAGGATAGGGAGAAATTTGCCTTCACGTGGAATGGCATACAATATACATTCAATCGACTCCCACAAGGGTATAAACATTCACCCACTATCGCACATGCTGCACTAGCTGAACTTTTGCAGACAGTCTCACTACCACAGGGTGTGAAACTGTACCAATACATAGATGACATCCTAATTGGGGGTGATTCTCCCAAAAAGGTTGAGAAGGCAGCCACAGCAGTATGGCAAACACTACGTAAAGCTGACATTGAGGTACCACATGAAAAATGCCAGGGACCAAGCAAAGAAGTAAAGTTCTTAGGTGCTTGGTGGGTAGCTGGYAGTGCAGTAATTCCTTCAGATACCCTAAGGAAAATTGAAGAGCTGCAAATGCCYCARTCAARGAAAGAATTACAACCATTGATGGGAACTTTAGGATATTGGAGAAAGCATGTACCTGGATTTTCTATTATTGCTCGTCCATTATATTCACTCTTAAGGAAAGGCAAACCTTGGAAGTGGGAACTGAAGCATAAAGAGGCAGTCAAAACCCTGACTGAAGAACTAAAGACATATCAGTCAYTGGGACCAGTACACCCCCACGACCCTATTCTAGCTGAATGGGGTTTTGCTGAACATGCTACTTACTGCAACCTATTCCAGACCGGCCCTGACGGACCAAAAAGACCTTTATTGTTTAGCTTGACTGCATTTAAAGAAACAGAACAACGATATTCCGAATGTGAGAAAGAACTTTTATCTTTAGTTCGGGCAGTTAAGCAGGTTGAGCAAATACACCAAGGACAGCCTGTGCAAACTAGAGGACCCTTTAATCTACTTGAAGCAATCCTAAAGGGGACTGCTCCACCAGAAGGAATTGCACAAAAGCCCACTATCAGAAAGTGGTATGCCTATCTAACAGGAATTGCAGAACATATGCAGCTAACTGAAGGSCATACTAAGATTTCCAAATTGCAGATGCCTGTAAGTACAGATCCATTAGCATTACAACAACCTTTTAAACCTTCACCAATTCTGGATGCACCGCCCCTTNAAGGCAGCCACAGCTGTATGGCAAACACTACGTAAAGCTGACATTGAGGTACCACCTGAAAAATGCCAGGGACCAAGCAAAGAAGTAAAGTTCTTAGGTACTTGGAGGGTAGCTGGCAGTGCAGTAATTCCTTCAGATACCCTAAGGAAAATTGAAGAACTGAAAATGTCTCAATCAAAGAAAGAATTACAACAATTGATGGGAACTTTAGGATATTGGAGAAAGCATGTACCTGGTTTTTCTACTATTGCTCGTCCATTATACTCAYTCTTAAGGAAAGGCAAACCTTGGAAGTGGGAACCGGAGCATAAAGAGGCAGTCAAAACCCTGACTGAAGAATTAAAAACATATCAGTCACTGGGACCAGTACACCCCCACAACCCTATTCTAGCTGAATGGGGTTTTGCTGAACATGCTACTTACTGCAACCTGTTCCAGACTGGCCCTGACGGACCAAAAAGACCTTTATTGTTTAGCTCGACTGCATTTAAAGAAACAGAACAACATTCCGAATGGGAGAAAGGACTTTTATCTTTAGTTCGAGCAGTTAAACAGGTCGAGAAAATACACCAAGCACAGCCTGTGCAAACTAGAGGACCCTTTAATCTACTTGAAGCAATCTTAAAGGGGACTGTTCCACCAGGAGGAATTGCACAAAAGCCCACTATCAGAAGGTGGTATGCCTATCTAAGAGGAATTGCAGAAAATATTCAGTTAACTGAAGGATATACTAAGATTTCCAAATTGCGGATGCCTGTAAGTACAGATCCATTAGCATTACAACAACCTTTTAAACCTTCRCYAATTCTGGATGYACCRCCCCTTRTCGATGGTGCACCAACAAAAGATATTTGGTTTACAGACGCTTCAGCAAAAAGAGTAAAAGCTAAATGGCTATACAAGGCTGTTGCATTAAATATTACCACTGGCGAAGAAGTAACAGAAGAGGATGAAGGCAGTGCACAAGTGGGAGAGTTAAGAGCAGTAGTTTTAGCTGCACAAAATGGAGCAAAGGTTATATATGTAG
>NW_020455959.1:24313-25512 GCF_003342845.1 Nothoprocta perdicaria
CTTATGCTTCATCCAATTGTGGTTTTACTAGCTCTAATGTTATTAGGTCTATTACTTACAATTGCATTATATATAAAGGTTTGGTACCTGATGAAGCAAATAACCCAAATGCAACCACCTAAAATGTATAAATTAGTACCGGGTAGAAATACTCTATGCTAAAGTGTTCACTTACCATAGACCTGTGAGTGCAGGAATTATTAATATGATATTTATGGCACAGAGGCAAGAGGTGACCGTACCACCACTCTGTGAGGATAAGATGGATTGACTGTAGTCACGGGGTGGAGTGAGAYGGATAYGCTCCTTTCCCACCGGTGCCTTACGTGCAGGTGCAGCCCTGTTCAGTTTACTAACCASCAGCGATTTGTCTAATCCTGGTAGGYRCCACCATCCTGATTTCATCTCTCACTCAGAATCAACATAACATTCCTGAAGGCTGCACCTGGACAGGGAGGTAAGGCTCTCACACTAGCCAAGGCCTCTGAAATCAAAAKATKACTACAAGTCAATCATCTTATTCCATAAATATACAAACAGCCYGAGAGCCCCTTTGAGCTCTCCTGACACGGCTGCGGCCTGCACAGCAGGATCTCCCCTTGGGCAGGGACGCCTCTCAAGGATACTCCTCGAGGTTGAGAGACCCCCTCCTTTCCACAACAGATTTGTGGTTAAGTGAACATAGCGCGCTTTCTTTAACTTTAACTGTAACGGTGCACAAGAACCCTTAGTCATAAACCGTTGACCAGGTCTGGGACTAGGATTGGATYCAGCYRCACCCAGGCTCCTCTCAGAAGGAGTCTGGAAAGCAAGGGGGTCCAATCTGAACCTCATTACCCAACGGGAGGATATCCCAAGATAATCGTGTATTATCTTGAGCCTCCATGCAGCRAATAATTAGTAATCTTGCCATAGAATCTCGTGAAATCATTATCATACTAATAAATCATATTGTTAGCTGTCTATTCGAGTGAAGTGCATTTTGTCACTCACCCCTGCCGCCACTCGTTCCACAGGCGCTTGGGCAAAATTTCCTCTTCTTTGCAAGAAGGGCATGAACACTGTCACACCATGACCCRGGGCTTCCTGCACTGCCGAAAGCATTCAGCTATGAGGGGAGGAGCAGGAAGAAAACCCACCTCGTTGAGTGCAAACTGCTGCAGCATGTACTCAGCCACGCTGTCCCATATTCTCACCAC
>NW_020455960.1:0-1327 GCF_003342845.1 Nothoprocta perdicaria
GGAGAAGCCTCCAGCTCCTGCCTACAAACAGAAAAAGGAGAGTGTTCTGAAGGAAGGATTCCACATTTCCTTGGCAGCATATGCTAACCATGGGGACACATCTTAGAGCCTCTCTGAAGGCCATCCTTTCCCAGACCAGAATATGCAGAATAGACCCAACCCTGCGGGATTCTCTTTGAAGTGCAGTGACCCAGCACCGAATTCCAGCACACAAGTTCCCTCCCCAGGCTGCTCCAGGGCTTCCAATCCCCATCCGAGGATAAAGCATTTTTTGAAGCTTTTCCAGCCATATGCCCCAGACTGCCTCTGGGGATCATCTCCCAGCTGCTGTCCATGCTCCTGTCCAGGCAGGACACACTGGCTTCCTTTCCTTTCCTTCCGCTTTCCACCACCATTTGAAATCCCAGCCTTGCCCTGCACATCCCTCGCAGTCCCTCTTATGCATGTGTGGCTGCATGGGGAAAGAACAGCCCCAGTCCTCCAGGTCACTAAGCGAAAAAACCTTCCACAAGCTGGGAGCCAGCACAGAGTTTTCCAGAGCCCTTACATAAAGCTCCACAGAAGAGCCCGAACAGAGCCTGAAAAGCCTGAGGTTCACTGGTTTCCAGCCACTGGAAAGAGTTACTCCCAAATCACTACCAGTGCAACACTACCAAACACGTGCTGAGAGGATGCTTGCTTAGTCAGCCAGCAAACAAAAATACTCACTTTGGAAAGCCCATGAAAGAGGCAGCCCTTTGAGTGCTTGAGAGCAGAGTCCTTCCTCGCTGACATCTGCAAAGGAGAGGAAAACATGTGAGATGCTTCCAAGAAAATGGTCTTGTTGCTCACAAGGACAGCCAGTGCTTCCACTCTTCAGAGGAGCCACTGCCCCTCAGAAGCTGTGAAGCAGTCTTTACTGTTCCAGACAGCAACTCCTCTTTTTGAGAGAAGAGGAGCTCCAGGGAAACACAGAACAACAGGTCATAACCCTGCCAGGCAAGGGCAAGGGTCAAGAGCCTCACTGGCCAGGAGACCAGTTCGTGCCTAATGGACAAGTCCCTGGAGGAGAGCACAGGTGAAGGCATTCTCCCAAAACGTAGGCAATGCGCAAGGCAGTCTTGCTAGGGAGGGAGGGGAAGGATGGGTACAGCAGGTCTGTTATTCCATCAAGTGAACACCATTTTTCTCACTCCGACCACACTCTTGATGCTGCCTGTCAGCACCATTTTGCCCCTCAGTGAATCCAAGCAACACTGAACCTCCCTTTTCTGCTCTGACCAGTAATCTAAATAATCACAGAGCTGAAGAGAAAATCTCTATCTTAACCCCAGAAAGAATCAGCAGT
>NW_020455960.1:3415-8444 GCF_003342845.1 Nothoprocta perdicaria
CCTCATGACATCTGACACATCGCACTGGAGCCTTGGCTCCAACACTCAACACCAAGGAGAAGGAGAAAGCACAACCCCCCACCAAAATTCAACCGTTCCATTACCTTTCTCAATGTCCTTTCCCTTTTCCTTTGACAAAACAGCATGTCCTTCCTCCGTGGAGAGAGCTCTCACCCTTGGATGTTGAAGAACTGGAGCTCTCCGAGGGGGAGGTCTCCCAGGTGGAGGTCTCACCAATGGCTTGCTGGGAGAAGTCTCCAGCTCCCGCCTGCAAACAGCAAAAGGACAGGGTTCTGAAGGATGGATTTCACATTTCCTTTGCAGCAGATGCTAACTACGGGGACAGAGACACATGTCAGAGCTTCTCTCAAGTCCATCCTTTCCCAGACAAGAATATGCAGAATAGGCCTGATCCTGCAGGACTCTCTGCAGACCATCACTCACTTTGGAAAGACCATCACAGATCCAGAATGGGTCAGTGAAACAGCTCTTGTATTGTCCGAGATGACTGTATCCTTCACCTCTGGCATCTGCAAAGGAGAGGGACAGACATGAGGTGCTGCCAAGGCCTTGTTGCTCACTAGGGCACCCAGTGCTCCCACTGGAGACAGCAGACCCTGCATTCAACAGAATCATAGCTGAGGGTCCTGGAATGGGACCCACTGCAAAATTAAAGAAATAAAGAAATAAAAACACACAAAGAAAGGGCAGAAGAAACTCCCTGGCCTATACAAAGCGGGGAGCTGGTCTGGGCTACAGGCTGCTTACAGTGGTGTCAGCCCTGCCACCTGCTGTGGTCCTAACACTACTGAAGTGGATGTGCTGAGGCCACCTCGGAGATGCTGGCAGCTCATCCACAAGCTGCACTTGCCTGGTCTCACAGCGCAAGGACAGGGGATTACAGCAAATCACTCCTTCCAATAGCACCAAAGGCAATCAAAAGGGCAGGAGGGGTCACTGTGCAGGGATCTGCCATTACTCTAGTTCAGGAGTGACCACATTCTGGGAGGCCAAGAGAAATCCCTTCATTTGGGATTCCGCTCTGAAGACAGCAAGAGAGCTGGTTCATGGTCTCCAGGATGCAGATCCTCACTGCTCTGCATGGAAAGCTGGTGTAATATGCTACGCGATTGTACTGCAGGAGCACATATCCCTTAAGACCTAGGCAGCAACAAAAGAGCAACACAGTCTCTGAGAGAGCTCTTCAGCAGGGGAAAATACAAGAGAGTGTCCTGCAGCTGGAAGGACTTCCAGAAAGACAGTGCTACAGAGCTGTCTTCTTTAACCCCCTGGSAAACCCATAAAGGAGGCTGATGTTCTCCCTCCCATGGGACAAATTCCAAGCCCTGCACAGCCTCATGGGCCAAGAGTACAGCAATGCTTCCTGCAGAAACTAAAGACAGGCTCCTGGCCAACTCGCATGACCATGAGGCAGCACAGGGAGAGGAGAAAGGGAGCCAGTTCCAGCAGAAGGTACYACYGATGGTCATTGTGCCCACAGGAGATGCCAGGTTTGAAGAGACTGAGCAGTGCCACATCACAGTGGCTGCAGTGAGGAAGGAAAACACATGCAGTGCCCAACAGCCCTTCACCTAACAGGCTGAATCTTCATTCATCTTCCCTAGTAAAGAACATTAAGTAATTGTTGTTTTCACCTTACTCCTTCTGGCCACCCCCAGGCCCTCGGAATTGCTCAGAACAGAGCCCTGCCATGGGTGCCCAAGGGCCATCCCCAAGGGATGCCAGACTGATGTTCATAGCCCCAACAAGATGGAGTCATTGGAAAGGAAAGGCCACTCGGAACACAGCTCAGAGCTCCTGCTCCCCAGGCCATCACCCATGTCCCACTGCAGCTGCACTGCTCCCAGCACTGCGCAGCCATCACTGCACAGATGGCCTTGGAGGGGGTTTCCTGCACACTAGTGCTCCCATCACTGCTTCACTCTTCCAGCAGGCACTACGAGTGTCTTCAACCCGCTTTGAAGCAGAAGTAGTGGAAGAGCCAGCAGAAATGCTGCTCCTCGTCCTTGCAAGGTCTGCTGAGGCAGCAACAGGGAATAGGAGTTTTAACCACATTGGATTAGAAGCAACAGCTCCAAAATCCTTGGTTGGAAACAGCAAATCCAAGAGGCAGAGAGAGGGCCCTTCAATTCTGCAGTATGATGTCATGACAATAAAAATTTAAAAAAAAATACATAAAAAAGACATGAAGCTCTTCTCATCACTTAATGGAAGAATTGCAGATTTCACACAGCACCTGCAGAACAGCAGTTATCTGCATCCCACAGATGTCACAAGGCAATGCAAGAGTTTCAACTTGTCTTCCTACCAGCATCATCCTCCCCCTCTTGGTTGAGACCATGACGCTCCACAAGTTCCTTAGAGATGCAGAACATGGGTCTGTAGGCCGTCACACCAGTGTTCTTGCCACGTTTTCCTGTGACAGAGACCTTCTCTGCAACAACCCTGAAGACCCCAAGCGGACAAATCTTCACATCCTGCAAACAGAACAGAAGAATTCTAAGCAGGTGAGGGAAACAAACAGACCCAAGTCATGTCCATGCTGCCATGGGCCCTCTTCACTCCTGATGTACAGAGGGACAAGACAGAGCCCTCTGGAAAGCCTTGGAGAGGTTCTTTGGAAGAACATTCCAGGTGGTTTCCTCTCCATCCTCCCCCCACCCTCAAAAGTACACGTACATCATCTCACACATCCAGGAGATCCATAAGAAAGGATCCTAGAAGAGAAACCATCCCCCACCCCCTCACGTTCAAAATAGAAATTAATGATGCCAAAATCAATCATCTTTTTTTTATATTTCACTCTGCGAATAAGGTCTAGAGAAGGCACAGAAAGCCTCCAACCACTCCCCAATATGAAATAGGACTGGAGATTTGCCATCACCCTTTAGGGAAAGAGAGAGGGGATCTGAGAGGAGATCTTATTAACATGTATAAATACATGAAGGGAGATTGTAGGGAGGAGGGGGGCAAGCTTTTCTCAGTAGTGGCCAGTGATAGGACCAGGGGTAATGGGTGCAAGCTGAAACACAGCAGCTTCTATCTCCAGGTGAGGAGGAACTTCTTCACTGTGAGGGTGACAGAGGCCTGGAACAGGCTGCCCCAGGGAGGTTGTGGAGTCTCCTTCTCTGGAGATCTTCAAAACCTGCCTGGACGCCACCCTGTGCCACATGGTCTAGGTGTGCCTGCTTGAGCAGGAGGGTTGGACTAGATGATCTCTAGAGGTCCCTTCCAACCTTTAAGATTCTGTGATTCTGTGGAACATTAATCCAGTGCATCCAATGGCACAGAGATGYCAGGACTGATGAAAGCATCAGGGCTGCAGGGCAGGGAGAGGAGGGCAGACCCACCATGTTCTGCACCAGCATCTCTATGACAAAGTCACAAGCACTGTCCCAGATGAGCACAGCCACTGCAAGAGCAAGGGAAAGGACTGTCTGTCATGCTCCAGGTTGGGCAGCTCCCAGCCATCCAGCACCCGCCTCCCCAAGGACATGTCAAGAGCAGGCACCAACAAAAGTGTCCCCGCCCCAAAATGACCCCCTGCTGAGAGGGGCCGTGGTGCTGAGGTGGGCACTGCCTTCAGGCTCCAACCTGCGCCCTGAGCCCCGCAGCGCCCTGCTCCTGGCCCAGGTGTGAGGCCACGGCCACACTGCCCGGGACAGCCCCGCTGCCTCCCAGCTCGCAGGCTGCACTGCCAGCCCGGGGCATGGGCAGTGCACGGGGCAGGAGCAGGGGCAGCGCCTGGGCTGACGCAGAGAGATCCCTGCGGAGCCAAGAGAAGCGCCAGGATCCTCCTGCAGCGCGTGCGCTGCTGGCAGCCTCTGCAGAGCCCCACAGGAGCTGCGGGAGCCCTCAGCCTTCCTCACCCAGCTCTCCTTGCCTGCAGACGCAGTTCTCACAGGGTGAGCCTCTCCCTAGGGATGGCGGTTGTGGATTCTCACCCAGCGAGGGGACGGAGCTGGGCCCGTGGCACTTTGGGGGCTCAGGGCATCGCTGGGGTTCCCCTGCATGGCCATTTCCCTCTATGGGATTGCTGCCCACACACAGACACCTGAGCATTTCCAGCTCCTTTCCTTGCTGGGACCTTTGGTGGATGATCCCCATTGCAAGGCCAAGCAGGGACCCTTGGGACAGGGACATCTGCCCAGGGGCCCTGGGACAGCAGGGATCACCCATCCAAGCTCCCAGGGAGGAAAGGAGCTGGAGCTGCTCCCGTAGCTGTGTGTGCGCAGGGATCCCGTAGAGGAAAATGGGAATCCTGTCACACTGGAACCAGAGCTACAGGGAACTACCAGCCTGGTCTCTGCCTGCCACCCCCAGCCTCTCCAACCCCCTAGACCCAGGGTTTTCACAGCCATGTTCATAGTTCATGATCTCTTTGACACCTGCCAGATAAGATCTCCTGAAGGCCTCACCTTCTGTGGGTACTTTTGGCACCACCTGGCCACGCCGTGTCCCGTGGCCAGTGTCCCTGAGCACCATCCTCATCCTTCTTGCTCTGGGTCACCCTGCAGAGGGAGGTGATGAGGAAAGAGCTCCTCTCCTCCTCTTCCTCTGCACACGTCGCTCAGCACTAGGCTGCCCACGCTGCCCCTCGCCGGCTCCTGCTCAGAACCACCAGCTCTTCGGAGCAGAGCAGAGCCAGCACAGCCAGCAGAGCAGAGCCAAGAGCAGCGCCAGCGCCTGCGCTCTCCCAGCTCTGCCGCGACGTGTGGGGAGAGGCCGGGCCGCGCGGGACAGAGCAGCTGCGCCTGTGACATGGGATGTCCCTGTGACCGCAGCCCGAGGCACACAGGAGACCGGGCCCCTCCGCCCCAGGGCCTGGCCAGGGCTGGCCCTGCAGTGGGCAGGGGCTGCACAGGGCGCTGGGGGCTGCCCCTGCCCCACACAGGCTCTGTCGCAGGGACATCCCCCTGACAGGGCTCCGGTCGGGCTGCACACGGAGCCTGTGCTCCCCCGACCACGGCCCTGTGTGAGGAACCTGCCTGCAGGGAGGGCAGCAGCA
>NW_020455960.1:9163-21506 GCF_003342845.1 Nothoprocta perdicaria
TCCCGTGTGGGGAACCTCCCTGTAGGGAGGGCAGTGGCACCGCCACGCTCGCCCCATGGCCACACAGTGCGGGCGGCTGCTGCCACCAGGATAGCAAGCAGTGACCACTGAGCCCACCAAAACCTCCAGTAGCTCCTGGGCAGCCACCCAGATGTTCTCCTGGGCGCTCCAACCAACGGGTCCTTCCCTTGATGGTTCCTGCAGAGCTGCAGGTCCCAGATCACTGAGCACAGGGGCCTCCCAGGCCGCTCTGGCTGCACTGCTCCCATATCTGCACCATGGATTGGCCTCGTCACACCAGGCCACAAACACCTCAACCAGCAGAATGGAAGGAACATGGGGACCCTGGAGCCACACGTGTGAGTGACCCTCACTCAAGGAGAGAGGGAGCAGCTGCAGGGATTTGGAGGTGGATCAAACACTTTTGGAGGCGTCCCTGCTCAAGGGGAGATCCTGGAGTTCATCCTGCTGCTATGCAAGGACAGCTCAAGGGGCTCTTGGGCTGTCCCCATATTTATGGGAAAACATGATTGACTTGTAGTCATTCTTTCATTCCAGAGGACTTTTGGCTGGGGTATGCACCATCAGCCTTATCTCTCCATCAGGATGCAGCCATCAGGACAGTTACTGCTGGTTAATGTCTGAGTCGGGGAAGAAATCATGCAGGCAACCACTAGGATCAGATAATGTCATTGGTGGTTAACACCTGAATAGGGCTACATGTGAAGTCATTTTGAGCTGGGAAAGGAGCATATCCATCACAGCACTGCAGGATGGGGAAAGGTCTCCCCAGTACAGACCCCACAACAACCCTTGGTGTCTCAGCCCACCACAGGCCTCCTGCTTGGGCAGCCTCCCCCAGCACCTGTCCCTGTCGAGTCCTGCAAATGTCCAATGTTGGACACCTCCCTGCCCAAGGCCCACTGTGGGCACAATAGTGTAGGAGATTGAAGCCGGTTACAAGAACTGACTCAATATGGGAAACTCAAAAGTTTACCACCTTGCCTGTTTATTGCAGACTCCAGCACACTTTTATGCAGTAAGCCCATGCCCCTGATCTGTCATCAGTCCAATGAGGATTTGACATGTTCTCTTCTTATCCCTATCTTGCCTCCGTCTCTGGGGCTGGCATCCAATCCTTTGTAAGTTTACCTATAAGGTCCCGGATATAATACCTTTTCTGCCTAAAAGCAAGTGTGCCACAGCTACTGTCCAATCAGCTCCATGGTCACGCAGCAGCCAGACAGCTGCCTTTGTTTTTGGTCCACTGACGGAACAAGCACACTGTTGCCCTTGAAGTTAATTATCTACTAACAAGGCATCCTGCCTGCTAATAGACACTGTACGGCCGTCCTTGGAATGGGCCCCTACACAATAGCTCCAATGGGCAGAGCTGTGTGTGTCAGGTGTCCTATTAGGCTCCACGCTGGGACTGGACCCAGTGGTGCAAGGACACAGAGGACAGAGACACTCTGTGTCTCTTGTTCCTCTATCCCATTGATTCCCTACACAGCAGTCAGCCCTTGGTTGACATGCAGAGAAACACATTTCTTTTCCCCATTTCTTCCTCCTTCCAAGAGCACAAATGCTCCTTTTTTCTTCTCCAGAGATATCCCTGCTCCCTAGAGAGCCCTTCCCCAGGGGAGTTCCTCAGGGATGGTCTGGCTGAAAGTTCCCGGAGCGTCCTGCTGCTTCCTACAGGACCCTGAGATGCTAGTGCGGCTCTGCAGAGTGAGTGGGATGGGGTGCTCTGGAGTCACAGGGTGACTCTGCAGCGGTTGTGGTGGTCCGGGTTGGATACAGACCCAGCTGGACAGACATCATTGTACCTGAGAACACTATATCAAGGGGTTTGAGGCTTTGAATGATGCTCTGAGCAAACATAGGGCATTTCAAATGGCTCAGGCTGTGTTCAGGTGTTCCTACATACAGATCGTGGTTTCAAGTGTGAAGTATCATGAATGGCTCTTGCACCTCCCTTCCTGCAAGGTCCCCACTGCAAGCGGGGCCTGAAAAGTCCCCACTGTGGCCATCTGCCACCATATGGGAGACAGTCCCAGGCAGATTCTACTTGGCCATTCATCACTGTTGAGAGCACTGAGCACTGACAAGTGCGAACTGAATCCAATCCTTACTCCCCAACACATGATCCCATGAGCTCATTGCCTTGAGGGCACGAAGAGCCCCAGAAAAGCAAAAAGTGCTTTTAAGGCTGAAAGTCCTTGAGCAAATTCTTGGCATCAGCTTTGGAAGAAGAGCCCAAGATGCAAGCTGCATTGAAATAAATGGTTTTATTAGAGGGAAGACAGTTCTGAAACACTGATAGACACATTTAAAGAAGAGTTCTGGGACAGAAAAATGCAGTCAACAACTCTGGAAAAGTGGGATGACTTCAGAAACTAGTGCAAAAACATCATTATTACAACAAGAATGCCCAAATCACAGGAGTTGTCTGAGAGGAATTAGATATTAATTGAGTAGAGGGAGGGACAGCTTATTGCTGCTGAAATATTATCAAATGAATCATCTTGTTCAGTGCATCCCTGAGTTCCTTGTTCCTCATGCTGTAGATGAGAGGGTTCAGTGCTGGAGGCACAACTGAGTACAGAACAGCTACAACCAAATCCAGAGCCGGTGTAGAGATGGAGGGTGACCTCAGGTAGGCAAATACTGCAGTACTGAGAAACAGAGAGACCACAGCCAGGTGTGGGAGACACATGGAGAAGGCTTTGTGGCGGCCCTGCTCAGAGGGGATCCTCAGCACAACTCTGAAAATCTGCATGTAGGACACCACAATGAAAACAAAACACCCTAAGCCTAACAGGCACTAACCACAATAACTCCAGCTTCCCTGAGATAGGAGTGTGAGCAGGAGAGCTTGAGGATCTGGGGGATTTCACAGAAGAACTGCTCCACCACATTGCCTTGGCAGAGTGGTATGGAAAATGTGTTCCCAGTGTGCAGGAGAGCATAGAAAAAATTAGATGCCCAGGCAGCTGCTGCCATTTTGACACAAGCTCTGCTGTCCATGATGGTCCAATAGTGCAGGGGTCTGCAGATGGCAACATAGCGGTCATAGGCCATGACGGTGAGGAGATAAAACTCTGCTGTCATGAAAAAGACAAACAGAAAGACCTGTGCAACACATCCCCAGTAGGAAATGGCCCTGGTGTCCCAGAGGGAAATGGCCATGGATTTGGGGACAGTGGTGGAGATGAAGCCAAGGTCAAGGAGGGAGAGGTTGAGGAGGAAGAAGTACATGGGGGTGTGCAGGCGGTGGTCGCAGGCTATGGCTGTGATGATGAGGTCATTGGCCAGGAGGGCAGCCAGGTAGATGGCCAGGAACAGGGAGAATTGCAAGAGCTGCAGCTCCCGCGTGTCCGTGAATGGCAGGAGGAGGAACTCATTGAGGGAGCTGCCGTTGGACATTTGCTCTTGGTTCACAGCACTGTCCAATGAGGAAAAAGCATCAACAAGTTAGACAACATCTACATGTATCATGTAGTCAACAAGCGACAATATCTCATGACAGTACCTCAGTCCCCTCCTCATGCACTGGGAAGAGACTACAGGGAGACCCAAATACTCTTCCACCAAGGACAGGGCTCATGACTGGCACCCCATGGACTTGAGGGCTGGGAGAGGAGACAGGAGGCTTTGCGGAGAAGAAGGTGTCTGCTTTGCAGGGACCGACCAAGGCTGATCCAAATCACCCCTCACACAGCAATTGCCTTTCTAGATCCCTCCCATTCACTGATCCTATATCCACAGATGGAGCTTTTCCTGCTGGCAGCTGCTCCTCTCCCCCACCTCTTCTCCCTGTCAGTACCACACACTCCATCCTACCCCCTGGGCACTCACTGTGCCCTACAGCAGGATCCAGCAGCAGGGCACTGGCCAGGGACATCTCCGTGTATGCGAGTGGGAGGGACCAGGGTCAGACAGACCCTGCTGAGGCCACACAAGGGGATGCTGGTGCTGTCTGCAGTCAGGGGAGGGCACAGGGCCTTGCTGAGCTTCCTCACACATCTCTCCATGGAAAGGRCTAGAGGGTCAGGTTCCTGCTATCACCTGGCATTTCCTTCCCATACACCCCCAGCTCTTCACAACCACAAGGACACAGGGAATCTCCTCATCTTTAACATTAACTGCCTGCACTGTCCTCTTCAAAAGGCCCCTTCACAGTATGACCCTGCCATCATGGGGGTCTCTCCTCATGCCCAGACCTTCTCCCCGCAGCACATGGGGATTTCCCACGCAAAGAGGGTGCTGACCCTCGCAGGTGGCACTCACTGCCCTGGGCACACAGCACCCTGGGGCGCAGGGACACTGCTCAGCATTACAGCCCATGCAGAACTGGGGGCACTCACTGGGTTCACACTCCTGCACCGTCCCGGGGAGAAGGCAGCCGTGATGCCCTGTCCCTCTGATGGTCTGGATGGAAATCCCTGCTCTAAAGCACCCCCAGCTCCAACAGGAGAAGCTGGGAGAGATGCCCTGAGAGATCCCATCAGCTGGGGAAGGTGCCAGGTTCAAAAGAGCCCTCCAGGAACCACAGCACTCTTGTCCTGCAGACAGACACTTACCGTGTCACGGGCTGGGGAGGTTTCTCCCTGCAAGGAGCTCTTATTCGTCCTCCTATTCCCAACTGTCCTTCACTTAGGARCGACTCATCCCAGCCTGGTGCCTGCGCGCAGTGCCCTGAATCTTGGTGCTCCTTTAAGAGGAGCTGCTCCTGGGCAGAGCTGTTTCTCTGCAGCGCCTGCGAGGTTGCCAGGGGCTCCCGCAGTCCCAGGAGCCAGGCCCAGCTCAGGAGCAGGGACCCAGCTGCAGATGGGACAGTTTCTGTCCCTTGAGCAGCCTCCAGGGGTTTCTGGGGCTCCAGGGCTGTGAGAGGGGAAGCTGTTTGGGTGTCTGCAGGGTGCATGGACACAGCTGCAGGTAGGAACCAGCATAGGACAGGCTCTGCTGGACAGAGACAAAGGCACTGCTTGGGGTCACAGACACGAAAGGAGGTCTTCATCCTCTTGATATGGCTGTTGTCTCTGCCACCAACACAGACACCTTGAAAGGTCTCATATCATTGTCCTGCACTGAGCACTGTACACCCCCAACCACTCACTGTCCAGAGGAAAACCTGGAAAATGTGTAGGAAACAAGCTCCCTTCCCAGAAGCTCCATGACCAAGCCTGGACATTTGGCCTGATAAAACATCAAGGATTAATGTGGCATCAGAGCCACCTGCACATTTCCCCGGCCTACCTGTTATCAGTGAGGACAATTTTCTGCTCTCATCACCCCCTGGGGAGTCTTTGCTCTTAATAGCTAGCAGTGGGATCCATTAAAACTCAACCAAAAGTTGGGGGTTGATTTTCACTTTGAATTCTTCCGTGTTTATTTCAGTCTCCTCTCAGTTACTGAGGTTCAGGAACTCAGTACCAAATACACCATGGGGATCACTAAAATGCAAAAAGCTCTCACAAATCCTGTATCTTCCGGGAATATTTACCAAATCTTGCATGGCTAATTGTAGAGTTTTGGGGATTTTAGCTGAACCGTGGAAACATCAGTAATATACAAGTATTTCTGCTTTTAAAGTGTTTCATGTTATTCTTGTTATTCAGCTTTCAGAGGAAGTGACAGCAGCATTCTCCAACTGGAATCAATCCAGAATGACTCCTGATCAAGTCTGGACATGTAGAAAACCAGGGTCCCAGACCTGAAGCACTCTATAGACACTCCTCCTCCCTCCTCCCCAACTTGGCCATTCCTCTCAGCCATCTGGGACTTCCATCACTCTTGTTAGAAGCTTCTCTGTTCTACTGATGTCAACAACTGAAGGTTACAGCTCATCTGCCCCAACTCCCCCTTTTTTTTTCCTTAGAGAACTAGTTACAAATAATTACAGTTTTTTTTTATTTGCAAAGAAACAGAAATAAAGCATGAAACAATTTCATAAAGACTAATGATGCACTTTGAGTGTAGGCTAAGCTTTAAACTCCCTGAAGTGTAATCCTTTGTTCTCTGAATGAACAAAGGGGAATGGGAGTCACAATACTGCAATTTAACAATGGCCAGCTCGTGTCCCATAAAATGGTGTTAGAAATTATCAAATTAAGCAGGACTGACGCGAATAGGAGAGACACAGAACTCCTGCAGGCCCTGGGTCATGATGCAGGACATGCTACTTTGGGACATCACAAAACTACCTGTGCCTCTCTACAAAAGTAGGGAAAAACCTGTGATGCAAGACCCTGGAGTGGAGGGATTTTCCTGACTGCTGAGAGTGACCCAAGCAGGACTTGGGGATGTCAAAGGAAACCCAACGCACCAACACCAAAAGCACTGGACCTTCCTGAACCCTCTGGCTGGGAGCAGGAGGGGGCGGGAGAAACAGCCACTTTATCAGACCTTCACCTCCACAACTTGTCATGGCTTCAAGGGAGCTCCCTACACCAATACTTCCCATGACTCCAGTGCATGTAGGAGGCTAAGGAGACATGGCGAAGACAGGGGAGAGTGTCACGGAACGAGTGGTGGCAGGGGTGAGTGACAAATGCACTTCACTCATATGAAAGAAATAATAACAGGATTTATTAATATGGACAATGATTTCACGAGATTCTATGGCAAGGTCACTTATTATTCACTGCATAGAGGCTCAAGATAATACACAGTTATCTTGGGATACCCTCCCGTTGGGTCACGAGGTTCAGATTGGACCCCGCTGCTTTCCAGACTCCTTCTGAGAGGAGTCTGGGTGTGGCTGGATCCAATCCTAGTCCCAGACCTGGTCAACGGTTTATGACGAAGGGTTCTTGTGCACAGTTACAAAGTAAAGTTAAAGAAAGAGAGCATGCCATGTTCACTTACCACAAAACTGTCATGGAAGGGGAGTCTCTCAACCTCGAGGAGTAACCTTGAGAGGCGTCCCTGCTCAAGGGGAGAT
This sequence comes from Nothoprocta perdicaria, assembly GCF_003342845.1. Taxonomy (NCBI): domain Eukaryota; kingdom Metazoa; phylum Chordata; class Aves; order Tinamiformes; family Tinamidae; genus Nothoprocta; species Nothoprocta perdicaria. The sequence goes on from NW_020455960.1 coordinate 16,113, forward strand.
CCTGCTGTGCAGGCCGCAGCCGTGTCAGGAGAGCTCAAAGGGCTCTCGAGCTGTCCGCATAGTTATAGGATAAGATGATTGACTTATAGTCATTCTTTCATTTCAGAGGCCCATTGGCTAGTGCACTAGCCTTACCTCCCCTTTGGGATGCAGCCTTCAGGAATGTTACGTTGAGTCTAACTGGCAGAAGAAATCAGGATGGTGGTGCCTACCATGATTAGATAAATTGCTGGTGGTTAGCAACTGAACAGGGCTGCATGTGAGGTACAGGCCAGGTTGAGCTGGGAAAGGAGCATATCCGTCACACCCTCCACCTCATTAAGGAGCTCCCTTTCCCTATGGGCACAGAGCTCCGCAGGTGTCAGCCCCTCCACGGTCCCCCTCAGCAAACCCTGCTGTCCCCACCGCTGCTGCCGGCCCCTCAGCGGCTCTGGCAGCAGGGACCTCAGCACCAGCACCCAGCGTGAGCCTCCTGCTGGCCCAGCAGCTCCTGGGGCAGCGGGGACCTCGCACGCGCCCAGCCCAGCGGGGGCTGCTGCTGCCATGGGCTGCAGGGACACCAGGATCCTGGGCAGAGCCGCCCCACCCAGGGAGGGGCTGCTGACGTCACCATCACCTGCCCACGCGCTGCCCATCCTGGCCAATCAGGGGCTGCGGCAGCAGTGACCTCACCAGCCGACGTCCATGCGTCAGCACAGAGCCGCCCTGCGGAGAGAAGGGAGGTCCCTGCACTGTCCTCGCAATGGCCTCCTTGTCCCTGCTGCTGCTGGGACATGTGTGGCCTCCCAGGCAGTGCCTGCTGCTGCCCCGGCAGCTCCTGGCACACAGGGACCTCCCCGCATGTTGGCAGCAGACCCTGCTGCCGGCCGCGCTGCTGCTGGGACAGGAGCGGCCCCAGAACCCGGCCCAGCCATGGGCCAGCGCTGGCCTTGCAGCTGCTCCGTCAGGAGGGACCTCCCAGGGAACTGCCCAAGCAGGTGCCAGGGACTCAGAAAGGAGCAGATCTCACAGTCACCCTCACAGCCACATTCCTGTTAACGGCTGCTGCCATCCACTCAGCAGCACAGACAACATGACCTCCTGATGAGCAGCAGTGCCCTTTGCCTGCTGCTGGCCCACCAGGTGCTTACAGACATTCCCTTGATGAGAATGATTTTCTTTCATAGCTGTTGCAGGGCAGCCAAGCAGCTGGGCTGCAGGGCCAGCTCTCTCATGACCAGGAGATCCACAGCCCTCTCCCTAGGGATGGCACGTGAGTCCTGCCCCCAGGGCTCCTCAGGCATTTCCAGTGAATGACAGAGCAGCCTGCCCAAGCTGACACCCACAGGAATATAGTTTTGTATTTGTTGCCCCCACAAGCACCCCACTGCTCCTTTGCTTTTCTCTGGAGATGCCACTGCTACACAGAGAGCCTTTGCCCAGGTCTGTGAGTCCACGCTGGCCTGGCCGTTCCTGCACCCCTCCCTTGGGCAGCCCAAAGGACACCGGTCTGGCGGTGCTGCTCTGCAGGGTGAGCGGCTGTGGGGACATAGGGTGACTCCACATTGGCCATGATAGTTAGGACAGAGCCAGCTAGACCAGCATCACTGCAGCTGACATCCCCCTCSCCAGGGTCTGCGGCTGTGGAGCGTGCTTGGAGCAATCCCAGGGCAATTCACATTGCTCAAGGTGTGTTTGGAGGTGTTGTTAGACCCACCCCACTGCCTCTCCTGAGACTGCAGAGCCCTCATTTGGGGCAGTGCTCAATTTGACCCTTCACTGTTGAGGGAATGCACTTGGGTTTGTAAGTCTCCACACACTAGCCAGTGCAGGCACTGCCCCTGGAGGAGCCCTCTGCTCTCTGGGTGGCTGGCTCCAAAGAGCCTTGCAGAAGCTTGGGCATCTGGCACTAGTCCTCTAAGATGTGAGACTTGCCCCTGCACAGAGCTGTTGACCACTTACCCTCTCTAGGGCCATTGGAGGGCTGAGTCCAAACCCCATTGCCTCAGGCATCACTTCTCCAGCTCATGTTCCTTAGCCTATGCAAAAGCTGAGCATGGCAACGGAGCCTGTTTGGGTGCAATTCCCTGAGCGCACTCTTGGCTCCAGCTTTGGAAGAACAAAGTATTCTGGCACAGCACTGAGGTATTCCTCTTTTATTATGGACATGATCCATGGGAGGCTACTMTGACCCAAGTATCAGCAGATTTACGAAAGTTCTCAGTCAGAAAGAAAGGGATTCAGACTCAAAAAGGTGGGATGAATTCAACTGTTCATTCACAAAAAAATGATGATCACAGACAGAACTCCCAAAGCACAAGAGTTGCCTGAGATAAACTAGAATTGCTTCTAGAGGAGATGGACTCATTGCTGATGAATGAGCACCACATGAAYGAGTTTCCTCAGGGCATCCTGGAGCTCCTTGTTCCTCATGCTGTAGATGAGAGGGTTCACTGCTGGAGGCACCACTGTGTACAGAACTGCAAACCCCAGGTCTAGAGTTGGGGTGGAGACAGATGGGGACTTCAGGTAGGCCACCATGACAGTACTGAGAAACAGGGAGACCACGGCCAGGTGTGGGAGGCACATGGAAAAGGCTTTGTGGCGGCCCTGCTCASWGGGGATCCTCAGSACAGCTCTRAAGATCTGCACRTAGGACACCACAATGAAAMBRAARCACCCAAARSCTAAACAAAGGCTAATGACAAGAAGCCCTAGTTCCCTGAGGTAGGAGTCTGAGCAGGAGAGCTTGAGGATTTGGGGAATCTCACAGAAGAACTGCTGAACCACATTGCCTTGGCACAGTGGCATGGAAAACGTGTTCCCCGTGTGCAGGAAAGCACTGAGAAAACCAGTGCCCCAGGCAGCTGCTGCCATTTTAATACAAGCTCTGCTGCTCAGGAGGGTCCCATAGTGCAGGGGTCTGCAGATGGCAACATAGCGGTCATAGGCCATGAGAGTGAGGAGATAAAACTCTGCTGAAAGTAAAAATAGAAAGAAAAAGACCTGAGAAGCGCATCCCAAGTAGGAAATGGCCCTGATGTCCCACAGGGAATTGGCCATGGATTTGGGGACAGTGGTGGAGATGGAGCCAACATCGAGGAGGGAGAGGTTGAGGAGGAAGAAGTACATGGGGGTGTGGAKGCGGTGGTCGCAGGCTATGGCTGTGATGACGAGGCCATTGGCCAGGAGGGCAGCCAGGTAGATGGCCAGGAAGAGGGAGAAGTGCAAGAGCTGCAGCTCCCACATGTCCGTGAATGGCAGGAGAAGGAACTCGTTGAGGATGCTGMTGTTGGACATTTAGCTCCCACTCATCAGAGTGAACTGTTTAAGGRGGAAAAGCAATGCAAGTCATGAGAGATTTTTATGATCAGAACTCTTCAACTTTCTCCCCAGCCCCCAAATACACATGCACACACACACATTGTTTTACTGCTTCTTGGCAAGATGTTTCTTCTGCTCCCTGCCTGGAGGTCCAGTTAATGATGGCTGTTAATATTAATGGTGTGCTGGGAGGAGCAGAGTCCTCCGCCAAGGACTCCAGAGGGTTCAGTCCTTCTCTAATGTATAAGGACTGTTCAACCTTTTCACATCCAGTTAACACATATTTTAACCACAAGCACAACATTTTCTGTTTGGGGGGAGTCTTTGTTGTTTGTTTGTCTGCTCTGCAGGGTAGGAACTGCACCCTTTCCTCTGCTCTCCCTGTGAAGTTTAGTGAGTCCCGAGAGGCAAATCCTCTCCCTGTGCCCTAGCACAGAGCCAGCACACCGGTCACACATCATTCCCACTCTCCTTTGCCTTGGCATTCACCTCTCTCAGCCAGCRGACACTGGAGCACACCTGGCTGGTGCTGACGGTGGTGTCCACTTGCACATCTCCAAAGTGCACATCCCCAAACTCACCCGCTTTTCTCGGCTCACACGTCCCGAGAGTGCTGCAGAGGCTGGGACATAGTATATGGCTCTGTTGACTGATAAAAGGCTCGGTGATCTGCTGCTGATGATCTTTGGCACCCGCTTTCTAGACAAAGACAGAATTCATCTTATTTGCCYGCACAGAGCCATCTCCAGCAGCAGCTTCTTTTCCTTGGCACYTCTGTGACTCCTGCATGGCACATTCCTCTCTTATGAATGTCGTACAGAAGGAGCTGTACCCCTGCGCAGGGCAGCACACGGCCTGACAGCTCATCCCAGGGAAGGTCAGGGGTCTTAAAGGTGGGGTCTCCTGAAAGGAGAATCAGATCATTCTCCAGTCACATGGACTGTGCTGCTTTGAGTCCCAAGGTCAAGGAGGATCCTTGACCTCTGTCTCCATTAGAGACACCTCTGCAGCAGCAACACCATGGTCTGGGTCAGATTCTAGCTGCAAATTTCCTCYGCATAAAGTCCAAGAGTAGAAACAAGAGCAGCCCTGCCCAGGAGGGAAACGAGCAGCAACATCTTGATGCTTCTGCCAGGGGTGGCAAAGGCAGAACGAGAGAGGCACACTGGGGAAAGTCTTGTCCTAACGCAGCTGTGCACACCATCTCTTGGATGGAGACATCACAGGYTGGGGTGTTCCCTGCTCATTTGCCATGATTTAAGAAATATGCAGGTGGCAGGAGTGCTGCCCCTCTCCTCATCATCCCTGTGCGACATCATCCCAGATGCTGGGTCCCCTGGAAAACTCCACTCTTGNGTCAAGGAGGATCCTTGACCTCTGTCTCCATTAGAGACACCTCTGCAGCAGCAACACCATGGTCTGGGTCAGATTCTAGCTGCAAATTTCCTCCGCATAAAGTCCAAGAGTAGAAACAAGAGCAGCCCTGCCCAGGAGGGAAACGAGCAGCAACATCTTGATGCTTCTGCCAGGGGTGGCAAAGGCAGAACGAGAGAGGCACACTGGGGAAAGTCTTGTCCTAACGCAGCTGTGCACACCATCTCTTGGATGGAGACATCACAGGYTGGGGTGTTCCCTGCTCATTTGCCATGATTTAAGAAATATGCAGGTGGCAGGAGTGCTGCCCCTCTCCTCATCATCCCTGTGCGACATCATCCCAGATGCTGGGTCCCCTGGAAAACTCCACTCTTGAAAGGTCCTCATGGTGAGTTGGACACGGTGAGCTGGACAGGGTGAGCTGGAGTTGTGACACTGAAGCCTTGACCCAGGTGGCACCTGCTTCATGGAAGGAAGAACCTACCTTTCCAGGCCACCCCTCTCATACAAAGCTTACAGCATCCTGGAGAGAAGGGAGCAGGAAATCCCTACTCTGAACCATCCCCTCTGTCTTTGCAAAGGACAAAGGTGGAGAACAATCCTTAAAAATCCAATTCTGTGAGTGGACGGGTTCAGAAGAACCCTCAAGTAGCATTGCTCTGAGGCCAGAAACTCACAGTGCCGAGGGCTGGGAAGGTTTCTGCCACAGCCAGCTCT
>NW_020455960.1:23581-25906 GCF_003342845.1 Nothoprocta perdicaria
CATTGGTTTTCACACCTGCTACCCCCAAAATGACTCCTATCACTGCCTTCAGGAAAAGTCGCTCAGTGGGAAGAGCTCTAATGAGGCCCTGTAGGCATTTGGCACTGCAGGTCCAGCACTGCAGCTGGGCTCATCAGGGGATGCTTGTCTAAGAGGGATGCACGTCTGCTCTTGAAGCCTTTGCTGCTATCCCATAGGAAGACAGAACACTTGCACAGGGGCAAGAAGCAAGTTCATTTCCTCATGCTTCATTGATTTCATACAGGGGAAATAGACCTACTCAGACTTTTCAGATGCCCAGGGTGTCCAGCAAAGGCACCACGTTTCTAACATATTTAGGGAGAAACCAACAGGGCAATTGGACCCTTCCAAGTGGTTAGATGGCTAACGCCCTAGGACATCTTGGTTTTCACGCCTGCTCCCACCAAACTGATTCCCATCACTGCCTTCAGGAAAGGTCCCCCTTGGAGGCAGGTAACAGCTCCCCTCCTCTGCTTAGCCATGCTACTACCAATGCAGCCCCATAGGTGTCCTCTGAATTCAGGTGAGCATGAACCACTGCCTCATGTGGCATCCCCTGTAAGAGCCAGGTCTTTCTCCTCAGGCCTGCCCTCAGTACCTCATGTTCAGTCTGTCATGACAGACAAGGTTATATTCTTCCTCACAATGTGGTGCTGCCAGGAGCTTTCCTTGCTAGYRRAAAGCAGTATGAGAAGATGAAACAGGCCAAAACATTCCCCAGATTGACAATTACAGAAAGGACATTAGGATGAAGAAATGTCCCTTGAAGGCTAATGCTGTGGTGCAACAGGACACCCAGGAGRAGTCAAGGATCATGTGTTAGAAGGAAGAGGCAGTGAGGATGGAGACACATCAGTGAAGGGAAGGAGATCCTGTGTGACAGCAAAGTGGGGATGCAGGTTGGGTGCCTACAGRYTGCATGGACACAGCTGCAGATATGACACAACATAGGACAGGCTCTGATGGAGATGGCCAAAGGAACTGCCTGGGCTCACAGACGCCAGAGGAGGTCTTCATCCCYTTGGCTATGGCTGTTGTCTCTGCCACCAAGGCCTGCCAGGACAAACTGGGGCCTCAGTGTCCCCTTGTTGTTACCCTGAAAGCTGTCGTATCAATGTCCTGCATTGAGCATTGCACACACCACCCCACACACTGTCCTCAAGAAGGCCTGGAAAACATGWGGGAGAAAGGGTCTCCCTTCCCAGCAGTGCAGTGGCCAAGCCTGGACATTTTATTTAATACATCAAGGGTTAATGTGGCTTCAGAGACACCTGCACGTTTCYTCTGCCTACCTGTTATCAGGGAGGAAAATTTTCTGCTCTAATCAGCCCCTGGGGAGTCTTTGCTGCTAACAACTTTCAGTGGGACCCATTAAAACTCAACATAAAGTTGGGAGTTGATCTTSACTTTCAATTCTTGAACATTTTCTTCAGTCTCCTCTCAGGAACTGAGGTTCAGGTGCTCAGCATCAAATACACCACGGGGCTCATTAAAATGCAAAAAGCCTTCACAAACCATGGCTCTTCCTGTAATTTTTACCAAGTCTTGCATGGCTAATTGGAGAACTTTGGGGAGTGTAGCTGAATGGTGGAGACACCAAAATACACAAGTATTTCTCCTTTAAAGTGTTTCATGTTATTATTTTTATGCAGCTTTCAGAGTGACAACAGCATTTTCCCAATTGGAATCAATCCAGAATGACTCCTAATGAAACCTGGACATGTAGGAACCATGTCCCAGACCTCAAGCACTGTAGGGACACTCCTACTCATACCTCCTCTACCTGCCACTCCTCTCACCAGCCACTTGGGACTTCCATCCCTCTTGTTAGAAGTTAGAAGCTTGTTAGAAGCTTCCCTGTTCTACWGAAAYKGGCAACTGWAGGYTACAGCTCATTTGCCCCAACTCCCACCTGCTTTCCTTAGAGAACTAGCTGCAATTACAGGATTTTTTCTTAATTGCAAAGAATCAGAAATAAAGCATGAAATAATGTCATCAATACAAATTATGCTCTTTGAGTGCAGTGTAAGTCCAACATGTAAACAATGAAGTCCCTTTGGCACAAGGGACCTTTCTGTAAGACAGAGCAAGCTTTAAACTCCCTGCAGTGCAAACCAGCAGCTGGGTGTCTCAGGGAACAGCTGGTGTCACAGGACTGCATGTCCTGTGTATGGACTGCATGTCCATACAATGGCCAGCATGTATCCTGTAAGGATGGTGTTAGAAGTTGTMAATTTAAGTAGCACATGTGGGAATGGGAGAGCCATACATCTCTCAGAGCTGCTGGTTCATGATGTGGGCAAC
>NW_020455961.1:0-1131 GCF_003342845.1 Nothoprocta perdicaria
GCTCCAGCGTGAGCACAGGGAACATGGCAATGTCCCCACGTCCCCCCACGCCCCCCACGCCCCCCACGCCCCCCCACTGACCCGGCTCGAAGGAGTGCTCCAGCGTGAGCACCAGCCCGCAGCTCTCGGCGTCGCGGCCCTCGGCGCCCTGCGATGCGGGGCGGGGGGCGTTACGGACCCCCCAGCACACGCAGGGACATCCGGACACAAGGCAGGGGCCCAGGCGTCCGGGACACCCCCCCCTCAGCCCTGGGGAGCCGGTATCCCACCCGGCCCCGCCCCCAATGCATATTCATTGATCCTGCCCCACCCCTCATGCATATGCACCAGGCACCTGCATTAGAGCAGTGCTCTCCCTGCTACATGCATATTCATGAGCATGATCCTGGCCCCACCCTGCATGCCAATGTGCCAGCAGCTGACCTCTATGCTCTCATGAATATTCATGAGCAAGACAAGCCATTACCATGTGCCCTGCTTGGCCTTCTCATTAATATTAAAATGCCTTAGGACAATTATGCAACCTCATGAGTAGTAATAATGCCATGGAAGCTTGTTGATCCTCATGAATATTGATGAGGAAGCACAGTATAGCCCCACCCCCTCACAGCATCAGCCACCACCCCCTCATTAATATTAACAATGCACATCAATGACCACACTCCCTCATCGATATTAAATAACTGCTAGAATCGCTCCCTCATGAATATTAATGAAAGCCGACAGGCCCCACCCCCACACTAGCACGGCCACTGCCCGCCCTCTTCATTAATATTAACGAGGATCACGTGCCCACATCACACTGAATATTAAGTGGCTGGGCCACAAACCCCGCCCCCTCATTAATATCAACGACCTGCCGCCGGCAAGCCCCACCCCCCACGCCAGCGGGGGCGGTGCCCGCCCTCATTAATATCAACGAGGGGCGTGTCCGCGGGGCGCTGCGCGCCAGGCCCCGCCCCCTCATGAATATTAACGGCGCGGTTCAAGGCCTACCCGCTGCCCCCCTCCTCCCAGCCCGTGCGGTTCCCGCGGCGCGGCCGCCCCGCTCCCGCTCCCGCTCCCGCTCCCGCTCCCGCTCCCGCTCCCGCCCTCTCCCGGCGCTCACCCGGGCCGCGAGGCCCCCCCGGC
>NW_020455961.1:4210-5922 GCF_003342845.1 Nothoprocta perdicaria
CCCCGACCCCTCCCGGAGTCCTCCGCACAGCCCCGCCCCGTGCGGCGCATGCGCAGACGCACCGCGCACGTGCAGCCCTCCCGCCCGCGTACACGCACCGCGCACGTGCACCCCCCGTGTACGGCGCATGCGCAGACACACCGCGCACGTGCAGCCCTCCCGCCCGTGTACGGCGCATGCGCAGACACACCGTGCACGTGCAGCCCTCCAACCCGTGTGCGGCGCGTGCGCACCGCACACGTGCCCCCCCCCGGTGTACGGCGCATGCGCAGACACACCGCGCACGTGCAGCCCTCCCGCCCGTGTATGCGCATGCGCACCGCGCACGTGCCCCCCCGGTGTACGGCGCATGCGCACCGCGCACGTGCCCCCCCGGTGTACGGCGCATGCGCAGACACACCGCGCACGTGCAGCCCTCCCGCCCGTATACGGCGCATGCGCAGACACACCGCGCACGTGCAGCCCTCCCTCCCGCCCGCGTACGCGCATGCGCACCGCGCACGTGCACCCCCTCCGGTGTACGGCGCATGCGCACACACACCGCGCACGTGCAGCCCTCCCGCCCGTGTACGCGCATGCGCACCGCGCACGTGCCCCCCCGGTGTACGGCGCATGCGTACACACACCGCGCAGTGCAACCCCCCCGTGTACAGCGCATGCGCAGACACACCGAGCACGTGCAGCCCTCCCGCCCGTGTATGCGCATGCGCACCGCGCACGTGCCCCCCCCCGTGTACGGCGCATGCGCAGACACACCGCGCACGCGCAGCCCTCCCGCCCGTGTACACGCATGCGCACCGCGCACATGCACCCCCCGGTGTACGGCGCATGCGTACACACACCGCGCAGTGCAACCCCCCCGTGTACAGCGCATGCGCAGACACACCGCGCAGTGCAGCCCTCCCGCCCGCGTACACGCACCGCGCACGTGCCCCCCCCGTGTACGCGCATGCGCACCGCGCACGTGCAGCCCTCCCGCCCGTGTACGGCGCATGCGCAGACGCACCGCGCACGTTGAGGCGGCACTCGGTGAGCGCCTCGCCCAGCTCGTTCACCGCGCGGCACCCGTAGGTGCCGCCGTCCACGGGCCCCGGCTTCCGGATGAGCAGCGTGAGGACCCCCTGGCTGTGGCGCGCCAGGAAGCGCGGGTCGGCGCCCACGTCCTGCTGGTTCTTGAGCCACGTGACCTTGGGCTGTACGGGGCGCCAGGGGGGACAAGGGGGACAGGGTGAGCGGGGGGGGCAGTGTGGGAGGGGCACGGTGCTGCCCCCCCCCACAGTGTCACCTGGGGCTGGGGGGGCAGGATGGGGTCGGGGGGGGCAGTGTCCGGTCACCAGGGTCACCTGGGGCCACGGGCTGAGCGGGGACACACGGTGCCCCCGGTCCCCGTCCCGTCCCCGTCCCGTCCCCGTCCCTGTTCCCATCCCGTCCCCGTCCCTGTCCCCATCCCTGTCCACATCCCCATCCTGTTCCGGTCCCCATCCCGTCCCCATCCCGTCCCCGTCCCCATCCCGTCCCCATCCCGTCCCTGTCCCCATCCCCATCCCGTCCCCATCCCTGTCCACATCCCCATCCTGTTCCGGTCCCCATCCCGTCCCCATCCCGTTCCTATCCCTGTCCCTGTCCCCATCCCATCCCCGTCCCCGTCCCCGTCCCTGTCCCCATCCCGTCCCTGTCCCCACGGGGCCCGGCAGCCCCCGGCCGCCCCGCGC
>NW_020455961.1:6992-8294 GCF_003342845.1 Nothoprocta perdicaria
CCCCGGGGATGCCCCCCGAAACGGGGGCACTGGAGTGACCCACGGGGGGCCCGGCCCCCCATACAGACACAGACACCCCCGGGGATGCCCCCCGAAACGGGGGCACTGGAGTGACCCACGGGGGGCCCGGCCCCCCATACAGACACAGACACCCCCGGGGATACCCCCCGAAACGGGGGCACTGGAGTGACCCACGGGGGGCCTGGCCCCCCATACAGACACAGACACCCCCGGGGATGCCCCCCGAAACGGGGGCACTGGAGTGACCCACGGGGGGCCTGGCCCCCCATACAGACACAGACACCCCTGGGGATGCCCCCCGAAACGGGGGAGTGCAGAGACCCACAGGGGGGCCCGGCCCCCTACACAGACACAGACACCCCCGGGCATGCCCCCCAAAATGGGGGAGTGCAGAGACCCACGGGGGGGGGCCCAGGTGTCCGAGCAGCCCCCACACACACAGAGACCCCCAGGGATGTCCCCCCAAAATGGGGGGACTGGAGTGACCCACAGAGGGGCCCAGGTGACCCCCCCACACACATAGACACCCCCAGGGATGTCCCCCCAAAACAGGGGAGTGCAGAGACCCACAGCAGGGGGGGCCCAGATGTCCAGGTGACCCCCCCACACACACAGAGACCCCCAGGGATGTCCCCCCAAAATGGGGGGACTGGAGTGACCCACAGAGGGGTCCAGGCAGCCCCCCCCCACAGACACCCCTGGGGTGCCCCCCGAAACGGGGGGGCTGGAGTGACCCACAGCTGGGGGGGGGTTAGGGGGGTCCGGGTGTCCCCACGGGGCTGTCCCCGTGCCCGGCTGTCCCTGTCCCCAGTGTCCCCGTGCCGACTGTCCCCGTGCCGACTGTCCCCGTGCCCGGCTGTCCCTGTCCCCGGTCCCCCCGTGTTGCCGTCCCCGCGCGGGCTGTAGCGCGCGGCTGTAGCGCGGCGGTGCGCACCGGCCTTGGGGATGCGCGCGGTGTTGCGCGACAGCGCGGCCGCCTCGCTCGTGCCGCACATGTTCTCGCTGAACACCCGGAACAGGTACTCGTTGCCCATGACCAGCTCGCTGACCACGCAGCGCGGCGCGCGGTTGTGCTCGTACACCGTGAACCACTCCTGGGGGTGACAACAACAACAACAACAACGGGGTGTCAGTGTGCGGGGGGCAATGGGGGCGCGCGGTTGTGCTCGTACACCGTGAACCACTCCTGGGGGCGACAACAACAACAACGGGGTGTCAGTGTGCGGGGGGCAATGGGGGTGCACGGTTGTGCTCGTACACCGTGAACCACTCCTGGGGACA
>NW_020455961.1:8714-15950 GCF_003342845.1 Nothoprocta perdicaria
CTGATCTCGCAGTTGCCGTCGTCCTTGGGGGGCTCCCACTCGAGCTGCGCGTTGAACCCCCAGACCTCGCGCACCTGCACGGCCTGGGGGGGCCCGGGGCGCTCTGCGGAGCGGGGGGGTCAGCGGGGACCCCCGACACCCCCAAATACCCCCGCGGGTCCTCAAATACCCCCTGGCTCCCCCAAATACTCCACTGGCGCCCCAAAATACCTCCCAGGAGCGCCCGGGTACCTCCAAATACCTCCCGGGTGCCCCCAAATATCCCCCGGTGCCCCCAGGCCCCCATGCCCAGTGACTCCAGTGGGTCCCCCCCATCATTCCTGGCGTTCCCAGCCCCATTCCCAGACCTATTCCCGGCATTCCCAGCCCCATTCCCAGCGTTCCCGGCCCCATTCCCGGCGTTCCCAACGCACCCACGACGCGCAGGTTGATGTTCGCCGCGTCCTCCATGTTCTCGATGCGCACGCGCAGCTCGTAGCGGCCCCCGTGCCCCCCAACCCCGGCGTTCCCAGCCCCATTCCCGGTGTTCCCGGCCCCATTCCCGGCGTTCCCGGCGTTCCCAACGCACCCACGACGCGCAGGTTGATGTTCGCCGCGTCCTCCATGTTCTCGATGCGCACGCGCAGCTCGTAGCGGCCCGAGTGCGCGCGCGCGGCCGTGCGGATGAAGAACACGGTGTCCAGGTCCGAGGTGCGCGTGGCCACGTCGGCGCCCAGCGGCTGCCCCTCCTTGGTCCACGTCACGCACGGACGCGGCTTCCCCTGCAGCGGGAATGGGCACGGGAACGGGAATGGGAATGGGGACAGCGCCGGCACCGTCGTGGTGACAGCACCATCACCGTCACGGTGACAGCGCCAGCACCATCGCGGTGACAGCACCATCACCGTCACGGTGACAGCGCCGGCACCATCGCGGTGACAGCACCATCACCGTCACGGTGACAGCGCCGGCACCATCGCGGTGACAGCGCCGGCACCGTCGCGGTGACAGCACCATCACCGTCACGGTGACAGCGCCAGCACCATCGCGGTGACAGCGCCGGCACCATCGCGGTGACAGCGCCAGCACCGTCACGGTGACAGCACCATCACCGTCACGGTGACAGCGCCGGCACCATCGCGGTGACAGCACCATCACCGTCACGGTGACAGCACCAGCACCGTCACGGTGACAGCGCCGGCACCGTCACGGTGACAGCGCCAGCACCGTCACGGTGACAGCGCCGGCACCATCACGGTGACAGCGCCAGCACCGTCACGGTGACAGCGCCGGCACCGTCGCGGTGACAGCACCGTCACGGTGACACCCGCATGCGTCCCAGCGGGGACACCAAGGCCACATGGTCCCCACACGGGCTGCGCAGTCCCCACATGGACCACAAGGAGCCACGTTGTCCCCAAAGGGGCCCCATTGTCCCCACGAGGATCCCCAATGGGCTGCATTGTCCCCACAAGGGTCCCCAAGGGGCTGTATTGTCCCCACAAGGGTCCCCAAGGGGCCCCCATGGTCCCCACAGGGTCACATGTGTCCTCAAAGGGGCCCCCAAGGGCCCCAGTGTCCCCTGAAGGCACCACAAGGGCTCTGAGGGACCCCAGAGGGCCCCAAGGGCCACCAGGGACCCTATAGTGCCCTGGGACAGCAAGGGACCCCTATAGCGCCCTGGGGCTGGAGTTCCCCCCTATAGCGCCCTGGGGCTGGGAATCACCCCTATAGCGCCCTGGGGATGCGAGGAGCCCCTATAGCATCCTGGGCTGCATCCTCCCCCTAGAGCACCCCATAGCACCCTATAGCACCCCATAGCGCCCCATAGCACCCCATAGCGCCCCACGGCACCCCCGTCTCACCTGGAAGGGCACCACCAGGTTGACCTGCTCGCCCACGCGCCGCACGTAGGTCTGGCGCAGGTGCCGCGGCAGCCGGATCCGCGGGCGCTCTGCGGGACACGGCGCTGCGCTCGGACCGGACCGGCACCGGGACCAGGACCGGAGCGGGACCGGAGCGGCACCGCGGGGCGGCTGCGGCCGGACCGGACTGGGACCGGGACCGCGGAGCGGGCTGGAGTGGGAGCGGACCAGAACCGGGACCGCGGAGCGGGACCGGGAAGGGAAGCGGCGGCTGCGGCGGGACCGGGAGCCGGGAAGGGGCTGCAGCGGGACCAGGGCAGGGACCGAGTGCGGGGAAGCAGCAGCAGCAGCGGGCCCCGGCTCATCCCAGTTCATCCCGGCTCATCCCGGCACGCACCCACGATCTCGCGGATGGTGCCGGGCTGCAGCAGCGGGGCCGGGACCAGGACCAGGACCGGGAGGGGAAGCGGCAGTGGGATCGGGACCAGGACTGGGACCAGGACCGGGAGGGGAAGCGGCAGTGGGATCAGGACCAGGACTGGGACCAGGAGTGCATGCGGGGAAGCAGCAGCAGCAGCGGGCCCCGGCTCATCCCAGTTCATCCCGGCTCATCCCGGCTCATCCCGGCTCATCCCGGTTCGTCCCGGCACGCACCCACGATCTCGCGGATGGTGACGGGCTGCAGCAGCGTGGCCGGGGGGCTGCGCCCCGCCATGTTGACGCCCACGACGCGGAAGAGCAGCCGCGCGCCCGTGGGCAGCCCCCGCGCCGTGAAGCCGCAGCGCTCCACGAGCTCCGTGTTGGCCGGCAGCCACTCGGACGCTGCGGCAGCGGGAACGGCAGCGGGAAGGGGAGCGGGAAACGGGAGTGGGAAACAGGAGCGGGAAACGGGAGTGGGAAATGGGAGCAGGAAATGGGAGGAAACGGGGAGCGGGAAAAGGGAATGGGAAACAGGAGTGGGAAATGGGAATGGGAGCAGGAAACGGGAGCGAGAAACGGGAGCAGGAAACACGAGCGGGAAATGGGAGCGGGAAACGGGAAGACACGGGGAGCGGGAAAAGGGAATGGGAAACGGGAGTGGGAAATGGGAATGGGAGCAGGAAACGGAAGCGGGAAACGGGAGTGGGAAATGGGAGTGGGAAACCGGAGTGGGAAATGGGAACGGGAGCGGGAAACAGGAGCGGGAAACAGGAGCAGGAAATGGGAGCGGGAAATGGGAGGAAACGGGGAGCGGGAAAAGGGAATGGGAAACGGGAGTGGGAAATGGGAATGGGAGCAGGAAACGGGAGCGAGAAACGGGAGCAGGAGCGGGAAACACGAGCGGGAAACAGGAGCGGGAAACGGGAAGAAATGGGGAGCGGGAAAAGGGAATGGGAAACAGGGAGCGGGAAACGGGAGTGGGGCGGGAAACGGGAGGGAATGAAGGGTGGGAATGAGGGGAGGGGGGCAGGAAACGGGAGGGAAACGGGAGGGAATGAGAGGAGGGAATGAGGGGAGGGGGACGGGAATGAGGGATGGGGGCGGGAAATAGGAAGCAGGCAGGAATGCGGGGGGAGAGGGGTGGAAAACGGGGAGGGGGGAGTGGGAATGAGAGGGGAACAGATGGGAACATGGTTAGGGAGACAGCGCTGGGAATGTCCCATTGGGAATGTCATCCATTGGGAATGTCCCATTGGGAATGTTGCCCATTGCGGGCAGGGGATTACAGGGAGCAGGACTGGAGGGGGTGGGATGGGATTGGGGTGGGATTAGGGGGTGGAACTGGGGGTGGGACTACGGACACAGGATATGGGGAGTGGGGTGGAGCGCGGGGTGGGGGAGCGGGATTCGGGGATCCGGGATTCAGGGGATTTGGGATTCGGGGATCCGGGATTCGGGGGATCCGGGATTCCGGGATCTGGGGATTTGAGAATACAGGATTTGGGGCTATGGGACAGGGGGGACAAGGGGGATCCAGGATTCAGGAGCCAAGGGGCTGCGGAGCTGGGATTGGGGGCAGCGGCTGGGGGG
This sequence comes from Nothoprocta perdicaria, assembly GCF_003342845.1. Classification (NCBI taxonomy): domain Eukaryota; kingdom Metazoa; phylum Chordata; class Aves; order Tinamiformes; family Tinamidae; genus Nothoprocta; species Nothoprocta perdicaria. The sequence continues at coordinate 12,569 of NW_020455961.1, forward strand.
CTGGTTGCAGAGCAGGCTGTGGGGCAGGCCATGGGGCAGGCCACGGGTCAGGTCGTGGGGCAGGCCATGGGGCAGGCTATGGGGCAGGCCACGGGTCAGGTCGTGGGGCAGGCTATGGGGCAGGCTATGGGGCAGGCCATGGGGCAGGCCACGGGTCAGGTCGTGGGGCAGGCTATGGGGCAGGCTATGGGGCAGGCTATGGGGCGCACTCACAGCCCTCCTGGCAGTACTCCACCAGGTAGCCGTCGATGCCGCCGGCGCCCACGCGATCGGGCGGCCGCCACTTGAGGGTGGCTGTGGTGTCGGTGACGTCCTCCAGCGTCAGGTGCGTGGGCTCGCTCGTGGGCGCTGTGGGGCGGTGTGAGCCCCCCAGGTGCCCCCCGGAGCACCCACGGGGGTCCCCAGCCGACGGGGGTGCTCCCACACCCCATGGGTGCCCCTGCTCCCTATTGGTGGCCCAAAGCACCCAGGGGTGCTCCCATCTGCCAGGGAAGTCCCCAGCTCCCCAGGAGAACCCCCCAAACCTCCTAGACCCTCAACCTCCTTCTCAGACCCCCAACCACCCCCAGTCCCCCAGCTCTCCCTTGAGGACCCCCAAACCCCCCAGACCCCCAAGAACTCCCCAGCTCTCCCTTGGGCCCCTCCAGCCCCCCTAACTGCCCCCTAGCACCCCCCCAACCCGCCCCATAGCACCCCATAGCGCCCCACGACGCACCGAGGGGCATGAAGGGCTGCGTGTTGCGGCTGGGCGCCGAGACGCCGATGCGGTTCACGGCCAGCACGCGCATCTCGTAGAAGACGCCCTCGATCATGCGCGTCGACTCGAAGGTCGTGGCCGCCAGCACCTCGAAGTTGAGCTTCATCCAGCGCATGGAGCCCTTCTTCTTGCGCTCCACCAGGTAGCCTGTGGACGGTGGGACGGGGCGGACAAGGAGGAGCAGGGACAATGGGGACAACAGGCACAAGAGGTACGGGGGGACAACGGGAACCAGGGGGACAATGGAGTCGATGAGGACAACAGGGACAATGGGGCCCGTGGGGCCACGTGCCCCGCGCTGGGGACGCTGTCGCCGGTCCGCTCACCTGTCACCGGTTGTCCCCCGTCGAACTTGGGCGGCTCCCACACCAGGGTGGCCCAGTCCTCGCCCACCGAGGTGACGCGCACGGCCTCGGGGGGGTCGGGGACGTCTGCGGGACAGGGGGGACACGGGGGAGACGAGGGACAAGGGGGACACGGGGGGACACGTGAGGACGGGCCCCACGCGCCCCCCTGCCCAGCTCCCCGGCCCCAGGCACGTCCCTGTCCGCAGGCTCCCAGTGTCCCCTCCCCAGCCACCCCGTCCCCCCAGGTCCCTGTCCCCAGCCACGACATGTCCACCGACCACGGTGACCAAGAGGAGCCCCCATCCTCGTCCCTGTCCCCATCCTTGTCCTTGTCCCCGTCCTTGTCCCTGTTCCTGTCCCCATCCCCTCCGTCCCCAGCCTGTCCCCATGCCCCCATCCCTGTCCCCAGCTGTGTTCCCGTGTCCCTGTGTGCCCACGGTGTCCTCACGGTGTCCCCGCGGTGTCCCCACTCACCGACCACCTTGATGGTGATGGTGGCACTGTCCTCGCCGGCCGGGTTGGTCACCGTGATGCGGTACTGTCCCTCGTCACCGCGCTCGGCGCTCTCGATCACCAGGCTGCTCAGGTCCGACTGCTGCTCCAGGTGCGCCCGGCCCTCCGTATCCGTGAACGTCTGCGTGGCCCCGTGGCCCCGTGAGCACGGCCACAGCGGGGACAGGGGACAACAGGGACAACGGGGACAGGGGACATGGGGACATGAGGATGCGGGAACATGGCACGTGGGAACATGGGTGGGGACACGGGGACATGGGGGACATGGCACGTGGGGACATGGGGACACGGGGATGTGGGGACATAGGGACATGGGGACATGGGGACGTGGGGACACGAGGACACAGGGACACAGGGCTGTGGGGACACAGGGATCTGGGGACACAGGGATCTGGGGCCATGGGGACATGGCACATGGGGACACGGGACACAGGGATGTGGGGACACAGGGATCTGGGGACACGGAGCCATGGGGACACAGGGACACGGGGACATGGGGATATGGGGACATGGGTCTGGACCTGCTCGCCCTTCACCCAGGGACATGGCATGTGGGGACACAGGGACACGGGGACACGGGGACACGGGTCTGGACCTGCTCGCCCTTCCACCAGGTGACGGTGGGCGCGGGCTCGCCGGTGATGGGCACGTCGAGCCGCAGCTTGTTGCCGGCCACCACCACGATGGTGTTCTCAGCCGTCTTCCCCGAGCAGTCCAGGTGGATCTTGGGGGGCTCTGGGGGGGCAGCGGGGGGCAGTTTCCCCAGCGCCCCCCCCGTGCGTGTCCCCCCCGCGGTGTCCCCCCTTGTCGCGCTCACCTTGCTTGGGGACGTACTCCACCTTGATCTCTGCGGCACAGGGACACGCAGCGTGAATGGGGGGGACCCCACGTGTCACCGGGGTCCCCAAGGGGCACCCCAGAATGTCCCTGTGTCACCAGGGTCCCCAAGGGGCACCCAGGATCCCCCCCCCATGTTACCGGTGTCCCCAAAGGGAACCCCAGGACCCCCCACGTGCCACCAGTTTCCCCAAATGGAACCTCCGGACCCCCAAATGTCCCCAAGCAGTGTCCCTGGTCCCCCCCCCAGTGCCACAAGTGCTCCTCAAGGGCTCTGGGGGCCCCTGGGTGTCCCTGCTGTCCCCAGGTGTCCCCCAGTGCCCCCCAAGGGCTCTAGGGGCCCCTTGGTGTCCCCACTGTCCCCAGGTGTCCCTAGGGGTCCCAGCCCCCACTGTGAGCTTCCCAGGGGATGCCCTGGACCCCCCCAATGTCATGAGTGCCCCCCAGGGGCTCTGGGAGCCCCCCGCTGTCCCCCACTGTCCCCGCTATCCCCACTGTCCCCTTGGTGTCCCTGTTGTCCCCGCTGTCCCCCGCTGGTCCCCCCCTGTCCCCCGGTGTCCCCCGGTGTCCCCGCAGCGGCACCCAGGAAGTTGAGCTTGGCGGACAGCGAGAGCGCGTAGCCGTCGGGGATGAAGGTGTAGTCGCCCTCGTCCTCGGGCCGCACGTCGTCGATCACCAGCGTGTGGAACCTGCGGCGACGGCGCCACGAGGGGACTAGAGCGCCCGGGGCTGCCAGGGCCTATAGCCCCTAGAGCCCCTATAGCTCCCACAGCCCCTAGAGCCCCTAGAGCCCCTAGAGCCCCCACAGTCCCTAGAGCCCCTAGAGCCCCTATAGCTCCCACAGCCCCTAGAGCCCCTAGAGCCCTTAGAGCCCATAGAGCCCCCACAGCCCCTAGAGCCCCCACAGCCCCTAGAGCCCCTAGAGCCC
>NW_020455961.1:16905-20463 GCF_003342845.1 Nothoprocta perdicaria
CCCTATAGCTCCCACAGCCCCTAGAGCCCCTATAGCGCCTAGAGCCCCTATAGCGGCTAGGGCCCCTATAGCTCCCACAGCCCCTAGAGCCCCTAGAGCCCCTATAGCGCCCACCTGCCATTGTGTGCCATATGGATCCTCTTGCTGGGCCAGGAGCAGCCCCCCTATAGCCCCCACACTCCCTGTAGCCCGCTATAGCGCCCACCTGCCGTTGTGGGCCATGCGGATCCGCTTGCTGGGCCGGGAGCAGCCCCTATAGCCCCCCATACCGCCTGTATCCCTATAGCGCCCACCTGCCGTTGTGGGCCATGCGGATCCGCTTGCTGGGCCGCACCTCCACGCCGTTCTTGTACCACTTGCCCGTCACCTTCTCGTCCGACACCTCGCACTTGAACACGGCCTGCTCGGCCGCCCGCACCGTCAGGTCCGCGATGTCCTGCAGCACCTCCAGCTTCTTCTCTGCGGGGCAAAGGGGGGGCTATGGGAACCCCCTGGGATCCCCCCGGGACCCCCAGGAACCCCCTGAGACCCCCCCTGTACCCCAGAGACCCCCCTCAACCCCCTGCACCCTGCAGCACCTCCAGCTTCTTCTCTGCGGGGCAAAGGGGGGGCTATGGGAACCCCCTGGGATCCCCCCGGGACCCCCAGGACCCCCCGGGACCCCCCAGGGCTCCCCTGTACCCCTGGGACCCACCTGTACCCCCAGGAACCCCCTGCACCCTGCAGCACCTCCAGCTTCTCTGCGGGGGGAGCGGGGCTAAGGGACCACCCTGGGACCCCCCCGGGACCCCCCAGGACCCCCCTGTGCCCCTGGGACCCGCCTCTGCACCCTGCAGCACCTCCAGCTTCTTCTCTGCAGGGCGAGGGGGGGCTATGGGAGCTGCTGACCCCCCCCCAGGACCCTCCTAGGACACCCCCAGGACCACTCTGGGATCCCCGGGACCCCCCGGCACCCCGGGGACGAGCATGGGGACTAGGGACAAGCACGGGGACGCGCGTGGGGACGCGCGTGGGGACAAGCAGGGGGCCGGGGCCGCGCACCTTCCACGATGACCTCGGCCTCGCTCTCGCCGCCGTTGGTCATGAGCTTGTAGTGGCCCGTGTCCTCCTTGGTGGCCTCGTTGATGATCAGGTAGTGCTTCTTGCCGTCCTTCTTGAAGCGGTACTTGAAGGCGTCGTCGCGCGTCAGCTCCACGCCGTCCTTGAGCCTGCGCGCCGGGCACGGCGCGGGGACACCGGGATGGCATGGGGGACACGGCCATAGCATGCGGGACACAGCAGGGACAACAGGGTGGCATGGGGGGGACACGGCAACGGGGTGGATGGGATGGGATGGGATGGGATGGGATGGGATGGGACGGGATGGGATGGGATGGGGGACACGGTGGGGACAATGGGATTGGATGGGGGACATGGCAACGGGGTGGGGACACCAGGATGGGAAGGGGGACACAGCAGGGACAGTGGGATGGGACGAGGGACATGGCAATGGCGTGAGGACATGGCCATAGGATGGGGGACATGGCACGGGGACGTGAGGACCTGGGGATGCAGGGACATGGGGGCACAGGGATATGGGGGCATGGGGACATGGGGATAGAGGGATATGGAGACACAGGGACAAGGGGACATGAGGACATGTGGAGCACAAGGGACATGGAGACACGGGGACATGGGGACACGGGGACATGGGGACATGAGGATGTGTGGAGCACAGAGGACACGGGGACACGGGGACATGGGGACACGGGGACACAGGGACACAGGGACATAGGGACACAGGGACACGGGGATATGGGGACACAGGGACACGGGGACATGGGGACACGGGGACACAGGGACAGGGGGACACAGGGACATGGGGACATGGGGACACAGGGACAGGGGCAGCCCCACATTACCACATGACTTGGGCGCCCTCCTCGGACACCTCGGCCTCCAGTACCACCCGGTCGCCCACGAAGACCTGCTGGTCGTCCAGGCCCTTCTCGATGGTCACGGGGGGCTCTGCGGGGACGCGCGTCACCTCGGGGACATGGGGGGACACGGGGACGGGGGGATACAGGACACGGGGATGTGGGGACATGGGGACACCCAGGGCATGGGGACAGGAAGATTTTGGGGACGTGGGTGTGTCCCCATTCAGCAACACAGGGACATGAGGACATGGGGATGTGGGAGATGCTGGGACACAGGAATGTGGGGGCATGGGGACACTGGGACACGGGGCATTCAGCGACACGGGGACATGAGGACACGGGGATGCCAGGGATGGGGGAGATGTGGGGCCATGGGGCCGTGGGGACGCGGTGACACCGGGGCCATGGGGACACGGTGACGCGGTGGCGGCGTGGCGCACCCTTGACGAAGACCTCGGTGAAGCTCTTCTCGTCGTTGACGCGACACTCGTAGGCGGCATCGTCGGCCAGCGAGCACTTGTGGATGGTCAGGATGCGCTTGAGCCCCACGTTCTCGAACACGTACCTGCACCGCGGGCACCGGGGACACGGGGGACAGGGACACCGGGGACACCGGGGACACGGGGACGCCGGGGACAGGGACGTGGGGGAAGGGACGGACACAGGGGGGACGTGTGGGGAGGACAAGGGGGTGGGAGGACGAGGAGGGGTCACAAAGACAAAAGGGGAGATGTCAGGGGGTGACACAGGGACGGGGAGGGGGACAAGGTCAGAGCAGGAGCCCCCACGGCTCCCGCAGACACCCCCGCTCAGCCCCCCCCATTGCAGAGCCCCAAGAACCCCCTGACCCCCCAGAGCCCCCGGCCCCAATAGCCCCCTGTCCCCCAAATCCCCCCTTGCCCCCCAGTAACTGCCCCCTGCCCCCTATGACCCTCCACCCCCAGAGCGCCCTGTGCCCAGAGCCCCTCCTGCTCCCCAATAATCCCCTTGCTCCCCAAGAACCCCCTTGCTCCCCAACTCCCCCCGCGCCCCCCGCGCCCGGCCGTACTTGGTGCTGGGCTTGAGCAGCTGCCCGTTCTTGTACCACTTGAGGGGCAGGTCGGGGTCGCTCAGCTCCACCACCAGCTTGATCTTGTTGCCCTTGTCCACCTGGTACGCGGGGTCCAGCTTGCGCACGAACGCTGCGGCCCACGGGGACGCGTCACCCGGGGTCCCCATGGGTCACCGGCGGTCACCAGAGTCCCCAGGGGACCCCGCAGCGCCCGCTGCCCTGGCCCCACGTCCCCCGTGACCCTCCATGTCCCTCCACGTCCCCCTGTGTCCCTCCATGTCCCCCCGTGTCCCTCCATGTCCCTTCATGTCCCTCTATCTCCCTGTGTCCCCCGTGTCCCCCATGTACCCTCATGTCTCCTGTCCCCTCTGCATCCCGTCTCTCTTGCGTCCCTCTCCCCCATCCCTGTCTCCTTGTGTCCCCCCATGTCCCCCTTGTGTTCCCCCATTCCTGTCCCCCCATCCCTGTCCCCTTGTGTCCCCTCGTGTCCCCCTGTCCCCATCCCTGTCCCCCATGTCCCCCTTGTGTTCCCCCATTCCTGTCCCCCATCCCTGTCCCCTCGTGTCCCCCTTGTGTCCCCCTGTCCCC
>NW_020455961.1:21732-25046 GCF_003342845.1 Nothoprocta perdicaria
TTGCACGGTGTGTGCATGCACCTTGCACGGTGTGTGCATGCATGCACCTGGCATGGCTTTATGCATGTGCCTTGCAGGCTGTGTGCGCGTGCACCTTGTGCAGCGTGTGCATACGCCTTGCACAGTGCGTACACACCTTGCACACCTTGCGTGCGTTGCATGTGCACAGCCCCTTGCTGGCCTTGTGCATGTCTTGTACGTGCACAGCTCCTTGCACTGTTTTGCACGTGCACTGTCCTTCACACACGTGCCTTGCACATCCCACGTGTGCCCCTTGCACGAGCTCACACGCTCTCGCACGTCCTTGTGCCACTTTGCCTGTCCTTGTGCACCCTTGTGCATCCTTGTGCACCTTTTGAACGCTCTTGTGCACACTTGCATGCCCTTGTGTACCCTTGCACACCCCTACATGCCCTCGTGCACCCTTGCAGGTCCTTGCACGCCCTTGTGCACCCTTGTGTGTCCTCGTGCACCTTTGTGCACCCTTGCACACCCTCGTACACCCTTGTGCACCCTTGCACGCCCTTGCACGCTCCTGTGCCCCCACCTCTTCTTGAGCAGGCCGCTGAAGTCCAGCTCTCCGGCCGCATCGTCCTTGTTGTCACCCCTGGGGAGACACGGCAAGGGGGGGTCCCATGGGAGGGGGGTCAGGGAGCAATGGGGTTTGGGGGGGCACTAAGGTGGGCTGGGTGTTGGGGGGACCCCAGCGTGTTTTGGGTTCCCCAGGGATGGGATTTGGGAGGATCACAGAGTGCGATGGAGATGGTGGGGGTCCTCAAATTGTATTGGGGGGGTCCCAGGGTGTGAGAGAGATGGGGGGTCCCCAAGCTGTGCTGGGGCTTGGGGGGTCCTCAGAGATGGGGCTTGCGGGGGTCCCAGGGTGTGATGGAGATGGGGGGTCCCCAAACTGTGTTGGGGCTTGGGGAGTTCCCCTGGGATGGGGCTTGGGGGGGTCCTAGGATATGATGGAGATGGGGGGATCCCCAAGCTGTGTTGGGGTATAGGGGGCTCCCCAAGCTGTGCTGGGGTTTGGGGGGATCCCCAGGATGAAATGAGGATCATGGAGGGGGGCAGGACATGATGGAGCCTGGGGGGTCACACTAAGCTGGGGAGTGCCCCCCCCGTGTGCAGCGGGTTTTGGGGTCCCCTCTCGGCAGGTTGGGGGGCACTCACGTGCGTTTGAAGGCCTGCAGGACGTTGTCCTTCTCCTCAGAGCGGGGAGCTGCCACAATGGGGGGGCATGAGGACCCCCCACCACCACCTCATCCCTCCCCCCACCCCACACAGCCGCGGGGGGGGCGGGGGGGGAGTCCTGGGTCTTGGGAGGGTCCCCGGGGCCAGGAAGGTCCCAAAGGGGAGTCAGGAGGGTCCCGGGTCTGGAGGGGTCCCAGGAAGGTCCCAGGGGATCTGGAGAGATCCCAAGGGGGGTCCCAGGCTGGGGGGCTCCTGGGTGTGGGGGGGGTTCCAGGTGTGGGAGGATCCTTGAGGGGGGTTCTGGAGGGGTCCCAGCGGTACCATGGGGTAGGTCCTGGTCTGGGGGGGTCCCAGGGGTCCGAGGGGGGTCCTGGGCAGCAGATCCCAGTCCAGGTGGTTCCGAGGGGGTCCCGGGGGGCAGATCCCAGTCTGGGGGTCCTGAGGGGGGTCCCGGGGGGCAACTCCCAGCCCAGGGGTTCCGGGGGGTCCCAGGGGGTCCCGGGGGGCAAGTCCCTGTCTGGGAGGGTCCAGGGGGGTCCCAGGGGGCAGGTCCCTTTCTGGGGGGTCCTGGGGGGGTCCAGGAGTGCCGGGGGCCCCGCTCACCCTCCACGTCGATGTTGAAGGAGCAGCTGTCCTTCTTGTCCTTGGCCGTCACCTCACAGCGATAGTCACCCCGGTCGCCCACCACCACCTTGCTGATGTTCAGCTCGAAGGTGTACACCTAGGGGACACGCGGGACACGCGGGACACCACGGTGACACGAGGGACACAGGACAGGGACACGGGGGACACAGGATGGGGACACGGGGGGACACGTGGGACACCACGGTGACACGNCACGGGGGGACACGTGGGACACCACGGTGACACGAGGGACATGGGACGGGGACACGGGGGGACACGTGGGACACCACGGTGACACGAGGGACACGGGACGGGGACACGCGGGACACGCGGGACACCACTGTGACACGAGGGACATGGGATGGGGACACGGGGGGACACGTGGGACACCACGGTGACACGAGGGACACGGGACCGGGACACGGGGGGACACGTGGGACACCACGGTGACACGAGGGACACGGGACAGGGACACAGGGGGACACGCGGGACACCATGGTGACATGATGGACACGGGACGGGGACACGCGGGGACACGTGGGGACATGTGGGACACAATGGTGACACGAGGGACACGCGATAGGGACACGTGGGGACACGTGGGACACCATGGTGACACAGGACGGAGACATGGGGGACATGGGGGGGCCGCGGCAGGAGCGGGGCCTGCCGCATCCTGGGGCTCCCAGTACTTCCCAGCGCTCCCAGTGTCTCCTGGTGTCACCTTGCTCAGTGTCCCCCCATCCCCAGCAGTGTCCCCTCGCTCCGTGTCACCTGTCCCCGCGTGTCCCCGTGTCACCTTGCTCTCCTTGTCGAAGGCCTCCTTGAACTGGAAGCGGGTGCCGCTCTTGCTGCCCAGCTCCAGCCACTTGCCCTTGAACCACTTGACGGCCGCCTTGGCGCTCAGCTGCGCCCCGTCCACGCGGGCCACCACGGCCACGTCCTTCCCTGGGGACACGGGGGGACATGGGGACACGTGGGGACATGGGGACACCCAGCTGCGCCCCCTCCACGCGGGCCACCACGGCCACGTCCTTCCCTGGGGACACGGGGGGACACGTGGGGACATGGGGACACCCAGCTGCGCCCCGTCCACGCGGGCCACCACGGCCACGTCCTTCCCTGGGGACACGGGGGGACACGGGGGGACATGGGGGGACATGGGGACACAGCCACCTCATGGGGACACAGGGCTGCACACAGGGACACACAGCACCCATGGGGACCCCCATGGGACCCTCAGGACCCTCCCAGCTCCACAGAGACCCTCCAGGGACCCCCCAGCACCCCCCACAGCACCCACAGCACCCTGCCCGTGTCCCCCGTGCCCCCCGTGTCCCCGTACCGGACTCCACGAGGACGCTCTGGGGCTTGTTGATGAAGAGCCCGTCGGGGTCGCGCTGCTCGGGGGGGTGGATGTCGTCTGCGCGAGAGCCGTCAGGGGGGGCACGGGGGCATGGGGGGCCGGGGGGACACGGGGGACACGGGGGGACAGG
>NW_020455962.1:0-2481 GCF_003342845.1 Nothoprocta perdicaria
CGGGTGGGAGGGGTGCGGGGGTCACAGTTTGGGGGGTGCGGGGGTCGCGGTGTAAAGGGGTACGGGTGTTGCGCGGGCCGCAAGGTGGAGCGGCGGGGGGAGGAGCTGTGCAGAGGCACGCGTGTGCGTGTGAACACGCGTGTGCATGTGAACACACGTGTGCATTTGAACACGTGTGTGCATTTGAACACATATGTGCGTGAACGCGCGTGTGCAAAGTGAACACATACGTGCATGCATGTGCACTGCGGCGTGCACACGTGTGTGCACTGGTGCATGCACATGTGTGTGCACTGGTGCATGCGCACACGTGTACATCGATGCATGCACACACATGCACATTGACGCATGCACACACATGTACGTTGATGTATGCACACTCCAGTGCATGCACGCACATATACACTGGTGCATGCATGTTTGTGCACTGGTGCACGCACACACATGTATGTTGATGCATGCACACTCCAGTGCATGCACACACATATACACTGGTGCATGCACATGCATGTAAACCGGTGCATGCGCTCATGTATACACTGGTGCATGCACATGTGTGTACACCGGTGCATGCACTGGTGCACGCACACACATGTGCACTGGTGGGTGCACACGTGTGTGCGTGCACACCGGTGCACGCACACACATGTACATTGATGCACGCACACTCCAGTGCATGCACACACATATACACTGGTGCATGCACATGCATGTAAACAGGTGCATGCGCTCATATATACACTGGTGCATGCACGTGTGTGTACACCAGTGCATGTGCACACTGGTGCATGCACGCACGTGTGCACACATGTGTACGTGCACACCGGTGCATGCATAAACATGTACATTGGTGCGTGCACCGGTGCATGCGCACACGTGTAGCCTGGTGCATGCACGTGCGTGTGCACCGGTGCATGCACAGGTACGTGCACAGATCAATGCACACGCATGTGCACCGGTGCATGCACACACGTGTACCCTGGTGCATGTGCACCGGTGCATGCACGCACGTGTACCCTGGTGTGTGCACGTGCACCGGTGCATGCACACACGTGTAGCCTGGTGCATGCACGTGCATGTGCACCGGTGCGTGCACACACGTGTACCCTGGTGCATGCACATGCATGTGCATCGGTACATGCACACACGTGTAGCCTGGTGCATGCACATGCGCGTGCACCGGTGCATGCACACACGTGTACCCTGTGCATGCACATGCGTGTGCACTGGCACGTGCACACATGCCAGTGTCCCTCATCCCCACATCCGTCCGTCATTCCCCAAATCCCCACATCCCTCCATTATTCTCACATGCTTCCATCATTCCTAATATCCCTCCTTCATCCCCACATCCTCCCTCATTCCCACATCCCTCCATCCTTCCCAGCCTCCCTCCATCATCCCCAACATACCCCATCATTCCCAGCATCCCCATCCCTGCATCCTTCTCCAAATCCCTCCATCCTTCCCCAAATCCCTCCCTCATCCCGCATTCCCCACCTCATCCCCAACACCTCCATCCCTCCCCAAATCCCTCCATCCTCCCCCCATCCCTCCATCCTTCCCATCCCTCCCTCATCCCCACATCCTCCCTCATCCCCCCATCCTCTCTCATTCCCACATCCCTCCATCCTTCCCAAATCCCTCCATCACCCCCACATCCCTCCATCCTTCCCATCCCTCCCTCATCCCCACATCCCTCCATCCCTCCCTCATCCCCACATCCCTCCATCCTTCCCGTTCGTCCATCCTCCCCACATCCCTCCATCCTTCCCATCCCTCCCTCATCCCCACATCCCTCCATCCTTCCCGTTCATCCATCATTCCCACATCCCTCCATCCTTCCCAAATCCCTCCATCCTCCCCACACCCCTCCATCCTTCCCATCCCTTCATCACCCCCACATCCCTCCATCCTTCCCATTCGTCCACCATTCCCAAATGCCTCCCTCATCCCCACATCCCTCCATCCTCCCCACATCCCTCCATCCTCCCCAAATCCCTGCATCCTCCCCACATCCCTCCATCCTCCCCACATCCCTCCCTCATCCCCACATCCTCCCTCATCCCCACATCCTCTCTCATTCCCCACATCCCTCCATCCTCCCCAAATCCCTCCATCCTCCCCACATCCCTCCATCCTCCCCACATCCCTCCATCCTTCCCATCCCTCCATCCTCCCCACATCCCTCCATCACCCCCACATCCCTCCATCCTTCCCGTTCGTCCATCCTCCCCACATCCCTCCATCCTTCCCATCCCTCCCTCATCCCCACATCCCTCCATCCTTCCTGTTCATCCATCATTCCCACATCCCTCCATCCTTCCCACATCCCTCCATCCTTCCCATCCCTCCATCCTCCCCACATCCCTCCATCCCTCCCTTATCCCCAAATCCCTCCATCCTCCCCACATCCCTCCATCCTTCCTCTCCATCCATCCTTCCCATCCCTCCCTCATCCCCACATCCTCTCTCATTCCC
>NW_020455962.1:4271-6420 GCF_003342845.1 Nothoprocta perdicaria
CCCGTGTCCCCGTCCCCCGGGGGGGGTGTTTGGATCCTGCCCCCCCCCCAACTTCTCCATCCTGGGGCGGTTGTTGGGGAGCCCCAGACTGGGGGGGAATGGGGACCCCCTTGCACGGCCCTGGGGACCCCTCCTATTGCATCGGGATGGGGACCCCCCCATTGAGAGGGGAAGGACCCCCCCATTGAGAGGGGATAGGACCCCCCATTGTGAGGGGAAGAACCCCCCCAATTGCACTGGAATGGGGACCCCCCCATTGTGAGGGGAAAGACCCCCCCAATTGCACTGGAATGGGGACCCCCCCATTCCACCAAGATGGGGACCCCCCCATTGCGAGTTGAAAGACCCCCCCCATTACACCGGAATGGGGACCCCCCCATTGCACCAGGGGAAAGACCCCCCCATTGCACCAGGAAGGGGAACCCCCCCAATTGCACTGGAATGGGGACCCCCCATTGTGAGGGGAAAGACCCCCCCCAATTGCACTGGAATGGGGACCCCCCATTGTGAGGGGAAAGACCCCCCCATTGCACCGGGATGGGGACCCCCTCATTGCACCAGGATGGGGACCCCCCCATTGCGAGGGGAAAGACCCCCCCCATTACACCGGAATGGGGACCCCCCCATTGCACCAGGGGAAAGACCCCCCCATTGCACCAGGATGGGGACCCCCCCAATTGCACTGGAATGGGGACCCCCCATTGTGAGGGGAAAGACCCCCCCCATTACACCGGAATGGGGACCCCCTTATTGCACCAGGATGGGGACCCCCCATTGTGAGGGGAAGAACCCCCCCAATTGCACTGGAATGGGGCCCCCCCCCATTGTGAGGGGAAAGACCCCCCCATTACACCGGGATGGGGACCCCCCCATTACACTGGAATGGGGACCCCCCCTTGCACCAGGATGGGGACCCCCCCATTGTGAGGGGATAGGACCCCCCCATTACACTGGAATGGGGACCCCCCCCTTGCATGGGGACCCCCCCGTCATTGCACGGGAACGGAGATCCATGGAATTCCCTGGGAATCGGCAGGGGGACCCCCGGGATGGGAAGGGGGAATGGGCCCCCCCACTGCAGAGCAGCGGGAACAGCGACCCCCCCCCACGCCATGGGAATGGGAATGGGAATGGGAATGGGAATGGGAATGGGTGGGAACAGGGAGCGGAAAGGCGCGGGGGGGGGACAATGGGGAAAGACCCCCCCCCGGACCCCCAAATACAGGGGCAGAGCAGGGGCTGGGTGTGCGAAACGCAGCCCCCAGCCCCAAAATGCAGGCCCCCCCCCATTCAGGGGTGCAGGGGGGCACAGAAATGCAGCCCCCAGCCCCAAAATGTGCTCCCCCCAGCAAGATATAGAGGAGAAGGGGGGTACAGAAACGCAGCCCCCAGCCCCAAAACCTGCCCCCCCCCATGCAAGGGAGGAGGGGGGCACAGAAACGCAGCCCCCAGCCCCAAATGCAGCCCCCCATGCAAGGGAGGAGGGGGGCAGAGAAAGGCAGCCCCCAGCCCCAAAACCTGCCCCCCCCCGGCAAGATATAGAGGAGGAGGGGGGCACAGAAAAGCAGCCCCCAGCCCCAAAATGCAGCCCCCCCATGCAATATATAGGGGAGGAGGGGGGCACAGAAAGGCAGACCCCAGCCCCAAAATCTGCCCCCCTCCCCTGGCAAGATATAGAGGAGGAAGGGGGTACAGAAACGCAGCCCCCAGCCCCAAATCGTGCCCCCCCATGCAATATATAGGGGAGGAGGGGGGCACAGAAAGGCAGACCCCAGCCCCAAAACCTGCCCCCCTCCCCTGGCAAGATATAGAGGAGGAAGGGGGTACAGAAACGCAGCCCCCAGCCCCAAAACCTGCCCCCCATGCAATATATAGGGGAGGAGGGGGGCAGAGAAACGCAGCCCCCAGCCCCCAAATGCAGCCCCCCATGCAGGGGAGGAGGGGGGCAGAGAAAGGCAGCCCCCAGCCCCAAATCGTGCCCCCCCATGCAAGGGAGGAGGGGGGCAGAGAAAGGCAGCCCCCAGCCCCAAAACCTGCCCCCCCATGCAGGGGAGGAGGGGGGCACAGAAACGCAGCCCCCAGCCCCAAAATGCAGCCCCCCATGCAGGGGAGGAGGGGGGCAGAGAGACGCAGCCCCCAGCCCCCAAAT
>NW_020455962.1:7239-9017 GCF_003342845.1 Nothoprocta perdicaria
GGGGGGGGGGTCGCCGTACACGCGGGGGCGTGCAAACGCATGCACATATGCGCACCTATATGCACGTGCAAGGTGCAGCGCGCGTGCACACGCGTGCATGCACGCGCGTGCTTGCACACACGCGCAGGGTGCAACACACGTGCACGCACATGCATGCACACTTTCTTGCACACGTGTATATGCACACTCAGGGTGCAACACGCATGCACACACGTGCACGCACATACGTGCATGCACACTTTCTTGCACACGTGTATATGCACGTGCAGGGTGCAACACACGTGCACACACACATGCATATGCACACGTTCTTGCACACATGTATATGCACGTGCAGCGTGCAGCACATATGCACATACGCGTACGCACATACATGCACATACATATATGCACGTGCAGGGTGCAACACACATGCACACACACGGGCATATGCACACGTTCTTGCACACGTGTGTATGCACATGCAGGATGCAACACGCGTGCATATACGTGTGCACATGCACATACATATATGCACGTGCAGGGTGCAACACACGCTCACCCACGTGCACATACGCATGCATACATATATGCACACGGAGGGTGCAACACACACACGCACATGCAACACACACGTGCACACACGCATGCACACGTACGTGCGCACACATATATGCACGTATACACGCGCATGCATGTGAATATACGTGCGCACACGCGTGTGCGCCTGTTCACACGCGCGGGGGCCGGGGGGCCGGGCGCTGCGTGGGGACCCGCGGCGCTCGGGGACACCGGAGCCGCCCGGGGTGCGGGTGACGGTGTCCGGGATGTGGGTGACGGTCCCTGGATGCGGGTGACGGTCCCCAGGATGCGGGTGACGGTCCCCGGGATGCGGGTGACAGCGCCCGGGATGTGGGTGACGGTCCCTGGATGCGGGTGACAGCGCCCAGGATGCAGGTGACGGTGCCCGGGATGCGGGTGACGGTCCCCAGGATGCGGGTGACAGCGCCCGGGATGCAGGTGACAGCACCCGGGATGCGGGTGACGGTGCCCGGGATGCGGGTGACAGTACCCGGGATGCGGGTGACAGCACCCGGGATGCGGGTGACGGTGCCCGGGATGCGGGTGACGGTCCCTGGATGTGGGTGACAGTCCCTGGGATGCGGGTGACGGTGCCCGGGATGCGGGTGACAGCGCCCGGGATGCGGGTGACGGCGTCCGGGATGCGGGTGACGGTGTCCGGGATGCGGGTGACGGTCCCTGGATGCGGGTGACGGTGCCCGGGATGCGGGTGACAGCACCCAGGATGCGGGTGACGGTGTCTGGGAGGCGGGTGACGGTCCCCGGATGCGGGTGACAGCGCCCAGGATGCGGGTGACGGTGCCCGGGATGCGGGTGACGGTGCCCGGGATGCGCCCGGAGCTGAGCCCGCGATGCCCGGGAATACTCGGGGACACCGGGACGTGTCCGGGAATGTGCCCGGTTGGGGTGCCCGGGGTCCCCGAGATACTCGGGGACACCCGCAGGTGCCCGGGGGTCCCCGGGGGTCCCCGAGATACTCGGGGGCACCCGCAGGTGCCCGGGGGTGCCCGGAGCGGATCCCAGAGGACCCCGGGAGCCCCGGAGATGCTTGGGGGGTGCCCATAGGTGCCCGGGGGTGCCCGGAGCGGATCCTTAGGGATGCCCAGAGGGATCTCCGGGGGTGCCCGGGGACACCCAGAACTGCCCCGGGGTGCCCGGGGGTGCTCGGGGGTGTCCGGGGGTGCTCGGCGGTACCCGAGGGTGCCCGGGGGTGCCCG
>NW_020455962.1:10580-14217 GCF_003342845.1 Nothoprocta perdicaria
CGGATCGAAGCCCATTTAGGGCCGCGCCGCGACATCTGTTTTCAAATTTGATCAGCGATGAACTTTATTTTCCGAGTTTGAGGAAAATTATATCCATCGATCCGCCGGCCGCTACTTAAAGCCGCCGCGGCCGCCGCTGCCCCGCTCCGCTCCCTCCTTCCTCCTCCGTGTCCCCTGCTCTTCCTCTTCCCTTCCTCCTCCTCCCTGGTGCCCGCTCCTCTTCCTCGCGCCGTCCTCCTCCTCGCTCCCGGCTCCTGTCCGCTCTCCTTCATCCTCCTCTGCTCCTCTTCCTCTTCCTCTGCTCCTCTTCCTCCTCCTCTGCTCCTCTTCCTCCACCTCTTCTCCTCTTCCTCCACCTCTTCTCCTCTTCCTCCTCCTCTGCTCCTCTTCCTCCACCTCTGCTCCTCTTCCTCCTCCTCTGCTCCTCTTCCTCCTCCTCTGCTCCTCTTCCTCCACCTCTGCTCCTCTTCCTCCTCCTCTGCTCCTCTTCCTCCACCTCTGCTCCTCTTCCTCCTCCTCTGCTCCTCTTCCTCCTTCCTTCCCCGCTCTTCCTCCTGCTTCCTCCGCGTCCTGCTCCTCTTCCTCCTTCCCGCTCTCTTCCCTCGTCCCCCCGGCTCCATCCTCTCCCGCTCCTCTTCCTCCCTCCTTCCTCCTCCTCGCCCCCTGCCCCGCTCCCTCCTGCCCGCACTCGTCTCCCACCTGCTTCCTCCGCGCCCTCCCTCTCTCCTCCCTCGTCCTCTGCTTCGCTCCCTCCTTCCATCCTCCTCCTCGTCCCTTGCTCCGCTCCCTCCTTCCTCCCCGACTGCTCTTCCTCCCTCCTTCCTCCTCCTCCGTGTCCTGCCCCGCTGCCTCCTTCCCCGCATCCCGGCTGTTCCGCTCCCTCCTTCCTTCCTCCTCCTCTGCCCCCTGCTCCTCTTCCTCGCTCCTTCCTCCTCCTCCGTGTCCCGCTCCGTGTCCCCCCGCGCTCCCCCGTCCCCGCTTCCCCGCGCTCCTTTCCCCGCATCCCGGCTCCCTCCTCTTCCTCCCCTGCTCCTCTTCCTCGCTCCGTCCTCTTCCCTCCCGGCTGCTCCGCTCCCTCCTTCCCCCCATTTCTCCCTCCCGGCTGCTCCGCTCCCTNTCCCTCCCGGCTGCTCCGCTCCCTCCTTCCCCCCATTTCTCCCTCCCGGCTGCTCCGCTCCCTCCTTCCCCCCATTTCTCCCTCCCGGCTGCTCCGCTCCCTCCTTTCCCCCCATTTCTCCCTCCCGGCTGCTCCGCTCCCTCCTTTTCCCTCCGGGCTTCCCGCTCCCTCCGGACCCGCGCCCGTCGCCGCCGCCTCTGGTCCTGTCCCCACTGCCCCCATGCGAAGCACTTGCTAGAACCGGAGCCGAACCGAGCCGAGCCGAGCCGAACCGAACCGAACCGAGCGGAGCCGCCGCGGCCCCATGCGGAGCCGCCCCGCGGTGAGTTGCGAAGTTTCCTCGCGGCGCCGAACCGAGCCGAACCGAGCCGAGCCGAGCGGAGCCCAGTCGAACCGCACCGAGTCGGTTCGGGATAGGGGGGAGCCGAGCGGAGCCGAGCCGGCTCGGGCCGAACCGAGTCTTGGCGGGCGGATCCGAGCCGGCTCGGGCGCCGAGCCGAGCCGAACCGGAGCGAACCGCTGCGTCCGCAGCCGAGGCGAACCGAAGCGAGCCGAACCGCTCCGTGCCGAGCCGAGGCGGGCCGGGCCGGGCTCCCCGGCGGCGGGATCGAAGTTTCTGGCAACAAAGGGAAATAGCGAATCGATCGGCGCGCCGGAGATTAAGAGACAAGTGTGCGAATCCATCAGCGGCGAGCGGGCGGCCGCGCGGGGGGAGCCCCCCACGCGCCCCCCCCGGGCCCCCCGAGCCCACCGGGAGCCTCTGCCCCCCGCGGAGACCCCGCAGAGCCTCTGCACCCCCCAGACTCCGTGGAGACCCCGTCCGGGGCGCGTATGCGCCCCGCACACCTCGTATGGACCCTGTGCATCCTCTGGATGCCGTAGAGCCTATAGACTCCATATAGATCTCATATAGAGCCGCAGGACCCTGTATAGACCCCATATAGACCCTATAGATCCCCTGGACCCCATAGACCCCATACAGACCCCATCTAGATCCCACAGACCCCGTATAGACTCCACAGATCCCACATAGACCCTATGGATCTGCTGGACCCCATAGACTCCATGTAGAACACATACAGATCCCATACAGTCCCTTTAGACCCCACCTAGGCTCCGTAGACCCCATATAGATCCCACAGACCCCGTATAGACTCCACAGATCCCACGTAGACCCTATGGATCTGCTGGACCCCATAGACTCCATGTAGAACACATACAGATCCCATACAGTCCCTTTAGACCCCACCTAGGCTCCGTAGACCCCATATAGATCCCACAGACCCCATATAGACTCCACAGATCCCACGTAGACCCTATGGATCTGCTGGACCCCATAGACTCCATGTAGAACACATACAGATCCCATACAGTCCCTTTAGACCCCACCTAGGCTCCGTAGACCCCATATAGATCCCACAGACCCCGTATAGACTCCACAGATCCCACGTAGACCCTATGGATCTGCTGGACCCCATAGACTCCATGTAGAACACATACAGATCCCATACAGTCCCTTTAGACCCCACCTAGGCTCCGTAGACCCCATATAGATCCCACAGACCTCATATAGACCCTCTGGACCCCATAGATATAGACCCCATAGTCCCTGCAGGTCCCATAGACCCAAAAGACTCCCTAGACTCTATACACCTCATATAGATCCCACAAAGCCCTATAGACCCCCAAAAGAGCCTCTGGACCCCCTATAGACCGCACGGACCCCATAGCAACCCTCCAGACCCTATAGACACAGACCCCATAGTTCCTGCAGGCTCCATAGACCGAATAGACCTTCCAGACCCCAAACCCCCTATAGATCCCATAGAGCCTCTGGACCCCGTAGATTCCATAGATCCCGCAGTCCCTGCAGACTCCAATAGACCTTCCAGACTGCATAGACCCTATAGACCCCATAGATCCTATAGACCTCCCAGACCGCATAGACCCCATAGATCCTATAGACCTCCCAGACCCCATATACCCCATAGACCCTATAGATCCTATAGACTCCACCCGTAGACCCCATAGACCTCCCAGCTGCCGTCAGACCCCATAGACTCCCCGGACCCCATCAGCCCTATAGACTCCCGTGCCCCATAGCCCCCCATGGACCTCATAGGCCTTCCCGACCCCATGGATCCCACAGACTCCATAGGCTCCAGGGACCCTATAGACCCCATAGACCCCCTCGACCTCCCTACAGCGCCCATCGGACTCCGAAACCCTGTGCACCCCATAGACTCCCCACACCCCTTAGACCCTATAGCCCCTATAGACCACGCACCCCGCAAGGACCCTATAGACCCTATAGCATCCCCCCGCCCCTTACAGCAATAGATGGGGGGGGGCTGCACAATGCGGCGCATTCGGGAGCGCTGCGTGACCGGGGTGCAAATTTGGGGGGGGGGAAGCGCCGCATGTGCCTGCGTGCTCGGGTACGTGCCCCGATGCAAACACACGCGTGTGCAAAGCGGTGCACGCCCACGTGCAAGCGTGTGCGCGTGCACCCCCCCCCCC
>NW_020455962.1:16221-17572 GCF_003342845.1 Nothoprocta perdicaria
GGGAAAAGGTGGGATTGGAGGGGGGGGGGGGATCGCACCTGCCCGCCGGCTGCGCGTGTCATCGACCCAAAATCCTCCCGTTTGAACCCAAAAGCGCCTGGGGGGACCCCTGGGCTCAAAGCGGGCGGTGCAAAGCGCTGGTTGCTGCCCTGCGTGCACGTGCACGCTCGCTGCGCCCCATTGCCCCGCTCTGTGTGCATGCACACGCGTGTGCGTGCATGCACGCTGCTGCACGGGGTGCGGCGGCTTGCACGGGGGGGGGGCCTTGCACGGCGCGTGTCTTGCACACGTGCAGCTCAGTGCATGCACGTGCCATCCGCATGCGTGCACTGCCACCGGCTTGCACGCACTTGCCCCTTGCACGTTCATTCCCATTGCACGTCTCCGTGCACGTGCATGCCCATGCACATGCAAGTACCCATGCACATGCGCATGCGCATACCCATGCACATGCGCATGCACATGCACATGCACATGCACATGCATGCACACTGTTCTACATGCTGGCACGTGCAACCACTTGCACACGCATGCCCCTTGCACGCTCATTCCCATTGCACGCCCACGTCTCCCTGCATGCTCATGCACATGCCCATACCCATTCACATACCCATGCACATGAACATGCACATACCCGTGCACATGCACACGCACATGCACATACCTGTGCACATGAACATGCACACAACCATGCAAATGCACACGCACATGCACATACCCATGCACATGCACATGCACACACGCACATGCACATACCCATGCACATGCACATGCACGCACCCATGCACGTGCACGTACTCATGCACACGCCCATGCAGACACACGTGCACACGCACATGCACATACCCGTGCACATGGCTATGCACACATCCGTGCACATGCACACGCACACGCACATACCCATGCACATGAACATGCACATACCCGTGCACACGCACATGCACGTGCACATACCCGTGCACATGCCCATGCACACATCCATGCACATGCACATGCACATGCACATACCCATATCCATGCACACATCCGTGCACATGCACGTGCACATACCCATGCACACACATATGCACATGCACAAACCCGTGCACATGCACACACCCGTGCACATGAACATGCACATACCCGTGCACACGCACATGCACGTGCACATACCCGTGCAAATGCCCATGCACACATCCGTGCACATGCACACGCACATACCCGTGCACATACCCATGCACATACCCATGCACATGCCCGTGCACACGCACATACCCATGCACACGCATGCACAGCCCTGCATCCTTGCACGTGCAGCCGCTTGCACGCGCGTGCCCCTTGCACACCACACCCCCCCGCATTGCACCCCCCC
>NW_020455962.1:19721-20248 GCF_003342845.1 Nothoprocta perdicaria
GCTTTCCGCCCCCTCCCCAATTGCGAGGACCTCGTAGGACCCCCAACCTTACCTGCAAGGAAATTGAGGGGGGTCTGAGCCCCCCCCCCCAATTGCAATTTTCTGTTAGCGGGAGCCTGCCCCAAATCCCCCTCATTTCCACCCAATTTGAACCCGCGCGGCCCCTGGTCTTAATTGCAAGGATATGGGGGGCTCCGAAGCCCCTCATTGTGAGGCCCGGGGTCCTCGGAGCCCCCCCAGCTCCCGCGGTGCCGGGGGGGGCGCGGGGGGCCCGCGGCCTCCGGAACAGCCTCCGCGGAGGCTCCGGGGACGGAGGCGCCCGGGGCCGCGGCGCAGCCTCCGCTTTAATTGGCGCCGGCGCGAGGCCGCCGGAGCGGCGCCGGGCGGCTGCAAATGCGCCCTGGCGCGGGTGCAAAACACGCTGGTTTTGGGTGCAAAATGTGCTGGGTGCGGGTGCAAAATGCGCTGGTTTTGGGTGCAAAAGGTGCCGGGTGCGGGTGCAAAATGCGCTGGTTTTGGGTGCAAAA
>NW_020455962.1:22315-24738 GCF_003342845.1 Nothoprocta perdicaria
GGGTGCAAAATGCGCTGGTTTTGGGTGCAAAAGGTGCCGGGTGTGGGTGCAAATGCGCCCTGGTGTGGGTGCAAAGCGTGCCGTTTGTGGGTGCAAAATGTGCTGGGTATGGGTGCAAAATGCACCGGTTCCAGGTGCAAAATGCACCAGTGTGGGTGCAAAACAAGCTGGGTGAGTGTGCAAAATGTGCCGGGTGTGGATGCAAAATGTGCTGGGTGTGGGTGCAAAACACACTGTTTGTGGGTGCAAAATGTGCTGTTTGTGGGTGCAAAATGTGCCGGGTGCAGGTGCAAAACATGCTGGGTGTGGGTGCAAATGCGCCCTGGTGCGGGTGCAAAACACACTGCTTTTGGGTGCAAAATGTGCTGTTTGTGGGTGCAAAATGTGCTGTTTGTGGGTGCAAAATGTGCTTGGTGCGGGTGCAAAATGTGCTGGTGCAAATGTAAAATGCACCGGTTGCAGGTGCAAAATGCGCTGGTTTTGGGTGCAAAATGCACCAATGTGGGTGCAAAAGGTGCCGGGTGCGGGTGCAAAAGGTGCTGGGTGCGGGTGCAAAATGCACCCGTGCTGGTGCAAAATGTACTGGGTGCGGGTGCAAAGGACTCCGTTTTCGCTCAGTTCTGGTGCAAATTTCTACTCCTTGCGGGTGTAAAAATCGCTCCGTGCAGGTGCAAAAGCAGCGCTGCACCGGTGCAAAAAATGCTGGGTGCAGGTGCAAAATCTGCCCCATTTGGGTGAAAAAAACCCCATTCTGTGCAGGCGCAAACCCAGCATCGCGATGCCAAAAAGAAATGATTTTCGGGGATGCAAAACCAGCCGTTTCAGGTGCAAAACCTGCCGTTTGCGGCTGCAAAACTTGCCTCATGCGGGTGCAAAATCTGCCCGAAACGGGTGCAAAGGCCACACAGTGCAGGTGCAAACCCTGCTCCATACGGGTGCAACGCAGCAAGCACCCTAGGGTGCAAAACCCTCGCCAAGCCATTGCAAAACCCGCTCCGTGTCGGTGCAAACCCAACCCGGCGACGATGCAACCCCCTCCTCATCCTCCCTTTGCACGCACCCAAACTGCACCAAAACGCAGCACGAAAAGCCCCATTTTCCCTCGATTTCCCCCCCTTTTTGTGCTGCAACATTTCTCCCCGCCTGGTGTTTTTTTTGGGGGGGAAAGCAGCTTTTTTTGCTGCCCGGACCGCGGCTCCGTGTCAGCGCGGAGACGCCGAGCGCTTAAATAAAAGTGGCATCAGAAATAAAGTGGCTTCAAATGAAGAAATATGGAGCCCCGCGCGCCCCGCGCGCTGCCCACGGATTTCTCCATTTCGCTCCACTTTGGAGGCGCCTCTGGGGGACAAATATATATATATATATGTATATATATATATATACCTCCCCCCCCACAGGCTGTCAGGGTATAACAGAGATAACGATGATTTAATGACGGCTGCGGGCCCTATATGGCCCTGTATGGCCCGGCTCTTGCAGCCCGGGCTCTGCTTCACGGCGCTTTTGCAAACGCTCCCGGGTGGAAAAGCTGCAAAAAAAACCGTTTTCCACCCCGTTTTTTTGCAGGTTTGGGCCCGCGGGTTGTGCAGCCGCCGAGAGGAGCCGCCGCCGGTGCCCGCCATGCGAAGGGGTCGCAAAGCGTGAGCAGCGCGCGGGTACGTGCGGGGCGCGCGACGGCTTGCACACGCGTGTGCGTGAAGGGTGCAGCTGCATGCACGCGTGTGCGTGCAAGTGCGTGCATGCAGCGTGCGCTTGCACGCACACACGTGCTCTTGCAGCACGCACGCGTGTGCGTGCATGCGGCGTGCGCTTGCATGCACACACGTGCTCTTGCAGCATGCATGCGTGGGCGTGCATGCAGCGTGCGCTTGCACGCATGCACGTGTGGGCGTGCATGCAGCATGCGCTTGCACGCACACACGTGCTCTTGCAGCGTGCACGCGTGTGCGTGCATGCAGCATGCGCTTGCATGCACACACGTGCTCTTGCAACATGCACGCGTGTGCGTGCATGCGGCGTGCGCTTGCACGCACACACGTGCTCTTGCAGCGTGCACGCGTGTGCGTGCATGCGGCGTGCGCTTGCACGCACACATGCGCTCTTGCAGCATGCACGTGTGTGCGTGCATGCGGCGTGCGCTTGCACGCACACACGTGCTCTTGCAGCGTGCACGCGTGTGCGTGCATGCAGCGTGCGCTTGCATGCACACACGTGCTCTTGCAGCATGCAGCTTCATGCACATGGGTGCACGCAGCATGCACGTGCATGCACACGGGCGTGCTTGCAGCGCGCGCCTGTGCGCACGCACGCACGCCTGCAGCGTGCAAGTGCGCGCGCGCACAAGCACGTCTGCAGCCGGCCGCTGCTTGCACACACGTGCAACCGCACGAGGGGACACCAGACCAATATTCCCACTAATTTGC
>NW_020455962.1:26266-28028 GCF_003342845.1 Nothoprocta perdicaria
GGGCGGCTCCTGTCCCCTATACGGGACCCGGGACACACGGAGGGTCCCGTCCCCTATAGGAGCACGGGCGGCTCCTGTCCCCTATACGGGACATGAGACCCACGGGCGGCTCCTTTTCCATATAGGAGCACGGGTGGCTCCTGTCGCCTATACAGCTCCCCATACCCACGGAGGGTTCCCCTATCCTATAGAAGCAGGAGCATAGAGTTTCTTGTCCCCTATAGGGACCCAGAGGCTGCTCCTGTCGCCTATATAGGACCCCAAACCCACAGAGGCTTTCCGGATTCTATACGAACGCGGGCAGCTCCCGTCGCCTATACGGAACGCAAACGGCTCCTATGTCCTATACGGGACACAGGCAGCTCCTGCCGCCTATGCGCAACCCGCGCGCGACTCCCTATGGGCTCCATAGGCGCCTTCACAGAACCCCTATGGGATCTGCCGGTCCTTTACGGCACCTATACGCCCCATACTGGGTTTGCTTCACAAATCGCCGCCCTCAAATCCCCGTATAGATTTCCCTCGCTATACATTATTAGCGCTATACAAATCGCCGCACTTAAATTATATAAACGCCATCGCTATAGGGGCGATGGATGCCTATAGGATGCCTATAAGAAGCAAGCAGAAGTGCTGCCTGCACCACGTCTAGATCGCTATATGTCTGCCGCATATATATTTACGGGCGCATCCCCCGTATAGACTGCCTCCGGGCTATTATTAGTTCTCTGCAAATAGCTATAGGGGATTATTCCTATATCAATACCTCTATTTATGCTGTTTATTCAGTCTTTCTCCTATAGAAACGCTCCGGAAACAACCACCCCAACCCCAAATTTGTTATTTCTTTAGGAAGATTCGCGCGAGTGTTTTTTTTTTTTTAATTCGGTTTCTACGGAAAATAGGTGCGTCCTATATAAAATATCATATACGTGGGCAGCTTTCCGCGGCGTGGCTCGCTGTAGTTTCCATAGGGGGTCTCGGTATTTATGGGGTGCGAAATGAGGAGCTATAAGGGTTGTCCTCCGCGCTATACGGCTGCGCTTCCCCTATGGATGGTGCGCGCGGCTATAGGGCGCGTCCCGGCAGCCTATAGACGTTTCTATAGGAGGCGTCCGCGCTTGCGGGCGGCTGCCCGACCTTGCATGGGCTTGCGCGGCGTTGCACACGCGTGTCCCGCTCTGCACAGCGCTGTGCAGCTTTGCACGACGTTGCACACGCGTGTCCCGCTTTGCACAGCGTTGCACACGCGTGTCCCGCTCTGCACGGCGTTGCACACGCGTGTCCTGCTTTGCACAGCGTTGCACACGCGTGTCCTTCTCTGCACGGCGTTGCACACGCGTGTCCCGCTTTGCACAGCGCTGTGCAGAGTTGCACAGCGTTGCACACGCGTGTCCTTCTCTGCACGGCGTTGC
This sequence comes from Nothoprocta perdicaria, assembly GCF_003342845.1. Classification (NCBI taxonomy): domain Eukaryota; kingdom Metazoa; phylum Chordata; class Aves; order Tinamiformes; family Tinamidae; genus Nothoprocta; species Nothoprocta perdicaria. The sequence continues at coordinate 27,682 of NW_020455962.1, forward strand.
ACACGTGTGTCCCACTTTGCACGGCGCTGTGCAGCTTTGCACGGCGTTGCACACGCGTGTCCCGCTCTGCACAACATTGCACACGCGTGTCCCACTCTGCACAGCGTTGCACACGCGTGTCCTTCTCTGCACGGCGTTGCACACGCGTGTCCCGCTTTGCACGGCGCTGTGCAGCTTTGCACAGCGTTGCACACGCGTGTCCCGCTCTGCACAACATTGCACACGCGTGTCCCACTCTGCACAGCGTTGCACACGCGTGTCCCGCTCTGCACGGCGTTGCACACGCGTGTCCCGCTTTGCACGGCGCTGTGCAGCTTTGCACAGCGTTGCACACGCGTGTCCTGCTC
>NW_020455963.1:0-25191 GCF_003342845.1 Nothoprocta perdicaria
CTCACATACAGAGCAACTCCACCACCTCGCCTTCCCAGCCTGTCCTTCCTAAAGAGCACATAGCCCTCCATGACAGCGCTCCAGTCGTTAGAGCTATCCCACCACGTTTCTGTGATTCCTATGAGATCATGGTGCTGGGACCGCACACAGATCTCCAGTTCGTCCTGCTTATTCCCCATGTTTCGTGCATTGGTGTATAAGCATTTCAGGCGGGTAATCGAGGCTGAACTTTTCCCAGGAGGCATGATGTTTTAATGTTTTAATTGGATAAATTAAAACCTAATGTTTTAATTGGATATTTCTTCTGTTTCATCACTTCCTTTTTTTTTTTTCTTTTTTTTTTAATTTCACCATTGAGAGACTACATGGTAATGGAAAAGAATTACAATTGCAATCTTTGGCTTATGCTACTCAGGAAGTTCACTGAAATGGAATAAGATTGTTTGCCTTTATAGCAAGTACAGAACAGGCCTGTGCCTACATAAAAAAAAATACATTAGAACTTCYGAGATTTATTTTCTTTTTTCTCTTTTTCTAATCTCATGTTTTAATTTGCTCTATCCAGTACATGTTGACCRTGAAATAGTGATAGTGCACTGAGAAGATAAGGCAAAAAACATAGACGTCAAAAAATCCTGAAATAAAAATATCTGAATTGTTTTAATTTGACCAAAATGGAGTTAATTCCCTAAAAATGTCATGARTGTAATCAACTACTTTTGATTTTTGAATGTTAAAGTCATTCTGTTAAGACATCCGTATTAAAGGAAACTGTGTGTCCCCTCTATTTTTAGTTTCCAAAAAGTCTTGACATGGAATGTATATTTCATCAATGTATTTGCTGTTTTATTCAAAGCATTATATAATCTGTTGTACCAGAAATTTTTGAATTGTATTTGAAATTCTTTTTTTTTTTTTTTTTTTTTGGCTGGACGGAGTTGATCCTCACTTTGGTTGTTGGAGAATCACAAGCGATTATAGACTTTAAATATCATCTTTTTCTAAGTTCTTTTGACTGCAAAAGGAATTAAATTGGCCTTTGGTAATGCTGATCAACTGGTTTCTCTGACCTTTTCAATATATTCTGTTTAGAGTTAAGATGCAAAAATAAAAACTGTAATGAGAACTGGCATATTATGACATTTAATATCTGAACAGAGAACAATGTAAAAAGTTTGACAATAATTAAAGCCAAAGTTATGTTCATTTTCATGAGCTTATCATATTTTTAGACCAATATTAAGCATTTTCTGCAAAAGGTATTTCCCTTTAGATGAAGACAATTCACAAGAAGAATACACAAATTTATAGCTTTGAATAATACTTTGAAAAATGCCACAGTATTATACTTTTTAGACAAGGATTTGTGTTTGCCAATTTAAGTCCAGGGAGATACTTCCTCCTTTCTTAATTAAAGATATTAGAGAAACAAGTACTTGAATTTCCCAGGCTTAATCTCTCAAGTCTATATAGAGAACAGATAGATAAAATTACAAAAATGGAATTGTTGAAATGAATTTGACAGTAGCTTAAGGATTGAAGATTGAAAGATATAAATTCTTAAGCGGAAAAAAATCACCGTGATTCCTGGTTGTTCTAGTTAGAGCTATCTTGGGAGGAATTGTGGGATCCTGGGGTCAAGTGCTCAGGTCCTGGTGGCTGGTGCTGGTGGAGCAGGAGTATGGTTGCAGCTTCATGCCACCAAGGATTTGCTCCTATACGCCATGATGGCCAACCTTTCCCTCCTCACCAACACCTCCGTGGCCTGCAAAGATTCTCTGAATGCCATGCCTCAGTGTGGACATGCTGGTGCACAGTCTAATCACTTATTAAATCATGACTTTGTGTGTGTGAACCTGTGCTTAATTGCTTTATACTTTTAAGCTGTGTAAAACCTGCCTGAAGACTTTCTTTGTGCCTGGCTAAAGATGTCCAAAAAAACGCAGCCCAAGAAAAGTCTGGTAAATATGGGAAGAGAGCATCAGACTTTCATAATAAGGCCTCAGACACTTTAAATAAGGTCTCAGGCACCTGGAAAGATTGTAGAGAAATACATATGGACCAGTGAGTTTAAGTAGCCTGACTTCAAAAGTCCAAAGCATCTGAAGCTGTCAGAAATGTGCATGTGGATGCCTAGAGACATGGTAGGTGTCTAAGCTCTTACAGTTTTACATTAAAATTACTAAAGTACCAGAAATATTATTTCTGTACACATAAATATTTTGGTCTTGACAGTAGAAAATGATTTGTACGATCAAAAGCAAACTCTGTCAGAATCTTTAAACTAAGCATTTCTCCATCTTTCCTAAAGCATAAACAGATAGTTTTTCTGTAGATGAAGTGTAACCTGTCTCTTCAAAATAAAATCACACAGATCTCTTTTTTAGCATGATTCTGCAATCAGTGCAATTGGTAGATGGTAGTTCATATCCATAGCCTTAATCCTTATCCTCCTAAATTCCCAACTAATTTATTCTAATGTGGCAATACTATTTAGTCAACATAAAAAAAAAAAAAAAAAAAGTTCTTCTATGTGTATGATAAAGAAGGATGCACTGAAAACAGAGGCATATACAACCATGGCTTTTTTGTCTACTGGCGGGTATGCTCATCGGAAGACTAATGGGTTCTTGTCCATCACCCCTTTTTAATATTTTATCAGTGCTTTTATAATGTAAAATGTATAAGCAACCCTTTAAGTCAGCACCAAAACAGACTTGGCCACCTGTCTAAACAAATAAGCCAACAGAGCCCTGTTTGTTTATCTCAGCTCAATGACTCAGAGCCTTTTAATATAGTCTTTGAAATTGGTTTGTACTTGAGCAGGAAAAGCTAAGGATGTTCTGATCCTTCTTCCACAGTACAACAACTTGGCAGCTGAAGTATTTTTGAGGTACTAGATTTGAATGCAGTAAGGTAAAGATAGACTTTTCCCCAAACTAAGATAGATCATTTCCCCAAACTAAATTAGAATGTTGCTCCTCAACTGCTGGGTGAAAAAGAAAATTCATTTCAGCTCCTCCTACTATGTTACTTCAATAGTAGAAGCTGTTTTTCTTTCCGTCCTCTTTTGTTCTTTTAAATGTCAAAGGCATCTGCTTTCATTCAGAAAACACAAGCAGTTGGAGAAGGACAAATTCTGGAGAGGGGAGGTTGAAGACCTATCATTGTCTTCATTTTTTTCTTTTTTCTTTCATTTTTTCTCCCTTTTTTTTTTTTTTTGATTGCTGAGGTAACTGAAATTAGAGTAATTTTTTCCCCTAGAATTTTGTGAAAGTCAAGACAAGAAAACACACTACCCACACTCCTCATGCACCCAAACTCCCATGACACTTTGCTACAAAGGATTTCAGGCTCTTTTTAGGCACTTGAGAGGCTGACAGTTTCCCAAGAGGGTGATTTATCAATATGAGCACTGACTCATTAATGGCATCAAAACCATGATTAGATATTAGTGAAGACATGTTGCAGTAAATAATCTTTGCTGATTCTGTATTTAATAATGCCTACATTTCTCAACCTGTGAAAAGTAGCTCTACTACAAGTTTTCAATATCACTTGTGATAAAACCAGTGTAAAGATTTTTTTCTTTGCTTTCATACAGTGCTCCTGTGTCTTACTTATTCATTTTCTCCCTGATAGCCTAAGTGAACAACAAATCTTATCATTTTCTGATATATTTACATAAGAACTTATTTCTTACTTTAGTAATAGCAGAAGATATGGAGTTCTTTGTTTTGGAGTGTGATTCATCTCAGATAAATTTAAATCTAAATTTAAATCAGACTATTAAATCATTTAGAATTAGCAAATTTGTTGGAAAATACAATTATAGCTTCCTTTAGAATGAAATTGAGTACTAGATTGAAGTATATAGGGTAATATAAGCCCAATTATACTTAAATGTAAAGAGGTTTTTATGATATAGAATTTACTGGTCCTTAGCTTTTGTTGGGTTAATTAGGAAATTCTAAATAGTTATAGTTTCAAATCTGTAAGAGTTTTCTCTAGTGATTCTCATTTCATAAGGGAAAGATTACCTCTGATCTTGGTATATTTCTAATTGTTTCATAGAGGATATTAAGAAAATCTTATTTGAGGAACTGATGTCACAAGTACCACAATCTGAAAGTATCTCTTAATTTCAGTGATGCTAAGTTCTCTTTTATCCACTGCAAAACCATAATAAAATAAAATTAAGCAAAAGGAATTGCTGAAAATCAAAGGTACTCATTTTTATCCAGAGTGTTAATCTACCAAACCTAAACATTTTTGCATTTTTTTAGTATATGAAAATTAACATCATACATGAACATACATTTTTTTCCTGGGGCAGCAATGAGTAATTAATGATCTATTAACTGTATGTGGTATCTGAAAATATATCATACTCAAAACCTTTAGAGGCTTTAAAGCATTTGAATTTGATCTAAATCCTCATAAGGAAGGAAGCCTACAACAGTCTGAAAGTAAAAGAGTAAAACTCTTTTAATCCTTATCATTGTTGTTCAGAGGAGTTTATCGATGGTCTGAAGATGTTATAAGGAAGATATATATAATCTTTTGCAAAACTTTTTGTTAATTCTAACACAGAACAGCTTCAGTATGGCGATTTAAATTCACCTACAGAAATGTGAATGGGGCAACTTATTAAATTCTTCTACCAAAAAAAAAAAAAAAAAAAAAAAAAAAAAAAAAAAGTAGGATGCAAGAGAGAAACTGTCATTTTCAGAATTACTCAATTATATTACACTGGACACCTAAGAGAGAATTTAGAATTATCATTTCATGATGACAATGCTCATGAAATGCCCTGAATATTTTTATAATCTTATATATATTGATCTTGTAAAGAAATATATAATTTTTTCAACAATTTGCTGAATGAGAGGTATATTGCACTCTGATATGCATGTCCTATTCTGTGTACAATGCAGCACAGTTCATGACTATTGTTCAAGAATAAAAAAAAAGATCAAAATTAAACTTGTTGACAAAATTAAAGCTATAAAACTCCTTCCCATCCAAATTCAGCCAAACATTAAAGATCTATTCTTCTCTCTTTGAAGAGTATTGTCAGAAAGTGCTGCTTATAAACAGAGTTAGTCAGGAAACCATAAGAAGCATTTTCCTAAGATTGGAAGGCTTTTCTAGAGCATATGAAATAGATGCACAGTCAACATATCATGCCTGACATGTATCCTCCCAAATCACCTATTAAGTCATCCTTGCAGATAAAGGAGTGTGGATCACGTTTCTTATCACCAATGTTACTCCTTTCACTCACCTACTACCAACACATTTTATATCCTTCCTCACTAATTCTGCCTCTGTAGCGTATCTTTTACAGAACAAATAGTAACTGCAATACTAAAAAATAACCTATATGACATATTTTGGAGTTCTTTGTACTATACCTCTCTGGCAGATGCAATCAAACCTCCAACAGATAGAAATGTGTATTTGCAGATAATTTGATACTGTTCACCTGTGACAGATATGCTCCTTTCCCAGTTCAACCTGACTTTTCACATGTAGCCCTATTCAGGTGTTAACCATCAGTGATATTATCTGACCCTGGGAGCTGGCTCCCTGATTTCTTCCCAGACTCATCCTGATGGGGAGATAAGGCTGATGGTGCATACACCAGACAAAGGTCCTCTGAAATGAAAGAATGACTACAGGTCAATCATCTTATCCCATAAATACAGGTATAGCTGGAGAGCCCTTTGAGTTCTCCTTGCATGGCAGCAGGTTGTATGTCAGGATCTCCCTGTCTTGCCTGTCAAGGATAGTCCTTGAGGTTGAGAGATCCCTTTCTACAACAGGTTCATGGTAAGTGAATATAATGCACTCTCTTTCTGAACTTGTAAATTTTACTTTATAACTGTGCACAAAATCCCTTAGTCATAAACTGTTGACCAGGTCTGGAGCTAGGACTGGATCAAGCCACACCTAGACTCCTCTCAGAAGAAGCTTGGAAAGCAAGGGGGGTCCAGTCTGAACCTTGTGACTCAATGGGATGATATCCAAGATAATTGTGTGTTATCTTAAACCTCCACGCAGTAAATAAGTGACCTTGCCATAGAATTTCATGAAATTAATATCAATAAACCCTTTTATTGTTTCTTTTGTATGAGTAAAGTGCATTTTGTCACTTATTCTCCACCACTGCTCGTTCCATGACAACAAAACTTTTTTTTTTTTAATGAAGTATTTTTTAAAGTAGAGAAAGCAGCTAAAGTGAAAACTGTATTATGTGAACTCACCTGGCTGCTAATGATTTCACTTCAGAGAGGAAAAATTGAGTTTTGTGGCATGTGGTTTAGGTGTAAGAACCTAGGAAAGCATTAAAAAGAAGCATTCCTAACCCCTTAAGGAGCACAACACAAGTAGGTCAAATGACCACAGCTGTAGAAACTGATTGTCCTCTTCACCTCTACACTGTTACACCTTCACCTCTGTAGTAATGTAAGGTGGGATGCGATAAAGCTTTGTGCAAAGTGATGTGAAAACTAAGCCAAGCAGTGTGAAAAGGAAGCCAAAAAAATGAAGGCAGCTGAAAGAAGCAGGAAGCCACGAATGTCCAGAAACAAACAGTCCCAGATGAGCAATTTGCGTCAAAGTCCATCTGCGATGCACAAGAGCAGGCATCTCCTTGCTCAAATTCCCATAAAGACCTGATCCTGCAAAATTATTTTGTTACATAACCAATGCATACAAGCAGAAATAGGCCACCTGGAAATTACAGTACCAATTACTTTCTTCTGAGCAAGGCTTGAGAAGGTGCATAACTTCAGTATAATCCCGTAAAGGTCAAAGTGCTCACCCGGAAATTAAGTAACCTGTGTCCAGTCGCTGCCCCTCAACTTTCTTTGCAATATTTCCTTAGCCTACTAACAAGGATTGTTTTCTAGCATCTCATAAATGTTTGACTGACTGAGAGCATTAGCTACTCCTTCTTAAATGGTGGATTGAACTTTTTCTTTCTTATTTTTTTTTCCTCCTTTTTTTTCAGAAAGCTCTGAATAGGGAAAAATATCAAAAGCAATTTGAGATTGCCTAGCATAACAAGTTGCCATCTATCAGCTACACTACAGTAACTACCCATGCTGATGCTCTGTACTTACACTAACATGATTTGGTAAATAACTTTAATCACTTTAATTAACAAATAAAACAGAGGTTATAAGACACATATGTGATTAATTTAGAGCTGTGCTAAAATCGTAGGCTCTTTCTTCAGTATTTCCAATGTTTATTTCTGTTATTCTTTCAGTTGCCTGTTACCATTTTTAGATAACTAATAATACCATTAAAATTACTATAATTTATATTATAAAATAATACATAACATATGAAAACAATAATAATATAACATATAAAATGTTATAATAAAGAAAAAAAAACAGAGAATTTCTAGTATCTACCTGTTTTTTTATTACTATACTCTCTCTTCCAATGGCCTTTTGGGTGCTAGGGTTAGTTTTCCGTCTTCCTGAAAAAGAATAGTTGTGAGGGCTTACTAGGAGCTGCTGGCATCTTTGTTGCAAGAAGTATGAGGTCCATGCCTCTGCCTTTTGTCTTTGTCCATGGAAATCTCTCTCCCTTCAGGTGCCTCTCTCCTGGGGGCTACTAGGAGCAGTGTGAAAATGGCCTTGCCCCCAGCCCATGCACACAAAAGGCCATTGTTTGCCAACAAAGTGCAGGGATTGGGATGGGGAGAGAGGCACTCACATGTATAGTCATAGTTAAATGCATATGCATATCTTAGCTTCTGCCCGTTTTCCTGGAGTTTTTCTCTCCCTTTCACTGTCCCTCTCTGTCAATAGCTTTAGACTCCAGGAGACAGAATGGCAATGATTTGCCAGTCTGTGAGCCCATTACTGCAAGGAATATGATGTTCAGGTTGATGGTTTCTTTCTCATTCTAGAACCTGCTTGAGGTTTCCATGTTATATATGAATTTGCTTTACATTTGTACATCCTTAAAAAATAAAAAGAAATCCAAGAAATAAAAAGTTTTGTTCAGCTCTATATTTCTTTATTTGGCCACTGATGAGTTGTTTATACCCATATGGTGTCCAAGACCAGCCCGTGCCACACCTCTTGTCAACCAACACCTGCATTTCCCTTCACCACAGCTTGTGGTCTGAAGTGAAACAAACATACAAAAAAAAAAAAAAAAAAAAAAAAAAAAGAGAGAGAGACACAAACAAAGAAGAGCAAATGAGCCATAGACAGAGAAATTACATCACAGCTCAACCAGGTAAAGCAAGTGGTAGGCAAGTCAAGAAAAGTCTAGACGGAACAAGACAAACAAGAGTTAGTTGAAGAGAGGGACAACAAGGTGGTCTGGGCATGTGAAGAAAGGCCAAGAGAGAAGGTTTTCTTCACCCTGGGGAAGATATTGCTTTGGAGTGATGGCAACAGCAGCCTGCCAGGGCCTACTAATAGGCTATCATGAGGACAGAGCCAGGCTTTTCACTTTGGTGCTTGGTGGGAGGATGAGACACAGTGGGTATAAATTGAATAAAGAGAGGTTCAGATATGATGGGAGGAAAATAATTTCAACACAAGGACATCCAAGCACTGTAGCAGGTTGCCCAGAGAGGTTTTTACATTCTCTAGTCTTCTTGATTTTCACAATCTGACTGCAAAAAGCCCTAAGAAACAGGCTCTGACTCCATAGCTGCCCCTGATTTGAGCAGGAGATTGGACCAGAGATCTCCAGCAATCTCTTCCAAAATGAATTATTCTATGGTTATTTGTGTGGGGATATGAAAAGGGTACACTTTGTGATGTTGAAGCTATGCCTTGTATGGGAGGAAAAGGCCACAAATCCTTACAAAAACATGAGTTGTGCAAAATAATAGGTTTGAAAGAAGAATTATTGGAATTATTGGAAGAAGTATTGGAATGGATGGCTCTGTAACAGCCATCTAAGAGAAATGTCTAACTTCTAATGACAGTAGTGCACAGGATTTCAGATTAGGTCTCTCCAATATTATCATTGCTTCCTTTTCTCTGCTAAAAACCCTTTTTTGGATACATTCTAGAATCACTTTCCCTTTTTCACAGACGTATCATAGGTAGCATGGGATGTGATTCACTTGTGTGATCAAGTACTTTCCTTCTTCAGTCATTTATTTCTGACCATCATTCCATGCATTTTGCATTAGGGAAAATATATAATGGAAACCTCAGGCTGATACTCTAATGAAAATCCCTTTTCTCTGAGGTGAATGCCCTAAACACTGAGCCAGAAAAATGCTCTCAATTTCCCTGTGCCAAATGGCATAGCTTCAACAGGAAGGGCAAAAGGCTTTCCCTCCCACCTCTGCCTGTAAGTATTATTAAAGCATTTTCTGGGAAATTAAGTTTTATACCAGATAGGTGAAGCTACTGTACTGACTCAGTTTTCTTATAAACTATGTAAGTATTCAGATCACTAAATTAATCATTAAGAACACCACGTACTTCTGTTATAAAACAGAACAGTTACTCATCCAGTTCTGTTCTGAATGTAAAATGACTTCCTAGATATTAAGAGTAACATGCTTCTGGTGTTCATGCTAATACTAAAGTCAAATATCATGACCTGGCTAGTTTAGCACACTCTCCTACCACATCTTCTTACTGTGCTAGGTGCAAAATTAATGTTTAAACCTATTCTAGGACATGTAAATACCACCACAGGGGACACAGATACCTAAAGCTATGTATTTCACTCCATGAGGAACATGGATGAGTATGCACAGTGTAAATTGGTATATTTGTATGATGCTTGGTAGCCAAACATTTTTTTCAACTTGTGAGACTTGTGTGCTATGTTAATGAAGACTAGGTAAGCGCTGAGAGCAGCAGATAGTTTTATTAAACTGTCAATACAGGCTTTTCATGTCACACTAGAGATGTCTACTGGGCTGTCTCAGATTGTGGCTCTAAGCAAGCATAAAATCACCCCTTGAATGAAAGGGTTATCTTTGTATTGTCCATGTGAGAAATAAGCACTATATATTGCTATTGATCATCCTTGCCCAGCCTATGAATGGCACTAATGAGGTCTGGAAGGAGTCACCTTTGGCTCTAGCTGAAATAACTGCTAGTTTGTAGGTTTGTGAAAGGGATTATACAGGAAAAGGAAGCACATGGGGTTCTGTTCACCCTTTACTGTGTTCAGAGAAACTCTGAATACAATCTAGGAAGCAATTTTGTCATTATTAGAAGTAGACTTTTTGTTTCTGTTTGCGTTAGGGCAAATTGTTGGTCCTGAAGCCACTACCCAAATAATAAAAAAGATTGTTTCTTTCTGGAGAGGACAAGCACATTATAGCTGCTGACTCCTGCATAACATAAAGCCTACTTCATATACTGGCAATTTAAATACTACAGAAAATGAAAGCTTGGATTTTATAAACCACCTTGTACTTTTAAGAATCACTGGATTAAAAGTCACAAAGACTGTTAAGAACTCACTAGTGTTTCCCAAGGGCCTTTAAATCTTTAGGTTACAGGTGAACATTGTTTTGTCTGCTTTTCTCTTTGATAGCAGGAGCCTTTCTACTTACCTAGTTATGAGGCTCCAAAATAGTCTAGTTCGATAAGGAAAATAGTCTAGGTCGATAAGGAAATATTCAAATTACAAGTTTCAGTATTTTAGCCTGAGGATAAACTTGTGCTGACAATTTTCAGTTTCTTTTCAAATAATTTAACAGGTAGGGTAATACACAAAGCAGAGAAACAACATATCATCACTAGATATTATTACAAAGAAGAGAGCAAACATTTCTTCACAAAGAACTGACCTGGCTTGTTGTGTGTAGACAAGTCAGACCGCTTTTTAGCTCTTCCAGCAGGCTAAGCTAAGTGCTGACATAAGCCATTTCATGCTGAGTTTTGGTAGGTAATAAGTAAGGTAATAAGTATGGCTTTAGAGTCATACTAGTGGATCAAAAAACTTAAGCCACATGACTTTCACCAAGTAGGTTTATAAGCCTTTGAAGGAATTACTTTATCTTTGTTTGCTAGATAATGTATCACCTGTCTGTAGCATTGTCTTTTTTTGCTGGTTCAGGTATCATCTACTTTCTTACAGCAAGCAAAAAGCTTGGTTAAAAGTATGAAATCAGCATCAAACTCGCATCATGTGCTTTGAATAGCTGGACAGAAATACAGTCCTGTGCTCATAGCTGATCTGCAGTGTTGAGTGACCTGCAGTGCTGAGTGATCCAGCAATAGGTGCATCATGAAATGATTTTGAAGCAATATAAATGATTACAGAACCACACCTTTGTACACTTGTTTGAATCCTATCTCAGGTGTAGATACAGGGACTATTTTCTATGGCAGCTGAGGCAATAAAAATATTCTTCATTTCCACAATCCACCTTGATACCATAGCTCACCGTCTTGACAGTAAGGTTTGTGGGGCTACATTATAAACTTGATCACTGCAGTGACCTGGGTTAAAAAAAAAAAAAAAAAAAAAAAACCAAAATCCTCCTTACTGATGTTGCTGTTGTTGCATTCATTTTTTAAACCCAGTGAACCCATTTACAATATTCTCCATGCACAGTTGTATTAGAACAAATGGAGAAAACAGCATAGTATATTGAAGGTTAAGAATAAATAATTGGGAGAGATGAGAGAGAAGATTTGTACATTTTGCCACTAGAGGAGAGCACCAGTGAGGACCCTTAGGATTATAATTCAGGTTTACAGATTTCTCTTCTCAAGATGGATGTTTAATTTTTAGATTCTCCAGTACCTGGCATAATAAGTATCCAAGTCCTTTACTGGCTCTAATCCTTCTTGCATGAATCTGTAACTTAATTTGACGTCAAGGCTGGTTATGGAAGGGTGAAGAGCACAAAGAAAAACCTTAGAGGATAACCACTTAAGATAGCCCTTGTTTCAAAAGTGTCAACAAATGTCATATATGTTCACAGAAGAGTGTACAAAGCAAAGGAGAACTACTCCTTTGTTTGTCTGTTCTGAAAATAGATTCCTTACAAAAGATAATTTTAACATATGGTGGAACTGCTAATGGATTACTCTGCTATCCTTACTGAAGTACTGCAACCAGGAAATAATTAAATCTATTTTACTTCATATTTTACTGTAATATTTTTGAAATTATTTGTCTTTCTTGGTAAGTAGTTTAGAAATTCAGTCTACTTCCTTTCATCAACAACTTACACTATGGATGTTGACATACTTTATGGCAACTTTGACATTGCATGGATATCATTTTGTTTGTTTTCATTGTTATTTGGTACAAGACATCAGTATAGTCAATATAATATTAATGTCAAGGAAAGATGCAGTTTTTTTTTTTTTTTCCAAAATATCTAAATTTTTCTAAGTATGCCTACACAGACCAGAATATGTTTGTATTCGTGAACTAAGACAAACATGTGCTGATTCCAAACCCATGAAGCATTCTGCTCTTTTTTTCTGTACAATAAAGGAGGTTTAGCAATAAGGGCTTAGATCACTTCTTTACCACCCTGCTATAACTATTTTTGTGAGAATTTGTGGTCATTTCATTAGAGAAGGTAGGACTATGATCCTGAACCCTTTCAGCCTCAACAAAGGCTTGAACTCTGGTGCTCTGCATCTTGTACAGGTTCACTAACCAGCAGGAGGGAAGCAGGTACAGTAACAGGTACTGTGGTCATTGTGACTTTAAAAGGAGAGACACAGATGGCTTTTGAAAGTTTCTGAACTCCATTTAAATAATTACCAAGGATAAGATTATTACTGTCACTCAGATAGGCTGAGGCACCGATATGCAGGAAGGAAGTGGTCTCTAAGCTTTTTCTGCTGGCTAGTTCTAAATAACGTTCTGAATGCCAGATGAGTTATATTTCACTGTGGCCTCCAACTTCTGATGTACCAGTTGTACAAATTTCAACCCACATCAGCAATTTAAGAGAAGAGGAATCTTTAAAGGAATTATAATAGATCCCAGATGGTAAGACAGAAAAGATGGCAATCTCTCCTGGCATCCACAGGTTTCTAAATTAACTCTAGAAGGTACTTCCCTTGTTTATTGTTTTTACACTAATGGTTTCTGCCTTTTGAAGCCCATTAAAGTTGTATTTGTTCTAGGTTGATTTTATTTTTGGTTTTATTGGAGTGGATTGGAGTGTATGATTGTCTAAAGTGAAGCGTGTTATTCAGGTATTTGATGGATTCACATTTAAAGTCTGAGGGTTGAATCAGACATACATTTACCCATTGATAAACTCAGCTATATGCTTAGGAAAATATTTAAGAAGAGGTTTGGAGTCTCAGGACAAGCTATTTCGTCTGGAGCTATAAAGAAAGATGCTGCTCAAATCTAAAGAGCCACCTAAGAATTTGTACTTTAATTCTCTGAAAACTCCCTACTAATAAGTAGAACAGAACAAGACAGAAATCCGTTACTCTTCTTCCTTTTCATAATTTGTTCTTTTTTAAAAAATTTCTATAGAGCTGCCATTCTCTCTTGTCTGAACCTCTGCTCCTATTAAAAAATGCAAACTACCAACAAAGCATGAAGCCACCAAAGCTGTGCCAATCACCACTGTTTTTATTTGCTTAGATGTTCCCAACCCTCAGTCACTTTGTGGCTTTTAGATGGTAAGCTCTGCTGGATGAGAGCAGTCTCTTTATCTGCATTTGTTCAGCACACAGCTCTATTTTCCTTTGGGTACTACCATTCCATGTTATTCATGAACATTCACAACAAAGAAATACAATGTTAGAAAAATTAGTAGTATATAATGCAGATCAGGTTTGCATCTCTGGGCTACTCTTTCTGTTGTCATTGTTTATTTTGCTCTTTAGAGATTTGAAATGGCTTTTTGGGTGCAAGAGATTGTAGCAATGATCCAGATATCTCTAACTCTTTGTGCATGTCTTCTGAAATTGCAATAATTCAGCAGAAAACTTAGCAAGATATAACCATCTCTTCTTCACTGGGTTTACTACACTTCTTTAAAATCTCCATTTTTTACCTTCTAAGCAGCAGTAAAAACCAAACTCAAAAGTGCTGCACAGGCATTTTGATACATACTCAGATCAGCAGACTTAGCTGATAAAAATTTGGAGTGCAGTGTTCGAGTAGTTTAAATGGAAGATGATTTGGCCTTAGGTGCCTCAAGGCACCTTGATGGTGTATGATGGTATCACAGAATATTCACGGAATATTTTGAAGCAAAACAGGAGGCCAAAAAAAAGTCCGTTGATTGTATTGAACCAAAAGCTTCAATACAAAATCTTACCAGAATAAAGACTTAAGAAAATACTGACATTTCAATGAAATAAATGAAATATGACTGCTGTTCAATACGTGGTATACCAATTAATTTAGTCAGGAGAATACCTACCCATCAAATTTACCTATACTCCCAATGTGTGTCAGAGGTATGCAAACATATTTAACAAAACAAAAGAATGCTCATGTACCTATTAGGTTATCTGGATTTACATTTATGGAAGTGTAAAACCTGATCTTCTCTATTTCTTTATTAAAATTTTAGTGTTTTCCATCCATACACTGTAACTAGGCCTGGTCTAATTAGACCTTAAATGTCTCCCTTATCTCACAAATGCTTTTGTCATTTTGAACAATTCAGAAAAATAATCTTATGACAGAACTCAGAACTTACGCTAAAATATTTTGACATACAAGAAAAAAAAAAAGTGAATCTTACTGAAACATTTTGTGCAGACTTTTGGGTTTGGGGATTTTTTTTTCTTTTTTAATGCTATCAGGATGTATCAAAATCCTGTATTCATTAGATAAAAATGCTCAAACTCCTTTAACTCTCTCAACCTAAGGATTTTTCTCCTCCCTCTGAAGTATACCTGTCATTCTTTGTTACTCATGCTTCTGCTCAGTGATAGTGCTAGGCTTTTCTCTTCCTTTTTGATTGTCTCTCTTTTTTTCCCCCTACTATTCTCAAAAGTGCAGTACATGAGCAAAAATACCTGCCTTCTAATCTCTGCTTTTCCATTAGCACACAACAGTTATATTACTCTTTTCCTTATAACATCTTATAGTAATAGCATTTATAGCTATATATAGCTATATAGCTATAGCTATTCCTTATAACATCTATAGCATCTTATGCTATAGCATTACTCTTCTATCGTATACTGAATGCTGTATTTTACTCCCCTTCCCCCTCCATCCCCACCTTATTTGGTCTTACTAGATTTCCAGATCCCTCTTACAGTTCCTTCTTTGCACCTGGCAGCCTTTACATTCTGTAACAATAGCACACATTTAAAGCATTGCATTAACACATCCCAGCCAGCCATAGTAAAAAAAAAATATATATATTTTTATGGACCTTTCATTAGTAAACTACCTATGACCTGTAGTCTAATATCCTTTTTTTTATTATTTATTAATTCCCCCACCTTTTAGACCTGCTGTCCTTGTTATATCTCTTCACTTTATCTCTCACAGACCTATCTTTTCACCCACATTCTTCTTTTGCTCTAATCCTGTGGGCCAGCTGGCTAAAAGCCTCTCTAATATTCTTCAGTGATTTTCCCAGGAAGACCTTACCATAAATTGACTTTTTCTAAGATACAGTATGGGACATTTTCTTTCAACCAAATGCTGATTTATATCAAAACATCAGAATTTACTACAGGATTCTCCACTGGCTTTAACTGCCTTATCATTTCCTATAAAATTCTGTTTACATATAACAGAGAAAGGAGAAGAAAGAGGTACTAGCAGATTAATAAAATTCTAGTTTACAACTATTACACTTGCTCTAGCATATTGAACTATCTTTATCTTTTTAAATTGCTTTTCTGTCATCTGAATTGACAATTGTTACATACGAATGTGGTATTTAATGAATCTCAACCAAAAGCTAGTTTGTTTAGGCCTTTAAGAAAGATGATAGGGAAAGCATAAGACATCTATGTGGAACTTTTGTTTGTTTGTTTGTTTTATAATTCTGCCCATGGAATTGCACATCTAACTACATTCCATTATGAAGTTTAACTGTAAGTAACCATCTTATGTACAAACAATCTAATGAATGCAATACTCAAATATACTTATTAATGGTAAGATGTGACAGAATGTAGAGACTCTAGAATAAAAATGTATCTGAAATTTATAGAGGAATACGAGGATGACTGGACAATCTAAGTGATTAAGAAAGTTTTGATTTTGCTTTTTCTCCTTAGTGTTCTCTTTTTTATGCCACATCTGTACAATACTAAGATGTACAATTTCCCTTATATGGTGCAGTCATGCTAGTGCACTTGCACTATCATAGAATCATAGAATCATAGAATCAGAGAATCATAGAATCATATGGTGCAGTCATGCTAGTGCACTTGAACTAATTATATCTTGCAGTATTATGTCCATCCTCCCCTGCAAATGATCAGAACAATTAAAAAAAAATGAGAATTAGTTTTAAATCACACTAGATTATTTATTCAGTCCCAAATGTGCATTTCTAAAAATAATATTTTCAATATAGTAATCTCTTTTATTTGTAAACATTCTGCATCAGATAAAACTCAAGTGCCTAGTCACAGCAAAATGTGTTTTCTTTCCTTGTGCACATAACCACATGAGCATTTCACTGAAAAATTGAAGACCTCACTCCTGACCTTCAAAGAAAACTAAGTGAGCAATAAATGCTTTTATACTTGTACTTTGATGGTATGAGGCTGTTCAAAGGCTCAAATGAAAACTACCTCACACACAGATCTGATGAGGGGGTAGTTGCAAGGCATCCTCCACCAGAGAGGAAAGTGCACAACTTATATTAGAAGAAAAATGACATCTGCAAGACAAATGGCAATGACAAGAAGGTGAATACAGCAGCGAGAAGAACTAATCAGTAGAATATCTACATGACAGTTCAAGTGACAACATCAAAGTTGCCAGCCAAGACGCTGGAGAATTCTGCCAGGGACCCATAAGCATTTGTAGAGGAAAAACATCTCCACAGTTTGACATTTGTGACTGCTGCAGAAGATAAGGAGAATGAGCTAAGAATAGGCTCCCACAAAAAGATATGTGGACCTTTTTCTTATTTTCAGTTGATGAAAAAGACTGGCATGCAAACAACAACAGAAAAGAACCACCCCTACTCCCTAAAGATGAAGCATACATTAATTTGTTAGACTATTTTTTTTCAAATATGTCAGACACCATGAGCACAGGTATATCTGGAGCAGTGAAGCACTAGGTACATGTGAAAGGAAGAGCTTTATGCTGAATGCTTTCCTTTATTTTACTCTAAACCACACCCAACCCCTACCAATATATAATAAATTTTCTTATTGGATTTCTTATATCTTAATGATATGAAACTCACCAATAAATTGACTGAATCACACTGAAGCTTTTGCAATGACAATGTCCACATGGCAATACAAAAATGAGTTTCTCTTATTGCTAGCATCATGACCTCTCTTCAACCAAAAAGTCAATAAGATATTTCTTTATTGACAAAATAATTGGCTAGTCAGTGCAACTATTCCAGGTACATCTATTGGTTATGTAAAATGGCAATGTA
Organism: Nothoprocta perdicaria; assembly: GCF_003342845.1. Classification (NCBI taxonomy): domain Eukaryota; kingdom Metazoa; phylum Chordata; class Aves; order Tinamiformes; family Tinamidae; genus Nothoprocta; species Nothoprocta perdicaria. Next base: position 17,555 of record NW_020455963.1, read on the forward strand.
AATGAAAGATTTATTATTTTTTTTTTTCCATTGAGGTTAAAATATATGGGTGATTTTAGGATAATCAAATGTCAATGGAATTATTTCACTTCCTTTCTGATTTGTTATTGCTATTACAGCAAAAGTAAAGCATAATTAAGTTAGCTGTTTGGCATGCCCAGCAGCCATTTTCCAATACTATCTTATTCTTTTTACCTGTAAAAATCAGAGGCTCAGAACAAATGATTAAAATCTAATAATAATATTTTAAATGTAGACTCTTTTTTTTTTGTAAACATTGAAAAACAATAGAATAATAATTCCAGGATTCTTAATCTTTGGAATGATTATACTAATTATCACCTGTTTTGAAAGTAGCTGACACTTTCTCTGATTTGGGTAAAAAAATAACCAGATCATAAATCTGTGAAAAACTGGTATCACAATGGAAATGGCAAACTGACCTTTTATAGTAGTTAATGCTTCCATAATGTTTCTAATGATTCTCACTAATAACCCTATGTAAACTGAACTCGTAAGCAATGGTTCACAAAGAATGCATGTTTTGAAGTATTTGGACTCATTTTATGGTATGTATTAATGCTGCATTTTATTCAAAGTCCTTAGTATTGTAGTGGGTTGATTATGATTTTTAGTATCTCCATATTAATTTTCTGTGAAGTGACAAAATTGCAGAGTTACTAGTTACTGCAGAGTCAGTACTGAAGTGAAGCTATGGATAAAAGAACATTTTTTTTCCTACAGGAAAACAGTGCAAAATATTGTAGGTCTGGAATTTAAGAATACGGGCAGCTCAATATTGAGAAGTTATGTAAAATCATTTCCTCATGAAGGAATTATTAAAAAAAATGTATTAATCCATCACTGTTCTTTGTAACTGAAAAAGTATCAGTAGTTGTTCTTGATGATGTACAATAATGATTGCTGTTGTTTCTCATATTTGAAGTTAGTCTATTACTGTGGAAATCATGGAAATCCAAAGAAGCCCTAACAATTGAAAGCATTTTACAAATAAGGCAGCAAGACTTAGACAGAACATTCATTATGCTGTACAGTAGGGAAGCTAACATTAAAGAAGTGATAGCAAAGCAGACACAGTAGTAACACAAAACTGTGTGCATTATGTACTTCCAGGACTATGCAGAAAGCAAGTGGTGCTATGAGTAGTCAAACAAGTAAAGCTTAGTTTTCTGTGGATTTATCACATGTCGAGGACTCTCTGAAGTCTTTGAAATGGCACAGAAGCATTTTCTTCAGCAATGAAATAAGAGTCTCTCTTTCAGCCATCTTCCTATTTTTTCAACTTTTTCAAGAACTTAATATCTTTCCAGAATAGAGAGGAAGGGAAGAAGGAGGGATGTAGGTAGGTAAGTAGCACAGAGGGATGGATGGATGGATAGACAGACAGACAGACAGATAGATAGACAGTATCCAGCTGAGGCCTGATTTCTTAATGTAAGTGCCTGTTTATAATGGTTTGTAGATGCACAAGTGTCTAAAATACTATTTAGGTCAATTGAGATCTAGTCAACAAGCTCAGCAGAGCCCAGACAGTATTTCAGCTCACCTTCAAGCAGAAAGTGATTCACTTGTCCATGGGTAGGTGTCTAGTGACATTTACAATGCTTTAGATATCTTCCCTGGCCTTTCATTTTACTTTAGAAGGACCTGAGTCTCTAACAGGTCCTGTGTCATAAGTGACATATCTGACTGTCCTTGGCAATGTCCTAGATAGCCTGGGGTAGCTCAAGTGGCATTACACATCACTGTGCAAGCAACTCAATTACACACTAGAGGTTAGACAGCTGAATAAATCTCTACACTCCGTGATTGTTCTGACTAGACCTCCTGTGCTCTCCTCAGCTGTCCACACTTCAGTGCTTGGTGACATTTAAGATGTCATAGGGCACCCTGTCTAGCCCCTGGCTTTGCCTCTAGACTGACACTGGTTACTCTTGCATTGTATCACTCAGTCCTATGTGTGCCTCTTTGATATTGAAGGGCATCTCAGATGGCACTGGATACTTAAACGTAGACAACTCCACTGAGCTACAGTGACTCTACTGGAGACCTAGATACCTACAGCATATATAGGTGTCTGTGATGACACTGTCATTATTATGTATTAGTAAGAAATCTCAGGTCTCATCAGAAACATATATGCATGCAAATGTGTAATGAGGTAAGACACAATTCTTTCGGTTATGAACTAGAGAGGGTTCACCTGTACAGTTTTTAATAATTTGCTAGCTCTTTGCTTATAATAATAACATGAGAAAAAAAATGCTGCAGAAAACATTATAAAAACAATGTAAGATATATTATAAATAGGTCTAGACTCTGCACTTAATCACAGAATCATAAAATGGTTAAGGTTGGAAGGCACCTCTAGAGATCATCCACTCCAGCCCCCTGCTCCAGCAGGGACACCTAGAGCACGTGGCACAGGGTGGCATCCAGGCAGCTTCTGAGGATCTCCAAAGAAGGAGAATCCACAACCTCCTTGGGCAGCCTGTTCCAGGGCTCTGTCAACCTCATAGGAAAGACGTTCTTCCTCATATGGAGATGGAACTTCCTATGTTTCAAGTTATACCCATTGCCCCTTGTCCTGTCGCTGGCCACCACAGAGAAGAGTTTGGCCCCTTCCTCCTTACATTCCCCCTTCATATACTCATACATATTGATCAGATCCCCTCTCAACCTTCTCTTCTCCAAGCTAAACAGGCCCAGCTCACTAAGTCTTTCCTCAGACGAGAGATGTTCCAGTCCCTTAATCATCTTTGCTGCCCTCCACTGGACCCTCTTGAGAAGCTCCATGTCCCTCATATTGGGGAGCCCAGAATGACACACAATACTCCAGGTGCAGCCTCCCCACAGCTGAGGAGCGGGGCAGGATCCCCTCCCTCCACCTGCTGGCAACACTCCTCCTGATGCAGCCAGGATCCCATTGGCCTTCTTGGCGACGAGGGCACTGTTGGCTCATGGTTAACTTGTTGTCAGCCAGGACTCTCAGGTCCCTCTCCGTGGAGCTGCTTTCCAGCAGGTCAACCCCTAATCTATATGATGCCTGGGGTTATTCATCCCCAGGTGCAGGACCCTGCACTTGTCTTTGTTGAATGTCAGGAGGTTCTTCTCTGCCCAGCTCTCCAGCCTGTCCAGGTCACTCTGAATGGCAGCGCAGCCCTCTGGAGTGTTGGCCACTTGGTGGCCAAGCATCAAGCTTGGTRTCGTCTGCAAACTAGCTCAGGGTGCACTCTGTCACATCATCCAAGTCATTGATGAACAAGTTGAACAGCACTGGACCCAGTACTGACCCCTGGAGGACACCACTGGCCACAAGCCTCCAACTGGACTTAGTCCCACTTATCACCACCCTCTGAGCTCTGCCATCCAGTCGGTTTTCAATCTACCTCACTGTTCACTCTAACCTATACTTCCTGAGTTAGTCCCTTGGAATCATACCAGCTTTGCCCTTAGCTTTTCTTCAGAAACAATTCATACTCAGACCACACTGCTCTGGATAAGGGAAAGGTGGCAGAACACTGGAGGAGTTCTGGGAGACCAGCAATGCTGGCTAGAGCACCAGAAGATATTGACTTCCAATATGTTGTAGGGTTTGGCTCTTGTGAGCAGACATATGTCCAGTGGATGTGTACTTCTTTTGTGCTACACCATAACTCTTTTCACAGTGTTGTTTACCACCACATATCTCCACAATTTACTTGTTTGCCACCCCCTTCCCTGGCCTCTAGGTGCCACCGGCCCACATAGCGTCTGGGTCTGCACAGACATAAGGGGCTCCTGCTCCAGGGCCATCTGCGCAGCTCTGAGCTCTGCCAGCTGCACCAAGCTGACAACTGCCTCTGCCAAAGCTCCTGTGGTAGCTACTGCTGTAGCTGCATGCAAAGGTAGGCAATTCCTCTGCATCAGGAGGGGAAGGTGGGACAGCTTTGGAACTCCACAGCCCAGCCATGGTCCCTTGCAGGATACCAACCGAGTATCCTGCAAGTCAAGGCTACAAAAGATGAGCAAAATGTTGCTTCTTTTTTTATTTTTATTTATTTTTTTTTTTTGCTGGGGTCCACCAACAGCAGGGGAAACTAGCAGAGAGCTGGGCAGGAGTGAAGCCTTGGAACACCAAAGGACCTCTCTGGAGAGTAGCTAGAGGATATTTGGGGTAGTGAGTGGACTCTGATAATCCTGAAGTCAGGATGGGAAAGTCTTTTCTCCTCTGCATCCTTCTGTAATGTTAGATGTTGCTCCTGTTTGGAAGCTTGGTCCTCCCTTTGAGATTCTTCTTGGGGCCATCTCTGGCCTTCCATGTTATGCACACAGGAGAGGCTGGGCTCTGAGAAGCTCCTGCGCAGCCTGCAGAGTTGGTTCTTCCTGGGAGCGAGCGGAGGGACGGAGACGCAGGCTGCCCGGGAGCTGGTGGTAGCAGCGCCCGCCCCGTTGGGCTGCTCTACGTCGCAGGCTTCGCCGCTGCCTTCAGCTGCTGCCTCGGGGCTCTGTCCAGTAGAAGTGCTGGCCCATGCAGCCCCTAGGTATTCTGTGAGGAAAGAGAGGCCCTTGGGGAGCCTGGGGTGGCCATGGGGAGATCCTTGGGCAATCACTTTCTCTGTGGGAGCTGCCAGCCCTGGCAAGTGCCAAGTTCCAACCTTAGTAGTGCAGATTCATGGGATGAGGAAGGCTAGAGGGCCCCTTTGGAGATCATCCAGTCCCACTCCCTGCTCCAGCAGCAACAGAGCTACCTGGGGAGCTACGGAGATGCTCTGCAGCAACACACAGCCACTCTGCAGCTCCAGAGGAGCTGCGGCCTTGAGCTACGGACTTCAGGAAAGGCATGTCCCAGCCAGCGCCATGTGCAGCCGGAGGGCTCTTCCAGGGGAGAACTGRGTACCAGGGAAGGGGCTGAGCTCTGCTGATGATTCCCCTTAGAAAGGAAGCCTGTTTTGTGAGGGCTGCCCTTCTGGGCTGCTGGAAACAGCTCCAGAGGAAAAACACTACTAGGTCCTACTGAACCCTCTCTGCCTTTCACCAGTTGCTTTCCTCTCTGCAGTTCAAGCATGTGATGCAGCAGCCCTTCCCAGCACCATCATCCATGCAGCCTCTTACCTGTGGAGCTGTGTGTGCGCTCCATGTCCTCCTCATTCGATGGAGTGCAGGGCAAGGGGAGCTCCTCTCCGAACAGCTCTGCTTGGTGGCAGATGAGGAACTCCATGAGCTGCATGACCTGCACACACAGAGCGTTTGAGAACAGCGCCAGGTGCTGCAAAGGTCCYGAGCAGCCTTTCGTGCTCCACACGCACATTTCGGCACCCCCAGCTGCAGCTCTGCAGGTCTGCAGCTTGCAGCCTGAGGTGGCCCCATGCACCCAGAGAGCCACAGCCCCAGCTGTAGGGCCCCACATGAGGTGCTCCCTGCTGCACACCTTGTCGTTCCTCGCCTGCTGCACGTCCAGGGGCAGCACGCTGTCGCTTTGGCAGCTCAGCATGCTCGGCCCCACGCAGATTGCCAGGTTCCTGGCATGCATTTTGTTGCTCTCCGCGCTCTCGCTGACGCGGTGCAGCAGCGAGAGCAAGCGCCGGAGCAAGAGGAGGTTGGCGCTGGGCAGTTCTGCAGCCACCCTAGGGGAACACAAGGCAAAGGCAAGAGCCAGGTAGGCTGCAGGGGCTGCTCATCCTTCCTTGGAGCCGCAACAGTGTCCCTAGGAACACAACTTACTCCTTCAGTGCCACAATTCTCTCATCCTGGGTTGGTCTCTCCAATGCAAGAAGCCACTTGTCACGGAGATCCGCCACAAGCAGCTTGGAGGGTATGTTCCTCAGGAAGTCCTGCAAGGCCAAGGCCCTTGGTTGAAGCTCTCGCCACTAGCAGTGAGCAGAGAGGCAGCATCCCTGTGACTGGGACTCAGTAAGAGGCCGCTAGCTTGGAGCCACCTGCCCTTAAAGCTGCTCCTAAGCCCCCCTGAGCAGGGGACTGTACAATGGCCACATGTGCTGCTTTGGGGGCAGGAAGGAGAGCCAGCTCCTGTCAGCCCCTGTCAGCTCCAGCCCTCCAGGTCAGCCTTCCTCCTGCAGGGGCATCCCAAAGAGGGGTGGGCAGCAGAGACTTCCTCAGGACTATGCAGGAAGCCAGAGGCAGAACCAGAGGAATTTCCAAATCCCTTGGTCAAGAGAAAAGCAAAGCTGCACCACACTGCAAGCAATGAGGGCAGCTTCATGAGGCTTTTGACTTTTTCAGTGCCACCACGGTTAGTCTGGACACTCAAGGAAGCCCATGAAGATTCACCCTGTGCTCTCCCATACCCACATCAGTACAATTCACCTTCAGCACTGCTGCCAAGAGGTGCACTGGCTGCTTTGCCAGATCCACCTCTTCACCTGAGTTGAGGGCTTCCCTCAACTCCCTGCGCGCCTTCTCACTGGCCGCGATCCTGAAGATGCCCTCCGTGGCAGGACCCTCCTCATGGAGCAGATCCAGGAGCTCCTGCAGTGAGGGAGAGATACTTTTGGCCTTGGCGCTGTACTCTGCTGTGCTTAGGTTCCTCGCTGCTTCCTGCTCCGTGGATATTCACCTGGTAGGACACTGAGAGAGTTGCAAGGGCTGGACCAAAGGCCACTCCCTTTCCCCATGGGGATGAGAGGTGGCCTTGAGGCTGTGCCTGTGAGCAGGCTGTRTGGAGGGGCAGCCCCAGCAGGGCCTCTGTGCTCAGAGCGCCAGCACGAGGGCTGCAGGTGCTGTGGGACATGAGGAGCCACCAGCAGGAGAGCTCTCTGTGCCGCTCACTCACCTGCACTGCGGGGGGTAGGCTGCCATCCTGCCCACAGACAAGGCCCAGGGGCTGGCCAAAGAGAGCCCCGTGGCCAGCAGAGCCGGGCTGCTCTGGCAAGGTCCCGTTGGGAGCAGCTCCTCTCCAAGGACAGAGCCAGGAGGTGACCCCCTTCCTCGGCTTGGCTCCCGCTGCTGCTGGCCAAAGGAAAGCAACTATGAGATGAGGAAAGCGGGCAGACACAGCCAGGGTGCCTTCGCAGAGCCCTGTGCTGCAGGCTGTGCTGTGTTGATGGAAGCACGCACAGGTGCARAGCTGAGCGAGCACCAGGCATATTCTCCACCTCCATGTCCTTGTTTGTTCTTTTCCACACTCACCAGGTGGCTGGAAGAGTCCCACTTGGGTCCCTGAAGGCTCCTCCCGACGGCTCTCCATGGCCCTGGGCTGCAAGAAACAGGGTAATGCTGCAGAGTGGCCAGTGCAGAGCAGGGCCTCAGTGAGCGGCTGCAGCTCCAGGGCCTGGCCGTGCCCTCCCCCTACACGGGCCTGGGCTCCCTTGGCCAGGCAAACGGAGCCAGCGCCGTGGTGCTGGGAGAGCTGCCGACCACGGCCAGCGCGGGCCAGGCAGGGGCAGCCCTTGCTCACCTCTGCCGAAACCAAGGCCTCCACGGCAGTGGCGGTCAGCACCATGCCCTGCGTGAGACAACAAAGAGGCTTTGTGAGGAAGCCACGTCCTCCTGTGCCAGCCTTGGCATAGCCAGGAGGCTCTCAGAGCGCAGCTCTGTGCAGACTGCGCGCACACTTACGGGCCTGGAGAATCCAACGAGGAGTGTGAGGAGCCGCAGGGAGGGCAGGCGGGTCACTC
>NW_020455964.1:0-25082 GCF_003342845.1 Nothoprocta perdicaria
GCAGCACAGTGTGCAAGGAGGCAATGTGCGTCTCCTACGTTCTGCAGATGAAGGGCGTGTGGCTTTTGTGGTCAGATGAGAATGAGTGAAGCAAGTCCATGATGCCACTGGAGAAGGAGTGATGCTGGACTGTGTGTGCTGTGGAGAAGGAGCAAGAGAGTCCTGAATGAGCACAACGTAAAAAGAGGGAACGTGTGTGTGCACTTTGGAAGAGTAGGGAAGGTGTGTGCCTTGTGCTCTGAAGAAGCAGCGAGCAAGTGAGGTGCACCAAGAGCAAAAGAGCCAATGTGTGTGTGCCGTGCTTTAGAGAAGGAGAGAAGGTGTGCCACATGTCCTGTGAAGACAGGAAGMACCTGTTTTGTGCAGAGGCTGGTTACTGAATGAATGTCTTGAGCACAAGCGAGAAAACATTTCTGCTGAAACTCTGTAAGAGAAGGAGAGAAGCTTTATGCCGAATGTGTTTGAGAGAAGGAGCAATAGATCGCAGTTTCATGAGAACCTCAAGAACACACATCCACATTCATCACACTGGGAATGGATGGCGGGCTTGCTGTACCTGTTTTTCTGAGAGGAGGAAAGCCTCTGTCAGGACTACAGAAAAAGTATTACAGGTCTTTGTTGGGGAGCTGTGCAGAAGGAGGTATTAGACTCCTGTAGGGCTCTGCACATGGACGACTGTCAGTTTTATGAGCAGAGAACAAGCAGTGATGATGCGCTTTGTGGAGAGCGGGCAAAGAGCAAGCATGTGCCTGTGTGCTCTGCAGCAGGCAGGCAATGTGTGCAGTGTGAGCAAAGCAGAAGAAGCGAGGATGCACTGCGTTTGCTTTGGACTAGCAACGAATGTGTGTCTCTTGTGCTCTGTTGTGCGACAAAACACTGCGAGTGAACATCGACGTGCAGCACAGTGTGCAAGGAGGTAATGTGTGTCTCCTACGTTCTGCAGATGAAGGGCGTGTGGCTTTTGTGGTCAGATGAGAATGAGTGAAGCAAGACCATGAAGTGACTGGAGAAGGAGTGATGCTGGACTGTGTGTGCTGTGGAGATGGAGCAAGAGAGTCCTGAATGAGCACAGCGTAAGCAGAGGAAATGTGTCCGTATACTTTGGAACAGTAGGGAAGATATGTGCCTTGTGCTTTGAAGAAGCCGTGTGCAAGTGAGGTGCACAAAGAACAAAAGAGCCAATGTGTGTGTCCTGTGCTTTAGAGAAGGAGAGAAGATGTGCCACATGTACTGTGAAGACAGGAAGAACCTGTTTTGTGCAGAGGCTGGTTAGTGAATGAATGTCTTGAGCACAAGCGAGCACAAGAGAATGGATTGCTTTCTTGCTCTACTCTTTTGCCCCTATCTGTAGACCTAACATTACAATGTATCAAAGGTCCATCATCTAGGGAGCATATTCGCTTTGTCATGTAACAGACCTTCATATATAGTGTAAATATAAGCAGTAAGCACAACAACACCAAAGTTGGTAGAACTGCAATTGGATGTAACGTGGTTAAAGATTCCAGTTGCTGTCAATGACCATCCAAAAAGGGGTATCCCACCAACAGTTTTGCCCATCTTTTTTCACTCATTCTAAAACACGATGTATTTCCTTTGTATCGTGATGAACAGCGATTAAGGTTCTCTGTCCGTTGTCTCGGATGCTTTCCATTATTTGATGCGAATCATTGTGTTGTAACAGTTTTCTAACTAGGGTAAGGTCCATTCCGATAGGGGTAGGTAGTAAATGTTGATACAGTATATGATTAGATCATAACAACTGATGAGACGTTATAGGGACTGAATAATTAAAGTCACATCCCATAATTTCAGTAAAGGTACAAACACAAGTATTCGAGCGATTATTTACCTTCGCAGTGACGCTATCTACAAATATAACATTACACAGAGTTCTCATGTAAACGCATCTGTTTCCCGCATACACTACAGTTTCAGAAACTTCATTAGAGCGTATTTTGAAATGGCAGATATTTTGTGGTGTACCCGCTGTCCGTTTCCCTGGTTCTTTTGCATTCCCGCGCTAAGTGTTCTAACTGCCCACAGACCCAGCATGGGCCTGCCACCCTCTTCTGATTCTGTGCTTGACGATTAGGGCACTGCATTTTTATGTGACCTTTTCCTTCACACCCATAGCAGCCACCTTTCGGGGGTCTGCTCCTTGGAAGGCTGTGGCCACCTGAAGAATCGTTTGCACATTTGCCTTAGAGATGCGAGACTGACGCTCGAGCACGAACTTAATCATCTGGGCCAAATTTGCCCCTTTAGGCAAGTGCTGGAGGATTTCCCTTACCGATTCATTACTTTGTTGCTTCAGGCACTCCATCAGTACTGCTGCCTGTGCCTCACGGGACAGGTCGGACTCTTCAATTGCCTTTTGMAGCCTATCACAGAAGACAGTGAAGTCTTCTGCGTTCTTCTGCCTAATCTTCACCCATGGGAGTTCCGTTTTTACTACCTTGGCTACCTCCTCATAAACTGCTCTGGATGCCTCCATGGTCGCGGTAATTTCTTTAGCTCGCATCCCGGTCACCTGTTGTTGGGGCATGAGCAGGTTTTGATCTTTTCCCACTAGTCTATCATAGGTGGTCCCATGGAGTGGGTGGTCAATATTAGCTGCGGCTGCTGTGGCTAATTGATGGCATCTTGTCTGCCATGCATCCTTCCACAGCAGCTAGGCACTTGGAGCAAGAATAGACTGTGCCAGTTGTCTGATATCAGTAGGTAAAAGCCCTTTCGCATGAATGCTGTCCAGTAAAATACGAGAAGATGCATGTTTTATTCCATTCTCCTTAATTGACTGCATCAGGGTTTGCAGCGTTTTTGTTTCTGGGGGAACCCATTTTACGGCACCCCCTGCCTGCACTCGTACAGGATAAGTGGCTGGTATGCGCTGCAGTTGAAAGCCCTCTAGGGCACAGGTAGTCGCTATTTGTCTCCAGTCTGTCAGTGGAATTGGCTCCGGGGTTTTTCTAGCCCTCTCCGGAGTTTCCCCGGCCCCTTTTGTCTCAAATATCAATTGCTTTTGTCTTAGTGCCTCTTGACGTATCTCTTTCAGTGTCTCTATCAGTTGATGGAATTTGGCTTTTAGGACGTCACACCTCCTTTTTGGGTCGTTTCTGGGTGGCTTATCAGGACACCACACCCGCTGCATTCCGCCCGCTAGTCTCTCCGCCTCTGAGTTAGATCCTGCCTGCTCTGAGCCCGCCTCCTCCTTCTCTACCTGCGGCCGCCCAGTCCGCCTGCCCTGTCTCCTCCCCGCTCCATCCGTGGTGAGCCCCAAGTGCGCTCGTGGGCGTGTCTGTGGCTCCTGCCGCTCTGCCTCCGAATGCCCCGGATGCACCATTTTTAGGTGTCCCCGGCAGGCAGCTCAACGGGCCTGTTACCCCTGCGGGTGAGGGTTGCTGTACAGGGGGGTTGCCGGATTGTGCATGGGCGTTCAAAGGGCAACCCCCCTCGCCCAAGGCAGCCAGAGATGCGGAGGGCTGTCCACTCTTTGAGTCAGCCTGTTCTCTTTTCTTGGCGCCCCTGTCCACCCATTCCCCCGCCTCTGGCTTCTTACCCCTTAGATCTGAACCACTCTCCTGTATTATCGAAAACTCTTCCGTGCCTCCTCCCTTTTCACACAAGGCGGCCCATTCCGTTTGGATTTCATGGTCCTTTACATTAGATAATCGCGTGTCTAAATAAGACTCCCCATGCAAGCAAGCACAAGCCACGTCCCACGTTGTTCGATCCTCCCACGCGCGCTTCAACGATTGCAGAATTACCCATGTTTTTAATTTTTTGGCTGTACTAACGGCCATAGCCCGCTCCCCTAAGATACGCGAGCATCGTTCCCAGGCACTCGGCTGCAAACAATCAGCCCGTCCTGTCACTGCCCCCTCCTTAACGGGGCGGGCCACACACTGGGCTGCGGTTTTCGGTTTCACAGAAACTTTAAATTTCCCACCCAGTAACGAAATCACCTTATCCAAGATCTTCATGGTTCCGGAACCCACACAACAACCGCCCGTGGTCCGCCAGTCCAGCTATCACGTCGGGGTCACCACTTATTGCCGACGGGGGTTGGCAAGCCTTGTTCTTAGCTGGACTGACTTGGGGTTGTCCTCGCCCCAGGGCCCTAGAGCACAGATACCACTACGGGGGATGCGGTAAAATGGCGTTCATTGCGCAGTTCAGTCTGCCTATATACTCCAGTTGAATGTGGAGACTCACCTACTGCCCAATTGGGCTACTTTTCACCTTGTATGGCATGGGGTTATCAGTAAACTGCATAAATTAATTATGCTCCTAACTTCCGTGACATCGCGAGATCTTCCGAGCGTCCATGCCCTAAGCTCTATGCCCTATACGACACTGTATCATCTACTTTCGCTAAGCTCTCTACCTTATTAAGCCCTAAAAACACAAAAACTCCTACACATGGGTGTGAAGACTTTGAGGGGATGTGTCGTGTGAACTTGTTTGATCATTTTGAACCAATCCCAAAAGAAAATTACAAGGGCTGAGGAATCAGAGAATCATAGAATGCTCAAGGTTGGAAGGGACCTCAGAGGTCATCTAGTCCAACCCCCCTACTCATGCAGGGTCACCTAGAGCACATGGCACAGGTCTGCGTCCAAGTGGGTTTTAAAGATCTCCAAAGAAGGAGACTCCACAACCTCTCTGGGCAGCCTGTTCCAGTGCTCTGTCACCCTCACTGTCAAGAAGTGTTTTCTTAAGTTCCTGTGGAACTTTTGGGGCCTGAGTTTGTGGCCATTTCCTCTAGTCCTATCACTGGCCACCACTGAAAGAGGCCGCCCCCCTCCTCCTCACTGCCTCCCTTGAGGTATATATACACGCTGATCAGGTCCCCCCTCAGCCTTCTCTTCTCCAGGCTGAACAGGCCCAGCTCCCTCAGCCTTTCGTCATAGGGCAGGATAATATGGGGAAACTAACAATTATGCAATTGGGAATTGATAAATGGCTAAAAGGCTTGGGCATAACAGGGTGATTTTTAGATTTCTTCAAACAAGAGTTAATGATTCTGATCACTATTGTAACTGTGATTATAATTATGTCTTGCGGGTTGAGAATTATTTTAAAAGTGATTGAGGGTGCTCTGAGGAGGATATGGCTGGTTCAAGAAGAAAAAGGGGGAATTGTAGGAAGGCACTTAGAAGAAACTCTGAGTGGACACCCTGAACCAGCCATACAAGGTTACCACAGCACCTAGCTTTTTTAATAAAGTACATTTAGAAAAGGCATGTTTAACAAAGCACATAGCCCTGTATCTAAGGTGGCCTTGAGGAGAGAAAAACAAGAAGTCCGTTGAGGAAGCGAGCCAAGCAGAGAGGGATGCAAGGGGAGAGCACCGAGATAGGACCTGACCAACCGACAACCAAGCAAGAATATGTGCTCTCTTCGTAAAGCAGAGGATTATCTTATCAAGGAGTGCGTGCCCGCATGCAGGGATAGAATAATTGGATATAAGGGCTATTTATCGGCAATAAAGGGGCTACTTCGTATATGAAAGCAAAAGGAAATGTAAATTGCTGGTATCTGATTTGAAGATGTTCGAAGGAAATGTGATTTTTGGTAACTGATTTGAATGATTATGGAGGACAAAAGGAAGGTATCTTAGTTTTGTTTGGCTTGCAATCCAGAGAAAAATGTTTGAAAGACTATTTGTAAGGGGATGATGAGGAAGAGGATGTGCAATTGTGGTTCTACTGGGAAAGCGGGGATTGATGATTATTCCTTTATCATTAAAAAAAAAAAGAAAAAAGAAAAAAAGAAAGAATCAAGTGAAGGATGGAGTCCAATTGCAGGCAGGGCTCAAGCACAGGAAAATGCTGTGATTCAGGCTCCACTACTTCAGCCAGTGGGAGCAGAGGGAACACTTGTATATGTAAAAGTTCCTTTTCAACTGAAGATTTGATGAAGGAGTCAGCTACTTACAAGTGCTTTACTTGCACCCAAAGAAAACCGAATGCTATTGAAAAAAAGTTGAGAGGAAAATGAGAGATAAAATACTAGGGGGAGACTGGAACATTTTATGTTGCCCCGAGAATGAGAACCAGACTGGCATCAAATACGGGAGTGCATGAGTTGATGAGTGAACATGGAGTAAAGCATGCAGTGCTTAGACCTCTTGTAAAATTATATCAAGTTGTACAGGGCAAGGCTGAGGATCCCTCTACTTTTTATAAGTAGTTTTGTGAGACTGCTGAAAAATGAAGAGACTTGCATCCTGAAGATGAAGCTCAACAACAGATTGATGACAACTGGGCTCCATTTGGACAATGCAAATGGGGATGGCCTTGGTTACAAAAGCTGTTATTAGAACTCTTATTCTTGTTTATAGTATTCATTCATATCATAGGTTGTATTCCTTGTGTACGGGTGTTCTCAATCTATTCATAACAAGTTATAAGAGCAAGCCGATAATATGAAGAAATTGCAATCTGATCATTCTCTAGGTAGGTGGCTTAGAAGCTTTGGGTTTTCTGCTTGGATATTGCAGCAAAGCATTAAGTATGGCTTTATTATACTAATCTGTGTTGTAACCATTTTTGTGTGTGCACCCTGTCTCATGCAATGTTTTGTATCTTCTGTAACTGAATTAATGGATTTGTTTTTTAAGAAGAAAAAAGGGGGAACTGTGGGATTTGTGGTGATAAGACAAGGCTTTCAGATGTAAAAAAAAAAAGGTAGCTTGACATAAGTGAGGCCTAGTTTAGCATGAGGAGCTGAACTTTGGATTTCCCAGAGAGAAGTGACCGCCGAGAAGTATACCAGCTGGAGAGTCACACGGAGGAACCAGAGTCAGGCATACTGCCTAGGAATGCAAGGACAAATGGTCGTGCAGGATGCCTGTTATCAGCAGAGTCAAAACGGCAATTGTGTCTATGCCAAATTATGGGAGTAACTGAGCATTGTACCAAAAGATATAAAAGAGCGATGATCGCAATAAAGGTTTGGCATTAGCAGCATTCATATTGGATGCGTATGCTTTGTCCGTTTCTTCGCCAGGTGCCGCAACAAAGCCATTCCCGGAGTTGGGCCAGCGATAGGCTCTGTGGGGTCTGCAGGAATGGTTTTCCCCAGCACGTTCTTTATGTTGAAGAATTCTCTCTCTGATGCACCTGATGCTGAACGTGTTCTGCAGAAGGCTTTAGAGGGAACGACGTGCAAAAGACAGATTTAAACCCTAACATAGTTGCTCTGATGTGTGCCCTGCTGCATAAATCAGTGCTGTACTCAAAATCTCAGGGGAATCATTGGAGTCTTTTTAAGGGCATTCAACTTATAAGAGGACTTGATCAACTGGTCTGATCAACTCATCACCTTTACCAGAGGCGTTGAACAACTTGTAGTAGACACCATGAAATGCCTAACTGCAGCGTGAGGAAAACAACTAGTTTCAAAGGAAAAAGAGGTACCTCTTGTTTCTTTTCGCTCTGCTCTCCATTTCCTGTCCATGAAGCTGGATGATGATGATGCTTTGCAGCTTTCTTATGCAGCAGCATTTGTTTGGTGGGGTTGAAATCAAATGATTTGCCATCAAATGTGTGTGCTGACAGTCCTTGCCTGAGAGTTGGTCTGCTTTGGATGGGACACGGTTGTGTACGTGGTACCCTGTGACGCGTTTCACAGGGACTCCTTGCCTGCCAAACCTATCACAGGTCTGAGCAGCAGAGTGTCTCTGGTGGTGCTGTGCTTCCCTCGCGTGGGACTTTTCAACATAGCCCAATTTTCAATGTCAGCCTTGCCTAAAGTCAAGCCATTTTCTCTGGGTACTGTTGACAAGTGAGGGCATCCCTAGGAGTGGTGGCATGAGGTCCACGTCTGTCCATGAAAGCAGAGTCAAGACCTAAAGCCATTGGAGAGAAGGCTCTGAGCTGGAGCTGCGTAAGGGACTCTGTAGAGTTAATGGGGGGACCTTTGGGGTTACAGAGAATCTGGTGGCTCTGAGCCTTGCCCTTCTCCTCTGACCCTTCTTCTGTGTAAGCGCTCTATGGAATACTCGCACTCTTTTCTGATGCTTTGCCAAGTTAAGGAGGACTTGGGGGTCTCCCACTGCCCCCTAAGCTCCATCTCCCAGCACCAGCTTGTACATACGAAGTTTTGGAATCCTCTCTTCACATTTCAATTGTCTCATTTGTTGCTACTTCAGGGAAGGCTTTTGAGGCAAAGGGAGGCCTTCTGGGTTATCCGTTCTTCTCATATACAGCCCCCAACACATCAGGTACATAGTTTCAAGACGTTGCCAAATGACCTCCAGTCTGGTGCTCTTTAGACTCAGCGTGGGACAAGGAACATTTCTCTCCTGTGGGTGCTGCTTCATTGTTTGGATAGGTATTTTAGGATGAAGAGCTCCTGGGCAAAGAAGTTGGCAGAAGGGACGTGTGGGATCCCCGAGCATTGGGCACTTGTACTGGCAGGGCAAATGGCCATGGGCCCGGCACGCTGGAGGCCGCAAGGAGCTATTGAGGCCGCGATGAGAGAGGTGCGGAAGAGCTGTTTTCGCACCATGTTTGTCGCCGTAAAGAAAGGACACCCAAACACAAGGCAGATGCAATGCTTCTTCTTTGCAAGAGCGCCCAGCAGAAGGTGGACTGGGCAGAGCAGGACTGGGAGGTAGCAGCCGCCTCGTGGGGTCCCTGCGTGCAGAGCACCACAGCATCAGCAGTGTGTGGAGCATCCCCGGCAAACACAGCTGTCTCCCAGAGGCAAGCAGCAGCTGTGCCGTGCTCTCCGCAGCCAGGAGCAGCGGACTCTGTGGGTGCTTCGCGATGCCGACGCCTTCACCGATGTCAACAGCAGGACAGTCTGAGCTGCCAGGGAACATACAGAGGGGCTGCTGTTGTGCTGCAAGCTCTGGAGTGCTGAGAAGGGAAGGACGAGAAGAGACATCAACCCCCTGCCCACAGCTATAGGTAGCCTGCGGGTCCCTTCGGACAGGGCCATGACATCCTGGCGCTTCTCGTGGCCAGTGAACAACGGGATCAGCTAGAACTTGCCGGCCACAAGGGCCCCAAACCCAATGCCCCCAAATCTCTCTCCTCTGGTTCTCTAACGTGCCAGAGCTGCGCAGAGGAGCAGAGTCCTCTTTGCCTGGGGCAGCAAGTGGAGCTCTGTGCCCAGGCCCTTTCCCTCCCCGCGCCAGCCGCACCTCACACCCCTCGGCCCACACTCACCGCTGCAGATCTGCTGCATTTTCTGTGCGCTCAGCTCCTTCCAGCGCCGCCCCAGGAGCCCTAGGGGCACAGCCAGCCCATCACAACCCTGCCTCCCCAGGCAGCCGCCTCCAGCACAGCCCCCCGGGGCCCTGCTGCGCTGTCCCTGGGGCCTTCTCCAGCAGGGAAGGCTCAAGCAGGGCACAGAGGGCCTGGAGCAGCCACCTGGCAGCATCACAGGCGCGGATAGGGATGGTGCGGGCACAGGGAGATGGGGGTCCCTGGGCACTCGGAGCGGGCCATGGGCAGCGGGGGTGGCAACAGCCCCAGGAGGGCTGCTCCTTGGTGCTGGCTGGGGCCAGACTGCCCTGGCACCAAGAGGGCCCTAGAGGGKCTCYRACTCACCCAGGACCCTCACGGCCTCTGCTCGCAGGCCCTCCTGGTCGCTCTTCAGGTACTGCAGGCTCTGGCACAGATGCTGTTCTCCTTGCCTGCTGTCCCCCGCCACCTGCACAGAGCAAGAGCCTCCCCACTCAGCCAGGGCCACAGGCCATGCTCGGGGCTGGGCCTGGCGCCTTGGCGGCGCTGCTTACCAAGCACTCGCTGATCCTCCAGCTCTGGCCCTGMTCCGCCAGGCACCGCAGCTGCCRCCACCTGAGGAGCTTGGCCGCACGCACGAGCCCTTCGCGAGAGGCCTGCGGAGCAGCAGAGAGTGGGAGATGCCGCTGCAGGTCGGGGACGGAGCCCGTGCAATGCCCTTCTGCACGCGAGCCCAGCGTCCGTCCTGGCCCTCTTGCTGATGACACTCAGCCCTGCCCTTGGGCTCTCAGCATGGCCCTCCCGCAAGGGCCTCTCCCAAAGGGGCACAAACGCTCACCTGGGCCACGCTCTGCTCCTCGTCGTGCAGGTGGAAGGAGAGCAGCAGCAGGCTGTCTCGCACTTGCTGCTCCACCTGCCGCTTGGCACAGCCCGCTGCCATCTCCATCGCTTCTGCGAAGAGGCGGATGGAGAACTCTCGCACGCTGCTGCTCTCCTGGTGGGAAGGAGGAGGGCAGGAGCTCAGCGCTGGCCACTCCAGGCTCACAGCGAGCAGGGCGCAGCAGCTCCTGTGCTGGCAGACAGCTGTCACATGGCTCTCCCGTCACAGCTGCACCCCCAGCTCTCCCCCCAGCCTTTACATGGTCAAAGAGCGGCTGCAGTTGCTGGATCAGCAGGAGAGCGATGGGGCCTGACGTCCGCCTCTCCATGAAGCGGAGCGTGCTGGTCAGCACGATGAGGGCCTTCCTAGCAGCATCTGCATCCGCGTCCCGCAGGCGATGCACAATGAAGGGCAGCAGGATGTTCATATATTTTGCCTGCATGAAACACACAGCTCCGTTGGGACGAGTAATCAATTAATTCTGCAAGGAGGCCAGAGCAAGAGGACTTCTCCTTCGCACTAGTTCTTGCAGGCAGGCATGAGAATGAACCGCAGGGCTTCCCGGCCGAGCTGCAGTGCCGGGGGCCTGGCGGGTGCAGAGAGGGAGGAGAGGAGAGCATGGGCTCCTCACCACCCCATTGCCCGCAAACTCAGCACCCCGTGCCCGCATGCAGCTGGGCCCCACTCACCACCTCCGGGGTCTCCGCCAGCATCATGAGGGCTCTGATCACTTGCCCTCGCATCATGAGCTGCTGGCTTTGCAGCTTCTCCGGGAAGAGGGTCTGTTTGGACTCCTCTCCCCCCAGGTTGATGCAGGCCACCAGCTGAAATGCACAGAACACGGAAACGATGCCAGTGTGCATGGCGACGAGTGTTGGTCCAGCACAAACAGCCTAAGCTCTGGGGTCAAGGGCACCCATAATGGGAGGGCGCCTTGTGCCCAGCCCACTTTTGCCCACCGCTGTCCCCCCTGCAGCCCTGGACACAACAGAGCCCTGTGTCGAGCCACCAGCCCAGGGCTGGAGGCCCCTGTGGGAGGCAGCACTCGCCGTGGGCCTCACCTCATCGAGGAAAGCGGAGACGGGCACGTCCTGCGAGGGCTCCTGCTTCCTGGAGCTCCTGCAGGGCCTGGTGGGCGTGCGCTGCTCCTGGTGCCATTTCTTCAGGAAGGTGTCGACCTCCTGCGGCGTCAGGCTGCTGCTGAGGGCCACCCGCGAGAGCAGCGCCAAGAAGAGCTGCGGGAAGACGGCCTGCAGCGGCTGCGAGCAGCTGGTCTGCCGCAGCATCTCGTGCAGCGCCCGCGTGGCCTGTGGAGCAGCAGACACGGAGCGTCAGGTGTCGCGGTGCCCACGCACAGTGCGGCCAGGCAGCAGCACAGCCTCGTGCAGATACTCACGGCCAAGGAAGCAATGCTGCCTTCGTACTGACTGCTGGCCAGGCTGCTGGTTGCTGGCCGCCCTTCCAGCACGCTGAAGAGCTCCTGCAGCACCTCGTGCGCAGGCGAGGGCTCTGACACCATGAGCCTCCACATCGCGATGGCAGCACTGAGGGCCCAGAGCACCGTGTCAGCACATGTCTCATATGCAGCCAGGTGAGCTAGGCCAGCCCCGAGGGCCTGGCGCGGCCACCAGCCCTGCTGGCCAGCTGCCACCCGAGGGCAAGGTACCTTGGCGTGCAGGGAGGCAGGAAATCTCCAGCCCCTGGAGGCTGCGGGGACTCCTGGCCTCGCGTCAGCCGGGCCACTTACCCCATGCAAGAAGGAGAATCGCTCAAGAGGCCCGTGACCATCTCGTGGGGGTAGATGGTGGTGAGCTCGAGCAGGGCCTCGCGAAGGCTGCGCTGGGCGCACACATTGCTGACCACCATGAGGCTGCTGCTGATGCAGCTCACGATGTCTGGCACCTGCAGGCAACGCAGGTGTTAGTGGGGCTGCAGGAAGAGTGCGACAACCTCTGCGCTGAGTCCCCTCCTTACCCTGCTTCCCTTGCCCTGCACTCTGCCGGCCTCCCAGGCTCCTGGAACACCCGGATTCCTTGGGCACAAAGGGCCCCAGAGGGCTCCAGGCCTGCGCTGCTCAGGCACGGGCTACTTACGTGCTCCAGCCGGTAGGTGCCCTCTGCTACCAGTGCGTCCAGCATGAGGGTGGCTGCACGTGTGTTGAACATGGTGGAGGGGGTCATGCCCCAGATGGCTGCCTTGATGAGCTCTGTGCGCTCGGAGGGCTGCAGGAGGCTCTTAAACATCTAGGGGAGACAGGAGGGCAGGGAAGAGGGACGTGTTGCACGGAGGCCTCCAGGGCAGGGCAGTGCTTGGCAGAGCGGCCAGACTGGCCCTGGGGACGGCCCAGTCACTGCAAGGCCCTGTCAGCCCCTCCGATCCCGCTGGCCACAAAGCCTCACGCTGGCCCCGATGGCCACCAGTGCCCACACCGGGTAAGGGGATGCCCTCCTTACCCTGGCCACGTCAGCAGCACTGATGCTCTCTGACCGCCAGAATTTCTTGGCCATCTCCATTTCTCTCCAGAGCTGCAGGTGCTCTGGGCTGTCCAAGGTCACCTCCATGCCTGGGCACAAGGGGATGCACACGACAGTGAGCAGGAATCCGGGGAGCTGGAGGTGGCCTCCATTGTGAATGGGACGAAGGAGGCCGCCCTGGGCAGAATCTCCTACCTCTCTGCTCCAGCAGGTACTGGTGCAGGAGAGCCAGGGCTCGCACAGCCCCGAGTCGGGTGCCCTCATCTTCGTGGGCACAGCACAGGGTGAGACAGCCCACCAGCTTGCCCATGGTGAGGCGGCGGCGCCTTCGGCAGCGGCTCTCCCTGCTCCTCGTAAAGCGTGCACGGACCTGGCAGAGGGAGGCAGCGCTGGCAGCCAGAGTGAGGGGCAGCGCTGGCGCAGCCCCAGCTCGCCCGGAGCCTGCAGGCCAGGGGTGCCCAGCAGCTGCCCAGGGCAAGGGGTGGCTCGAGGGGCTGGCCCGGGGGCTCCTACCTTGACCTCCAGTGAGGGGTAGTGGTGGAGCAGGAGCTCTGCGAGCCCTGCGATGCGCCCCACGGCTTTCTGGCGCACGGCCACCCGCGCCACATCGGTGAAGGGCAGCAGGGCCTGCAGGAGAGGAGTTGCTGCTGCTGCGGGGTCCTACCGGCTGCGCCTCATCCGTGTGGTGCCGCAGGGACAGTGCCGCTGCTGGCAGCACAAGGGCAGCTGTGGGCAGAGCGGTGCTGCGCAGGGCTCTCCCCGCGCCAGCAGCAGCGCGTCGAGGCAGGAGGGCAGAGGAGCCCAGCGTGGGAGCCCAGTGCCCCACAGGAGCTCGTTGCCTCCCCACAGTGTGCAGGAAGAAGGGGCCCTGCAGGAGGCTCCACGCACGGCCACAGGGCGAGGAGGTGCCTGCTGAGCCAAAGGCACACCTGAAAGATGAGCTGCAGCTCCTGCAGGCCCGACGAGGGATGCCGGAGCACCAGCACCTGCAGCATGGTGTCCAGCGCAGCCAGGGTCTGCAAGGAGGACAGGGGCCTGTGGTGCTTCATGCCCAGAGGTGCCCAGGCTGGGCCCCGGGAGCTGCTGCTCCTGCGCGGGCAGCCTGCGTGGCTGGGGGCTCCCCAGAGCTGCCCTGTGCCTACCTGCGAGTAGAGGGAGGTCTGCAGCTGAGCCATGTCCTCCGCAGCAGGAAGGCCGACCACGCTGCGCACACAGGCATCGAGGAGCCTCCCRTGCACGCCGCCCGAGAGCTGCAGGTTCGCTCGCCTGCAAGGGGAGCAGGCGCCGCTGGGCTCCCGCCGTGGGCAGCGGGGCCTGCAGAGCTCGCAGGCGGGAGCCTTCGTGCCGGCGGGGAGCCCCAGGCACCTCCGCACAGGTTCCCTCACACTGGGGACGCCTTGGCCAAGCGAGGGGTCCCCTCAGTACCTCATGGCAACAATGGTGAGCATTACTTGCTGCCGCACGGCCGTGTCCAGCTGCTCCATGGACTCTTCGCACAGCAGCATCTGCGGGGCAGAGGCGCGATGGGCCCAGCAGCTGCCAGCGCCCCGCAAGCAGCCCCAGTGCTGCGGGAGCCCCGAATGCAGCAGCAGCGCCCCTACTTGTCCCGCCCCTCTGGCCGAGCCGCTCGGGCTGCAGGAGCCGCGCACTGGGCAGCTCTGTGCCCATGTGCAGGGCAGCGCCCCACACTTCCCCACACGAGCCCTTAGCGTCCTCCCAGCACACCGCTATTCCCCCCAAACCTGCAGGCTCTGGGCCAGCTCATCTCTGCAGAAGTGCAGCACCTCCCACGTGGGGACATCGGCGCGAGAAGCCTTGCAGAGGGTGCGGATGGCAGACAGAAACTGCAGCTTCTGCTCCACATCCTTGCCCTGGTGGGGAGAGAGGGACAAGAGCCCTGAGAGGCACAGGGCCAGGGCGAGCGGGAGCAGAGACACTAGGGGATGGCTGCACACGAGCAAATCTATGGCATGGGACCCAGGGGATGACTGCAAGGGAGCAGCACTACACTGCAGGACCCAGGAGATAGCTGCAAGGGAGCAGCTCTATTATACGGGACGCAGGAGATGCCTTCAAGGGAGCAGTTCTGCACTAGGGAACCCCAGGAGATGCCTGCAAACGAGGAGCTTAATGACATGGGACCCAGGGGATGGCTGCAAGGGAGAAGCTCTGCACTGCAGGACCTAGGAGATAGCTGCACAGGAGCAGCTCTACTATACAGGACCCAGGAGATACCACCAAGGGAGCACCTCTGCTCTGTGGGACCCAGAAGATGCTGCAAGGGAAGAGTGCTGCACTAGGGAACCCCACAAGATGCCTGAGAGGGAGCAGCGCTGCACTAGGGAACCCCAGGAGATGCCTGCAAGGGAGCAGTTCTATGGCACGGCACCCAGGAGATGTCTCAAAGGCAGCAGCACTTGGCCGTGGCACCCCCAGGAGATGCCTACAGCAAGCACAGGGCAGTGACCGCCTACCTTGCTCCGGCTTCGGAAAAACGCGTCCCAGCAGTCCAGGGCTTCTGCCTCCCTGCGGGACATGCCGGGGTCTGTGGGGCAAAGAGAGGCCGCTGAGCTGCCGGGGGTGTGCAGAGCGAGGCGGCACAGCCTGCAGGCTGCGGCAAGTCCCTGCACAGCCCCGGCCCTGTCCTGGTGCTCACGTCCTGCCAGCAGCTCGCGCACACAGGTGCTGCAGGGCAGCACCTCACAGCTGCTCTCTGAGGAGGATGGAGACGACCTCTCCACGTCCTCCTGCTCCTCGCCTGCCCAGGCCACACGCGGGCGGCTCGGGGGGCGTCTCTGCTCCATCCTGTGGGACACAACAGCACAGGGGGTGGCAAGAGGGGCTCCAGCCCCATGCCCTCAGCCCAGCCTGGGGCGCTCGCCCCTCTCCCACCGCCCCTGCACTCACCCAGATGGGCAGCAGGAGCCTCCAGGAATCCCCCTGAAAATGCCTTGGTGACACAAGGCTGCCGGGGGCTCGCGGGGAAACGGTCCGGATGCGCTCGGGGCAACTCCGCTCGCTCCGTCCACTCCCTTCGCTGTCCACCCGTGCACTGCAGTGACATGGCAGGAGGTGACAGAGGGGCCCTTGTCCCCCCGGGCAGGGCAGTGACATGGCAGGGAGGTCACAGTGGGACCCCTATGTCCGCCCGGGCAGGGCAGGTGCACACAGCACAGGGGGCAGCCAGGTGCTCACTAAATCGGAACCAACCAGCAAAGTCTCATTACTAAAAGCTTGATCAGGCTCTTAGCTGCCATTTGAACACCATCAGCAGGAGGGACACACCTTGGGACACCCCACACCTTGGAGCTCCCTTCCCTTGCCCAGCTTTGGCTTTGGGCCCACCCAGGAGCCCTCCTGTCACGTGTTGGTGCCCGCCAGCTGCTGCTGCTGAGCGTGTTCTGCAGAAGCCTTAGAAGGGAGGACTCAAACGAGGTCTTCCCCACACAGGGTCTCCTTCCCCTTTTGCACTAATAATGCAGCGTGAGCGGGCACGGCGCTTGGAGCAGTCCCGCCTGAAGGAGCTGCAGCACAAGACAAAGCCCCTCTTGTCCTTTCCCTGCCTCACCACATTACACTCCAGGGAACTTTTGATCTCCCCAGCCCGCTTCCTTCATGGTTAGGCTATGGCCTTGTCTTGCTCCCACATCACTAGTGCTGGGTGTCACCTTCTGCATGCATTGGTGGGGAGAGGGAGCCTGCCAGAGAAGGGAGTTAAGTGTCCTCCCACCCCTGGCCATCAACTACCTCCACCTGTTCTCCTGTTCTCCATGACCTCTGGAAGATGATAGCGGCTGAGCAATAACACCTGCCAGTTCCCTCAGCACAAAAGGGTGCATCTCAACTGAGCCCCCTTATCCAGGCACACAAGTCTCTGAGTTACACCACAAGCAAGTAGTTTGAAAATCCCAGATAAGATGTCAAAGCTCTTCCTTTTTTACCAACAGAAACTTGTGCTGATCCAGGCAGTGTAATAGAGATGATCACAATTCTCCCACAAGAGTAGGATCACTCTGTTCACCTTGTAATTCAAATCTGCACTGATACCATTTTTTTTTGTTCCAGACTGACAAGTCTATCACATCTCATTTACGCTTCATGAACCCTGCTGATCTTGGCAATCTCATTGAATCCATCTTGTAAGTTCTGCAAAAAATGGAATAAACAGAGAGAAAAATCTCTATTTATTTTTTAATGGTTTTCTTTCTTCACCCTAGTACAGAAGAAACCTCACAGCAGGGGGAAGTCAATGGCATTCAGTGAAAGCCTCACCCAGGGCCGACTTCTTAAAACTGTCAGAACCGCTTGAGCTGTGAGATCTACTCAGCGCTAGTCACTTTGTCCTCCAGCCTTCCAAACATTTCTTGAAGGACTTGGCTTGCTTTTAGCTTTTCTCCTCCTCTGCACATGTGGCAGTTTCACGTGGCCTTTTCTCATGCCCTAAAGCAAAGGCAACATACTGGGTCGTGCCTGGATGGAGCTTCTCTTGCTTTGTAGCCTTGCTTCTTGTAGCACCTCATTGAGACTAGGGCCTCTCCCTCACTCTGTTAGTCTCTCTCAAGCCTTCAGATTCTCCATTCCCCTTTCTTTTGAGAGGGGTGGAAAGGGGGACAGTCTGTTTATAAGCTTCCACCAGATAATGAGGTCAAAGAAACAACCATCAAAGACAAACCATGTCAAATCAATCTAATTTCCTTATCTAAGAGTGGCTGGCAGGCAGCCATCTATATGATGTAACTTGATTTTAGCAAAGCCTTGGGCAGTGTCATATGTGCTGCTGTTGTTAGAACCTGGGGAAATATAATCTACTGAGTGATCTCTTCCCTCTTTTTCCAGAGGGAAAAGATTGAGCAAGAAAGAGGAAAGGGTGAAGAAGGGACACATGCCATGAAATCTCCATTGTAATAATTACATGCTGTAAGACTGTGCCATGCTCTTTTGGCTAATTAGACACTAAAAATGAGTCTTTTGGGCCTGAAACATGTTGAAAAGACCGTGCCTTTCCCAGTGTGAGGGATAATGAATCCTCTGCTTGGAATGTTGTATTTGGACTTAATAAAGGGTGGAGCCAACTGCTACTGAAGGTGTTGGACATCACCATGCTGCCAACTGAACTGTGTGCCTGAAGATGGCTCTTGAAAACAGCTCCTGTCTCTTGGAAGATCATTGCATGCTGAAACTTTTCTTTGAAGGACATCTTGCCAACCAAAATCACTTGTAAGAGGGTAAAACTCAGTGTTTTTAATACCACAAAAAAAGGTCTGAATAGAATTAAGTTTAGTTAATTTGCTCTGCCTTAACAAAATGACAGCTTTTCAAAAATCTCACTTCCATTTTTTTCCCCAATTTTCTCTTTTTTATGCCCTTGTCTTCATTTTGTGCATGTCCTTAATCCTTTAATACTTCTTCTTATCTTTACATGTTTGCTCAGAATCTTTAATATTTGATGGAGCCCTTTTCCAATCAAGCTCTATACTTGTCAGGGAACAGTAAATAAGCAGAGTATTACAGATTAGATACAAAGGTTATTAAARTGGCACCAATGYGATCCATATTAATACCTGAACTGTCACGGGGCTTCGTACCACTGCAGCTCAGAGATCTCAAATGTCTTAATCCTTAAAATACAGAATAGTAAGAAAGATGCTGCATTCGACTTCTGGCCTGCAGCATGTGCATAAAACTAATGCTCTCCACGGGCATTCTGAGAGCCATTCTCACAAAGGAAGAAATGAAATTAAAATGAGGCCACCTGAGTTCCTTTGGGACTCTCTGACTATTTCCTAAGTATTTACCTGGATGCATTTATTATGTTGTTCCTGATGCTCTTACATCAGTTGGGATTTTTCTCTACAAAACTGCTTTTAAAGAACCTGGGATTGGGAGAAGGTGAACTTTATTACAAGTTCACGGGAAATGCTCTGCTCATAAAATGACTGCTCTTTACAAGTTTCTGTTGAAACATCCCCATTTCTCCAAGTTACCTGAATATTTTCTGTTTACAAAATATTTCCACTTGTGTTTTAGTGCTAGAAATTTGCTCCAGCTTTACAACTGCTGCAAAGGCATCCTATGTTCATTACTGTCTCTATAAAACCTAGCGATTTGGTAGAAGCCATGCACTTTATGAGCTGTCATGGGATGTGCAACATATTATGTTTAGACTGGTAAGGGGGAGATGACAAACATCATAAAGTTCTCCATCTTCTCAGCCAATTTCAATCTGGCACCTTCCCTTCAGTTCCAAATGCTATGATCTATTTCTCCACACAGCAGAACACATTAGCTGGCTCTTTTTCCAGGCTTTGGCTACAGTGAGTGAGTGATGAGCACCATGAAGATGGAGCAATGGTACTGGTTAGTGCATAGAGCAAATACTAATGCCTCTCCCCTCAAGCTACAAGGCTCCTAAGAGGTGCTGCTGCTGCACGTTGACTCCCCAGGAGATGTGTATACAAATATGTGTACGTGTATACATCAACGTCATACTTACATTTGTGGCCAGTTATATAGCAGTCATGATACTAAGGAGGCCACTTGCTGAAGATGCCATTGCCATTCCTATTCATCCTTAAAATGGCAAGCTGAATGTTACTTGTGCAGGTTCTGTATACGGCCTGTAGGAACTACACAGACACAGGGAGTCCCTTCTTCAAAGAGATGATGGCTGCAGTGCAGAGAGGTCCCTCTTTCTCCATCACACTGATAAACTTTGCTGCACAAGCTCTTTGAAAGATAATATCTCCTTTCTATGGCAGGCCCATCTGCACGTGCAAGCACTGCACTTATGGGAATAGGAGCGACAAATAGGGCTGCAATGAAGCCTGTTGGGGAGACATATGTGAATGAAAGATCAACCTTGCTGCTTGAAGGCAACATCACCCCCCGTAAGATCCTGGAGCCCATCTCCATGGGCCTGGGGCTTCTTGTGCTGAGCACGGAGAGGTAAACAGACTTCCAAGATCCTCTTCTTAGCGGCTCCACCTTCTAACTTCAAGTGTTACTCTTCGTTTTCAGCAAAAGCTACATGCATGGACTTTCATTTTTGCTTCCAGGTCACTTATGCAAGCACTGAAGGATGTCAGGCCTAGAGATGGTCCCTGTGAAGTCCTCCTGCAAATGTCCCCATTTGTTGACAGTTTCATCATGGCAGCTTCCCTCTGAAATCAGTTACTTGCTCCTTGGTCCACTCAGGGCACTTTGTTGACGTCGTATAATACGGTTTCCATGAAAAAAAAAACCTTCAGTGGGAGATTAAAGTTTACAAGCCTCTGTAATTTCATTTATCAAACAAAGCCAAATCAGCTCTGTCTGACAAGCTCTGTGTTCTATGAACTAAGTCAAATAGGCATTAATCCTGTTCCTTTCTATTTGTTCTTCAGGCATGCAAGCCCTTGTCAGGTTTCTTTTTCAGTATGTGTTTCAGGATGAATATTGTCTATGATTCATTCCATTTTAATGGATATTGGTGCAGCCTGATACCCCGCTCATCAAATGGAGACTCCTTTGCTAATTCAAGCTTATTAGATATTAGCATCTGCAAATTAGGAGGTGCCCTAGTCAAAATTCTCTTGAAGTTATCTGATGCAAGTTATGGAGGTAAGTTACTGCTCATCTTGAGGAATATTTTTTAATATTATCCTTACTACTTATCCGGAAAAATCATTGATCATTGTCATTGTCTCTATCACGGTTCTTCTAAAATGGAGATTTTCATTCCTGATTCAGATTTTTATTCCTGAAATTACCAAATTACTGTCTCCATACTGACATGAAACTATATAAAAGCTGAGGCAGCATTTATTTCAAACTAAACGCTTGTTATTATAGATCTCTTTAGATTTAGGCTTGAGTCTTTAGTTTCTTCTAGTTTAGCCTGAAGTGATGAATCCCCAGTGAGAGCAAAGTCAGCGAAGAAATTCGTAGTCATTTTGGTGAACTTGAGCTGGTTGTACAGAGCATTGGTGGAGAGGAAGGGGGATTTCTTAAGCGTGGATGAAGGAGAGAGTCAGGTCCTAATGCAAAAAAATAGGAAGGCTGTAGCTCCATACTTCTGGCTGTCCTATCACACTCACTGTGTGAGGGCATCTTCATAATGTCATCTGAAATATCCTCTCAGGTCATTGCCTCCATCACCTGCTGAATCATAAACCATGAAAAAGCACACAAAACTCTGAAGAAGTGTTTGGGGTTGACAATTTATCCCACGTGTAGGTCCACCACACATGTGCGAGACACAAGGTTGAAACATACTTTCATACATCTCTTAATAGGAGTTGTTTTCAGGAAGCAGAGAGAGTAGATTAGGTTCACTGTTACTTCATGCATGGAAGTAAACATGAATTAAATCAACTGTAAATTCTGGATAAATGTACAGAGAGAGAGAGAGAATTGCCTTTGAGACCCTGAGAAAAAGAAAATCAAAGTATTTGCATACTGTTTGCCTTAGTGGTAATTTTGCCTTTAGGAAAAAATGGTTTTGCTTTTTCCTAGTATGCCAGAAAGAAAACAATTGCGTTCACAGTTAAGAGGATTAAAGTTGCCTGTAAATGAGTTTTTGAAACATGAAGACTCTTACTCACCTCCTGTGGGCAAAGACAGCAAAGATCAAAGCAGCAAAATGCTGGACAGTGCATCTTCACTGGTCTCTTAAGTAAGCTCAACTATTCACTGTTAGCTTGCCTTAGGTCAAGCATTACAGAGGAAGATGAAGATTTGAGGACAAAATGTACCTACTTTGTGCTTGTAGAACGGCCTTAATCCAGACCAGAAAAGTAGGATGTGCTCCAGAACAGGCTCTGCTTGCTCTCACAAAGCAAAGGAGATGCAATAGACCGAAGAACATCATTGGGAGTAGGTGGACCAAACATCTTCAGTTGCGTGAGTCTCAGCATCTTTGGTTAACAACAGATTTCTATGGATATGCCAATAAGCAAGTGGCTTTATAGAAACCTGGCAGTGTGATAATACCAGGGAAGGATGCAGATGTTCACCCTGGGAACCAACACTAGAAAGACTACATTTTAAAATGCCTGTCTACTACCTTGCATTGTGATTCTGACACATGCAGACATTTCAAGAGCAAATTTGTTCAAAACAGTACCTTTACTCTGATAAATATTGGCAGAAACAGAAACCTCAGAATAGTTTAAATCACAGAATGGTTGAGGTTGGAAGGAACCTGTAGAGATCATCTAGTTCAACTCCTCTGCTCAAGCAGGGACACCTGCTTGCAAGCACATTGCAAAGGATGGTTTAGACATCTTCCAACATTTCTTAAAGGACCAATTTACTTGCCATTGCTCAAAGTGTAATGAAGTTCTGTGGTGAGCTATGATTTCTTGATTTCTTCCTGACAAAGTATGCTCAAACTTTTTTTTTTTTTTTTTTTTTTGAATTAGCAGCTAATTTTACTTTTGGATTAGGGATTGAGATTATTCCTGCACCACATCATGGGCAGAAGTAGGCAAAGTAATAACAATACGTGATTGCTAAGAATAATGAGCCACATATACAGAGGGAATTGTTGATTGAAATGGTAAAGTCGGCTTGGACCACCTTCCATAATTTTTCAGTGATGCTTAAATACAATGGTGGGAGGAAGAAGCATTTTTCTGTGATGCCCAAAAGAGCCTGTTTCAAATGTGTTGCAAAGTCAGCGTTACCACTGAAGTCAGTAATAGAGCTGCTTTCTATGATACTTGATGGTTTTCTATGGATAATTCGTACGCGTTCAGTGTTTTTCAATTACTGCCTGCAAAATGAATGGCTAATCAATTTAGATCAAAGCTAGTTGATTTCCACTCACTTTTTTGGTCTTGTGCCTATGAAAAAAGCCTTTAGAAAAGGGCGTGCAATGACCTCCCTCAGTGGCTTGGACTCAGTCCCTGGATTCAGCAGAAAACCATAAAATCCTACAGTATGGTGCAAAAACTCTTGCCAGGAGATTATTCTGTAGGCAATGACGTCTTTTCTACTAGTTATGTGAAGATAGACTACATTTTATGATGCCCTGTTGAATTAATCCTTCTTAAACGTCCTTATGAAAGACCCCTATGCCTTGCTTGTTGTAGTTTCTAGACAGCTCTTTCATATCCCCTTTCCTGCAGCTGGTCAAGGGTTTCCTCAAGGTCTCAGTCATCACCTATTGCAGCAGGATCTATAGCAACTCACTGGTGTTATTACGAGGAGCATCACTGCTCCTTGCTCTTCCCAGACTTTGTGCTTCTGTGGGCAAATTAGGATGCAAAAAACATCACCTGAAAATAAGGGGGTTTTTTTGTTTGTTTGTTTTTTAATTCAGACATTCCTGTGAATCAAACAGGGTTTTATTTCACTTGGTGGTGGAGCACTTTGTAGCACTTACTGTTGACATCTCTCTGACCTCCGTTGCTCCAAGTGAAATTGCTCCCTCAATAACCTCTCCCTCTCTCTTGCTATTTATTTCCTCTTCAAACAAATCAGCTCTCTGATGCCACGTTGCTTTGCCTTTCATGAGGCCGTCAGCTGTTCTCTTAGTGGAAAAAGATGCTGGAAAACTGGGAGAATTTCTTTAAGAACCCATCACTCAGCAGTGAGATGCATGAAACAAGGGAATATTTTGATTGGAATGATGCAGGTATGGGGTTTTGGGCACTGGGAGAATCAGCTGAGTGCCACTCCTAGCTATTTTATTAAAAAATAATTTGTTTTGCATCTCTTTTAATCATAAATGCAGGGGAGCAGTAAAGCTGCAAGGATTCAGCCATTTATTGACAAGGTGGGTCAAAGGAAGCCCTATGTGCTTGTATCAAGCACCCAGCTAGAATTATTTTTCTTCTTTGCTTTAAATGCTTGCATTGCCCATATAGGCCAGCTCTGAAGGACAATATATTTTGAAAATTCATATTAAAGTGGTTTTTTTTGGTAGCCATTTCTTTTGTTAAAGATGAGAAACACCTTGAACTCCACGTGTCATAGAATTTCTCTAGCACCATCTCCTAGACAACAGCATAAGGATGACTTAAAGAGCTGTAAGAATATGAAATAAAAGTGTCACAGAAAGACAACCAACAAAAATAATGACAAATTGCCAACTCTTGCAGTTTTATCATAAGCTTTGTATTTTGACCGCAAATCTTGGAATAGGTGGTGCTGTCCTTAAAACCTCTATTACTGGAGTTATTTGAGAAGAAACCCAGCAGATACTAGATTTTATTTGTTTATGTCTTTAGCACTCCTGACTGCAGATGGTTTGATGTAGAAAGTGACTTGCAGGTGCAAGTGAATTCTGGTCCCAGCAGTACACTAGCAGGCATCTGTTAAAAAGGAATTGTCTTTTCTTGAGGTTTGCCCCAGAGGAAGTTTTTCACACAGATTTAGAACCTCATGGAAGTCCAAAAATCCCACTGAAGTTCAGGTCTCTCAGTTCTCTTAGAAACTCCAGCTGCAGGAAATTCAACCCCAGTACATTGATGCCAGTGTAACTATGGACAAGTTAAGCTTGAAGTAGAGTCTTTATACTGCATAGGTCTTCCCTTCATTTGATGGATCTTACTTGAAAGACAGTTTGCATACTTACCTTGGTGATTCAGGTAACCAAGAGCATGCTTCTCTGTATATTGAGCAAGAATTTGAATAGATCACCAAAATCCAAGTATTGCTTCAAGCAGGAGGCATTATGCACTTTGCCAAGTAAACCATGCTGACAAAAGCGTAAACGAAGCATGAAGCTCTGATGAATTGGGCCCTAAGCGTTTTTCTTTTTAGCATACATACTGTTAGTCAGGATGCAATAGGAATACATTCAATACTATTTTTCAAGCTGCAATTACATTTCCCCASTAAAACTCAAATACTTGATAGGGTCCTGCTGCAGCTGTAGTAGGGAGGTAATAATTGGAAAATTTAACTCCAAGGTTTTATCTCCTATACAGTAAAAGGTAAGGTTACACACTGCATACAGAAGAGATTCTGTTAAGTATGAAAATTGTGGAAAGGGTGCTTCKGTCCTGTTAATTTTACTTCTTGAGATCTAGTCCAAAACTGTATTTTAAGTTGCAGCTCATTTACAGAAAACATAGAAATAAGGAAAAAACTCACTAGCTGGCCAATAATCTATTATTTTGCCTCCCAAATCAACTTTCATTACAGTAATTTAATCATGCTTTGTTCTTTCACACACTATTTCCCCTTGAAGGCTGTGTTTTCTGAATGGTACAGAGGTAGATGAACTTGCCTAACTAGTAATATAGTAGTATAAACTAAAAGCAGAAGCCTCAGCATCTGAAGGTGTATGTGTGCTGCAGAGCTGCAGAGAGAGCGTCAGCTCCATGCCCGGAGGCTGCTCCCCCTAAGGAAAAAAGGAGCACTCGGAAGAAGCGGCGGGTGATTGTTATAGGTGACTCCCTGCTGCAGGGCACAGAGGCGCCCATCTGCAGACCCGACCCCTTATCTAGGGAAGTCTGCTGCTTACCAGGGGCTCGAATAAGGGACGTTACAAAGAGGCTCCCTCAGTTACTCCGAGGCACTGACTACTATCCCCTG
>NW_020455965.1:0-39289 GCF_003342845.1 Nothoprocta perdicaria
AGGAAACAAGGAAAGGCACGTTACACACACCCCACTTTCCACGTCCTTCCGCAGCACCCAGCCAATGCGAGGGAAGCTCCGCAAGGGTGCCCGGCCGGGGTCAGGGTGCCGAGTGGCCACGGGGGCTTTGCCCGGGGGCTGGGCACCGAAGGGAGAACCAACACGAAACTGCCGCTCCAGCCAGCGCAAGGATGCTGCTTCCAGCCATTGGATCAAACGGAGGAGCTTCGGCCTGACAGTGAATGTGCAAAACCGCCTTCCCTCTTCCTCCTTCCTTGTGTCTTGGGCACCTCCGGAAGCGTTAATTCCTTCTGTTTCAGATTAACTTCTATTTAACAGAACGCRTTTTTTTTTTTCTCTCTCTTCTCTCAAGACCAGCACCTGCCCCAGACCAGACCCTCCTCTTTGTGACTTTCAACCATGTTCTTTTTATAGCCAGGGCCCCAGCCCCAAGGGGAACTTCCGTAGCTCACGGAGCCACGTGTCCCTGCAGAATTCACAGGCCAAGACCAGCGAGTCCCGGGCGGAAGGAAACCCCCAAGCAGGAGCCCTCCTTGCAGAACCTGCACCCACCTACGCACAGAAAGCAGCCACCAAGCAGGCACCCGGAGAGCATGAATCCCATCCCATCCTCTGCTCGATGCTCCCCGTTATAAAATGAAAACAAAGGTGATTTTCAGGCACTTAACCACCCGGCTTCACCCCTTGAAACAGAAAAGGTGGAGTAACCGCAGGGTGGTCAGTGCCGAGAGGGGCCCGGGCTGGTGGCACAGGCTGCACAGGGCACCTAGGGGTGGCCTCTCCCCAGAAACTCTGGGGCTCCCCTCTCCCAAACGGTCTCTCTTCAGCCACGAGCAGGCAGCTGACAGCAGCAAACAGGACCTTCACGTGGACTTTGCTGGAAGGCTTTGGGCTTCCCAAACACCAACTCCTGGCTCTCTGGGGCGCACAAGGGCCACCCAGTTGCTCCTCCCCGGCCGCTGTGGAGTCGGCGGCCTTGCTAACTCYGCACCCTGCCCACCCAGCCCCACATGGACAACACTCCTCGCAGCCACAGCAACCCTCACGTTTGTCCATGGGGTTTCTCCTGGGCTGGCACCGTGCTGCTGCCCCAGGATGAGTGTGGGCAGTGAATTTAAGGCCCCCTTCATCTCATCTCCCCCCAGCCCCTGGATCTGGCCAAGCAGAGCACAAGGCTGCCGGGACGCCTGGATCTGCCCTCGGCTCTGCCCTGGCTCCATCCCAATCCCCGGGTGCCTCTGCCTGCCAGCGGGGCAGACGTCTCCATCCTCCCTAGCAGGAAAATGGGCACTGTCTAAAGCAAGGAGGCCATTCGGCCCCACAGGGGGACGGAGGCGCTGGGGGGTGCCCAAAGCTGACATGCCCATCACTTTCAGGACACACAGGGTGCAAACAGCTGCACATGAGGAGGTCCCACAGGTGTCATGGGCAGCACCTGTCTCTYCAGTGAACATCTGCCCTATGAGCAAAGGCTGAGAGAGCTGGGCCTCTTCAGCCTGGAGAAGAGAAGGCCAAGGGGGGGGGTCTATAAATACCTCAAGGGAGGCAGCGAGAAGGATGGGGCAGCCTCTTTTCAGTRGTGGCCACTGACAGAACTAGAGGAAACAGYCACAAACTGAAGGACCAGAAGTTCCACAGGAACTTAAGGAAAAATTCTTAACAGTGAGGGTGACAGAGCCCTGGAATAGGCTGCCCAGAGAGGTTGGGGAGTCTCTTTCTCTGCATATCTTCCAAACCCACTTGGATGCTGCCCTATGCCCCGTGCTCTAGGTGACCCTGCGCATGCAGGGGGGTTGGACTAGATGACTTCTGGAGGTCCCTTCCAACCTTAGACATTCTGTGATTCTATGATTCCACAAGCAGCAGATCCGCTGGAGACACCCAAGAAAACCACATTACCCTGGTAACGGCAAGAAAGGCAAGATTCCACACAGGGGCAGGCGTTCCCTGGCAGGAACAGCACAGTCTCGCCCAAACGATGCCCAAAGCAGAGCCCATCACCAGCAGCAGCGCTGCCCTCAGTGCCCTCTCGGAGCCAACCCRGGGCCGTTCCCGCGGTGCCGCCTGGCGCAGGGACAGGCCCTGCTGCTTTATAAATAGCYGCGTGCGGCCCCGCTCTGGCCCGTGCAGGATTTCCACAGCGCGGGCACGCGCAGCTTCGCAGGATTTCCACCCATGCACAACAGTTTCCACCTGCCCGGCCCAACGGAGCACAGTTGGGGAGGAGCAGCCCAGTTTTTAATTAGTGCTTATTACGTATTTCAAGTGCAAGCAGACAGTGATATTGTATGATGGCTTTTCTTGCTTACTTTCCTCTTGGACAGGATACAAACTTYTAGTTTTGGGCTGGTGGCAACTGCCAGCGCCACCAAGAGCAACCCCTCAAGTTACTGCAGAGCCTTGCAAGTGAGCCCTCAAAGGCAGGAACGTGGGGCACGCTGGCAGCTTTCAACTTTGGCATCAATATGGGCAAGGGAGCTAGTGGTTTGTACCCAGGATTAACGATTAACAAGGCACAAGATAAGGAGAAGAGTGACTAATGTGGCAAGAGGTACCTTTCTTTCTTCCACACTCATTCTACACATCCCCACTCTTTCACAGCTCCCAGGCAGTAGCTTTCTCCAATCCAACAGGATTAAATCGTTGCTTCGGCCTAAAGGGCACAGGGGACCCAAGCAAGATTAACTAAGCGCACGAGCCTGGATCAGGGGGCACAGGGACACGTAGCAGGGCTGGGCTGACCCGTGGTTCCGTCCAGGATCCGGTTTGCGGAGATGCCTCCCGCCGCCTCTCCCGGGTCGGGTGGCCCTGCCGAGSGCATCGGCTCCCTGCGCGCTGCGGGACCTGCCGCTGTCTCCTGGGGCTCCCCTACACGAGGTGAGGTGGCCGTCCTGCTCACGCTGCCTGGCGTCTGCCCAAGGAGGCCACAAAAATTCTGCAGAGCTTTCCAAGAGTTTCACCACTCCAGCAGACACAGGGCAGGTGGAAGACTTTGGGGTGCTCAGGAGAGCAGCTAGACGCAGGTAGGGACACAAAGCTGGTGGAAAGCCTCCCTCGCCGACCTGAGCCCACGCAGCAGCGACACYGAAAGCGGAGGAGCTTCGTAGGAGCCACTGTGTTTATAGCCCAAGGGCCGACATCAGCTCCTGAGACCACAGGCCCTTCCACTTGCTGCTCCACATGGAAAGTTATCACTCTCACAAAGTGTAAACCGTCAGTAAAAGAAAAAAATCTGTGTTTAAAAAGACATGAACAAGTAGAGAACACATTGCTTTCCTGGATGGCTTCCAACAGTCAATCACCAAAAAGAAAATTAAATAAAAGAGAGACCACGTACACCCAGGCATTTCAGCTCAGTTCACATGGACTTTTCTCTCAGCCATTTGTATTATGTAGGTCTCCTACACACGTAGTCAAAGTTTCCTTTGAGAAAAATAATTGTTAGTTGCCCCAATTCAGTCTCCTTTCAGTGCAGATGGAGTTTGCTTAGTCTCCACTTTCCAAAACATTTCAGTCGTCGTCTTCTCATCTTTCAGTTTTCCCTCTGCCACTGATGCCGCTGCTCTGACGCCCCGAACGCCATCATCAGAGGCAGCAACTCTGCCCCACTGACTGCTGCTCCTTCGACACCCACGCAACTCTCTGGATCCAAGGATGATGCTGAGAAACCTGGTGGTGTTACTTGCCCTATTGGGCCCCTAAAAGTCCCTCTCCAAAGTTTGTTCTTTCCTAACACCATCCTTAACACAGAAGATAAGGCYGGAGTTTTCTGAAGCCAGATTTATAACTCTGCACGTAGCGAGACTAAAACCTATTTGGTCATTACCAGTCTGAATTAAGACCCAAAGCACTCTGCAAACTACCATATCCACTTTATTTACCACTCTGTCAACCTACGTCTCATCCTCAAGTTTCTCTTAGCTGCAATCGCATATCCACGCCATAATCCTGATGGACGTGTTAAACACGAGTCTTATGGCACGTTCCCACCGACCCCAATAATCAGAATTCACCACCCACAGTGCCCAGAGACACCCGTGAACTCCAAACCAGCYGAAGCCACTACCTGTCCCCCATGTTCCCTCCTCATTAATCATGGAGCAGATTAGGGAACTGGTCTCATAATACATTGAAGAAGTGCTCTGCAAGGTCTGCAGATGCTCTGATGTAGAGCTAAGTTTTGGAGGATGAGCTTGTCTTTTTGCAGGGAAAGGGGATTGAGTCAGACTGGCGGGCAGCAGGAAATCAATGTCTAACAACTCACCAAACACCTTAGAGCTGTAATGTCATTTCTGTCAATCCATCGATTTGTAGTCTCAAAAAAAGAAAAAAATAAGTGCCTTTTTCAGCAGGATTTGTTTCTCATGTGTCATTTTTAACCAATGCCAGGTAGAGACAGAAATAATGGATTACTCCTGCAGTATCGTTTTATATCAGTACTTGAGAAAAGGCTGCGCCACCGGCCCATGGTCACCCTGTCATCTCACTTCCCATGCAGCTGCCCCTCTTCCTAACTTCTGGAGTTTTCTCACCATTCCAAGACCTCCTGAGCCACCCCTTCTAATACTCCTCTGATGCCCTCCTGTATGGCAACCACATACTCTAATTCTATGAGGTGCTTGGGAGATGCTTTACATGGCACATGGCATAACAGCATCATCCCTCTCACCCTTCTTTTCCCCAAACATTGTATGAAATGTTCATCCATGATTTTCTGAATCTTTTGTACATGGTGAAATAGTTGATGAGCCTATACCACCATTCTTTCCTTCCTTGAGCCTTACAATAAGAAAATTCTTCTTGCCTTCTTCATACTCACTGACTGCTCTCCAACACTTTTGCTGCACATTCTACAAGTCAAATACAACCTRATTTTTAATCAATGTCATATTACATTATTAATTGCTATCTTCTAGATTTGCACTGTTGTCTTTGCAGGCCATTATATCCTTTTCCCCTCCTCTAACACCTTTGTGTCCTTTGTGCTGGTAGCCACAAAAACGCTCGGTCGCCGGCTGTCTGAGGAATTCTGCGCACCGTCACTCTTCCTTCTCTTTCCTTTCCACAGATCCCACTTCCTACCAGGCAAAAACTTTAAGTTCGAAAGCACAACTTAGATCCAAAAGATTTTAGACTTCAAAAAGACTCAAGAGGCAGCTGCAGGAACCCTCTGCTGTGTCAGACTACCCACATAGCTTTTCCTTTGGTAGAGGTGACAGTTTCTTGCTCTTCCTTCTCTTTAGAGGTCTAGTAGTTTAGCAGCAGGTAACTGTCAAACATCCCTCTCCTCAGTCTTACCTGCTGTACAAGTGATATCACAGGTACAAGAGAAAGCAAGAAAAGATCCTTGCTAAACACGTGATCTGTAAATCACAGCACCATCAGCYTTCTATAATCTAAGGGGCCCTTCCTCAGGGAAGCAGATGCCCCAGGACAGAGCTCCAGCCTTTCATCACGGTTCACGCACAGTCTCTTCCATCTTCATTAGCCAAGGCCACTACACCCTCACAGCTGTGTTGCCAGGTACCTTATCCTAGGGTCAAGGGGAAATCACACGTCATCTTGATGGGGGCACTACAGACAGGTGGGGAGAACAGGAATATAAAATTCCTGATCTTGGTCTCAAGATCGGGGGACAGATAGGGGTTCAGAGCAAAAGCAAGATCAACGTTCAACTCCCTCTCTGCAGAAGCACTTAGGTTTAGTTCCTGCATTTAAATAGCAACCCTTTAATTAAGGACTCCTGCTTATTCACGAGGGCATGMATGGCTAGACGAGCTTCTCCAACACCAGTTCTGCCGCCTGGGAAGGGCTCCGAGACCTGTTCCCAGCCCCGCGCAGAGCAGGGAATTGCCCTCACATGGAATTCCACAGCACCGCAAGCGCTCAGGCATTGAAATCTGCATGAGGTCCAGAGGGGCATTTTGTATCTTCATGGGGTAAAAAGGTACCACAAATTGCCACAAATTTCTCCTCCTTCCCTCCAAATACTTTTCATTTTGCTCTCATGAGTCATTTCCGTGGTTGTCTACAGCAGGTGAATGTGACAGCCTGCAGATGAGCATAAGTGTTTTAATAATGAGAATACATAAGAATCCACACCAAGGATGCAAAGTACTGGATTTCCTCCCTGCTTTCCTTGCTTCCCTGGATTTGGCATTCTGAGCAGCTGCCCAGCTGGGAGCAAAGGTATCTTGGGGAGGACTGTTGGGGAAAAAAACAAAAGCCACCCAAAAATCTCAAATGAATTTCAAAGCACGATGAAAGGGTCACAGAGGCCACCTCACCTGAAAGGGACACTTTCACATCCTTCAAATGACGTATCACATTCTTCAAATGATATATTCAAGAAAAAGGGTGCAGGGGGAGGAGAGGGGAGACAGAACGTAGGGACTTACGTTTTGCTTCAGACAGATTCTGGTTAGGTGACCAGACCAGCATGCCGAGATTCTCTCTCTCCTGACTTCGCCTCGCAAGTTTGGCTGAAGAGAAAACAGRCACAGACCAAGTTACAGAGAAAGCCTCATTTCAGATGCAAAATATATACAGAAGTGACTTATCAGACATCTGTAGCTTTTAATCAAGCTATAAAACCCATCTGTAAGGTCAAAATCCCATCAATCCACTCAGACCCGAGGCCTTTACTTGTTTCTCCAATGTTATCACCCCTTATATTTACATGATGGATACAGCACATGCATCCTCTTTCAAACATTATACTAAGAAGGATAAGTTAGATCCAAATTCAATGTTAATTAGCGTTTATCTTCCAGCACACTTGATTATTTTTCTTCCAGCCATTGTTAATGCAAAAGGGAGGAGTTTGGCTCGGGCAGAAGGCTCCAAGCTCTCGTTGCTGCAAGTTTACTCTGCACTTCGGTTAACATTTCAGGATAAGCACGAGCACAAGTCTCCTGGATTCAGAATTTCACGAGTCTCCTCCCCTGTTTCAGCAGGGCCTCCTGCTCCTCCAGCTTCCGTAGAGACAGGAACAAACACTAGGGGCTTGGATCAAACTCGGGTCCTCGCTCAAGCACCGAGGGAGATTCTGGTGTGTGGGCACCTGCTGTGTGCACATCTACATGGGCAGCTCCTTTTTAACCCACGTGAGGGGTTAAAGGGGTTTAAGAACAGCTCCTTTTTAACCCGCATGAGGCTTCCAGGGCTCTTGTGCTGAGAAATTAAGACAAAAACCCCAGCTGCGCTGAATCCGAAAGCAAAAGCAACCTCTAAGCCGAGGTGTTTCAAGCAGCAACTCCTGCGAATCTGCTGCTCGAGGCACACACAGCAAGTGAGTTTCCAGAACCAGACAGCACGAGTGGAGGAGGAGGAGGAGGAGGAGGAGGATGGGGAGGCAGAGCCTCACTGGGCTGAGTCAGCACGTACAGCCAGCCCGGCTACCTGCCCTGGCCAAGGGAAACCGGCAGGGCTCGTTACGGAGGCGCCTCCTGCGCGGCTGCCTCCGCTGTCGGCCTTCACRGAGGCCTATGCGGTGCATTGGCACGTAGCATCTTGAGCATCTTAAAATATATATATATATTTTTTTATATATATATACACACACAC
Source organism: Nothoprocta perdicaria (assembly GCF_003342845.1). NCBI lineage: Eukaryota > Metazoa > Chordata > Aves > Tinamiformes > Tinamidae > Nothoprocta > Nothoprocta perdicaria. Next base: position 7,588 of record NW_020455965.1, read on the forward strand.
ACAATATATATATATAAATATGTGTGTGTGTGTACATATGTGCAAGGATGTACAAGGAGAAGGGGGCGCCGTGCGGGGCTGGGAAGGGAAGCAGGGCGGTATCCGTCCCGAGGCGTCTCCCGGGGCAGGGGCGGCAGCGCCGGAGCCCAGCGGGAAGTTTCCTCCCGCAGCACCACAGGCGCTCCTGTTTGACTGCTTTTAAACGACGGATCTGCTCAGGCTAAGAACAGTCAGGGGAAGGCGAGGAAAATAATCCAAGACTGAAGTCTAAACAGTATTTACTTAAAAATAAATAAATAAGAAATCCACCCACCGACAAAACCCCGCACAACCAACCAGGCGGCAGGTATTATTTAGACATTAAACCAACAATTTTTTATTCCCAATCGCCTAGACATTGTAATTTACCTCATTTCTCAAGCCTTGCCTAAATGAAATGGGAAGTTTATTTTCACCACTCATTTCTCAATTTTCATAAGAAAACATCACAATTTCTTAATTTTTTTTTTTTAAAGGAGTAGTAACTGCACATACCAGATATCTTGTGCACTGAGCATTTCCATTACTTTTACACTAGGCAGAAAAAAAACAGAAGTGAGAAGTGACAACAGCCTCTGGTAGGGACAGGCGGGGGCGGAGAGCAGGTTTCTACGTAGAATGCAAAAAGYGTCTGATTATAAAAACCACAAGAGTTGGGAGTCTGTATTAAAGAAAAAGCCTTGAACTATTAGGAATCAAATCTYACTTGCTCCCCCAGTTGAAGTCAGAGACCAGCAATGCTAAGAAAAAGGCAACCTCAAACCTCTACACGCAGCTCTCCTCACCACAGGCTGCCCTGTTACTGAGCTCGGCATATCCAAAGCGCRCAAGGAAAGGGAAAACTCTCCCATCCTGAAACTGCTTTTCAGTGTAATACGTGTTCCATAAAAACACCTGCAGAAAAGGCAAAAATGACCAGCCAGGTCTGAAAGATGCAGGGGCGCAGGTGGCCTCCGGACATCTGCAGCAGCCAAGAAATCCCTCTTTTGCCCGGGAAGACCAGGGGTGCCACACACGCAGCCGCCCACTTTCCCGCATCCAAGGACGAGCGAGCTGGGTTCCGCTGCCTTCTCTCGCTGGGATCCGGCGCTGCCCCTTCCCGAATCCCCAGGGCACGCGTGTGCTGGCCACGAGGCACAGCCAGGAACCGCTGGAGAGCTCGCTCCGAAGTGGGAAGCACGCTAAAACGGCTGGTTTAGATCCACAGCCAGGAGASGAGCTGGGGCTGGTATCACAGCTATGGCAGTCGGCATCTTTCCAAGCAGCCTCCTGCATCCCAGGCTTTAGGTAACGGAGACGGCAGTGGGGTGAACTTCAACACATCATATTTTAGTGAGGAAGCGCTAAATCAGCCTAGCCCACTATACATTTTATATAAAATAGTCACATATGAAGGGCAAGGGCTACTCTTTTTTAATGCAACAGATCAACTGGAGATCAATGGGGTTTGCTTGTTTAAGCAGCTGCAGTTAAACCAGTGCAGCTTGTGTTCAGAGGAGCCAGATATTGGCAGATAAGATCACCTGACACTGCAGTTAATCCGGCACTTTCATCTCAGCACCACCAGGTACCTGCGAAGTCTCTGCCACGGCCACCAGATCCCTATCAGCGGTGCCATGGGAACAAACGCTTCCTGATCCCATTCCCGCTGCTGCTCCCAGCAGGAACTGCAGCCTCGCAGGCTCCCACTTGTCCCAAGTGGCCTCTGGGAAGAGCAGCGCATCCCTGCAGAGCCTCAACAGAGGCATCTGCTGCTCCAGCAGCAGCCCTGAAACGCCAGCCCAGGGACAGACTTCGCAGGGCGCCCGCAGACACGGGCAGCCGCGCGCACGGGCGGCAGGGAGCACCGCGCTCGGCGCCCCGCCGTACCGGCACTTCRGTGCCACCGGCCAGTGCAGGGACAGCGCCAGGACAGGGACAGAGCCAACCCCTCGCAGTGCTGCCAAGCACTCGCCTCTGCTCTGCAGCCGTGTTCAGCCYGCTGGGGAAACGAGGGAGAAAGTGGTGCCTATGGGTTCCTTGCAGGGGCTTTTCAGGTGACACCAAGTCCCTCTGTCCCATCTCCTGGTTTAGCAGGGCCCAGCTCACAGCTCCTACACCAGGGAAACTCACATGCACAAAAACACACAAACAAAAAAACAAACAAAAAAACCACACACACACACAGAAGCACCTTCTCGTCTTAATGCAGCCATCGACCCGACGCATCGAGCTGGCACTGTGTTATTTTGTTAGATGTCGCTGCTCGGGGCAGAGCCGGAGGCGCGGGGCCACGGAGCCGCTCTGCGCTGTGCTGCAGGGCTGGAGACACGCTCCCGCTCCCAGCTGGGCACCCAGCCCGGCAGCCCCGGCGCAGGCACACGGAGCGCGGAGCAAGGCCCCTGCTCGCAGCGCCCACCACGCTGTTGAACACAACGAGGGAGGCGCCGGCTCCCCGAGTTTGACAAACTTGCTCTGCCTGGTTCRCTGCTATTACTCACTGCGGCTGCAAACGTACAGCTGCACTCCRGCTCAACGCCCCGGTGACACAAAAGACCTYAAACAAAATTGAGAGAGAAAGAGARAGGGAGCAGCTTTTTCCACCCTCCTTCCCTGCTAGGGCCACAAGCGCCTGGAGCAGCAACTGGAGAAGCCCGTTGCTCAGCTCGGCTTCCTTCTGCATGCGGCTTTCCCACATTGGAGGTAACACTCGGCCCCTGTCAGCTGTATTTGCTGGGCACTGCCCGAATCCAGGAGCGGGCGCCTCGCCGAAGGGCCGGCTCCGCGCAGCACAACACTTCACACTGCGCTCCTGCGGGTCGGGGAACGCTCTTCAATGAAGGCATTGGGCAGGGAGCGGCGGCCAGGCCCTCGCCCCRCGACGCCCCATCGCCGGCTCTGCATCTGCACCCAGATCCCATCGCAAGGCAGCGCTGTGGGGAAAGGGAGGCCGCTCCGGAGAGGYCACGGTGCTGCAGGCAGCACGGCTGGGGGGAACAGGACCACGCAGCAACACAGAGGACAGAGCTTCAAAACTACCCAGTTAAAGATTAATCACCCAGCGATGATCACAAAGGTCGCGCTGCACTGATAAAAATTATTACCATTAGACAAGCTGGAAGGGAAAGTGAGGAAAAATGAGGATAGCAGTCGCTTTAAGCAGGGGTTGAACTTCTTTACCAAGTCTGAACTTCACATCCTTACCAAAAGATGTTTGGGGGTGGAGAGGGAGCAGGCAAGCGAGCGGAGCGGCCTGCCAGCAGCGCAGGGCCTGGCCCCAGTGAACAAAGCCGGCTCAGATGCCGGCCTGGCCTCCTCTGCCTTCCCCTCAYGAGTCCTCTCATCCCTTCCTGCAAGCAGGTGGCACCAATGTGCAGCCAGAGAGCAGGTCTGAGCAACTACACRGACAAAAAGCCTTTCCCGCACACTCTAGGTGGGTAAAACTGGCCCTTACATGTGCACGCAGCTCCGGAGCGAGCTCTGCAAAGCGCTCTGTGTGTGTGTGCGCGCGTGTGTGTGTGTCACTCCCAAGGGGAGCGGGATCGTGGGAGCCCCAGGGGGACAGCACGGAGCCCAGCTCTGCTCCCCACCACACACTTTTGTCCAGACATGGCTGGGARTTTAATGCTGGAAAGGGAAAGGCTTCAAGTGTGCTTAAAGACACAGCTGAAGGATAAAATCAAGAGGTGGAAAGGAACATTTGCATAAGACCTTATAATAGATGGGCCTTGGATGCGCCATCCACAGGCCGTGCCGCAAAGCTCACGGAGAGGCTGTGAGGATGCGGCCAGTGCAGCCCCCTTCCACCCTGCTTCCTGCCACCCCCGAGGGTCGCGGGCACCCTCACTCGCGGCTCCGTGGTGCCCATTCCCCTGCTCGCCAGCCRCCGCTGCCCAGGCTCCTCACACTCCCGTAGGAGTGGGGCTGGCGCAGCCCCGTCCTGCCTGGCCGCTCCAGGAGCGGAGCACAAGGCTGGGGCCTGCCCGGCGCAGCCGGTCGCTGCCGCTGCGCTCCCCCTCCAACGGCCCTTCACGGACAGAGCAAGGGGAAAGGGAGAAGTCCCTCCAATTGTCCAGTCCTTTCTTCAACTCTTTTAAAACTTGGGCATCCACAGCACCCTGTGGCAAAGCGCYACCATTTAATTATGTGTTTATTGTCTGAAGAAGAACAAAGGAAGCCAGTGCATGTGCCGCCTTCCCCGATCCGAGCCCGCTACCCAGCCCCTCCATTTGGCAGCCGCATCTCCCAGCCCACGAGGAACAGGGAGTCACCGTGCCTTGCTCACCTCCTTCCCAAGGAACAGGGAGTCACCGTGCCTTGCTCACCTCCTTCCCAAGGAACAGGGAGTCACCGTGCCTTGCTCACCTCCTCCCTGTCTCTCGTGCTCATCTTGCCCTGCCTGCCTAGGAAAACAGACTGTTCTGCCTCTCCTTTCCCAGGAGTGCTGGGATGGAGATGGGCACAACAAGAGCCACTCGCTGCGCAGCAGGAGAGGGGGCACCACAGGATTTTGAACTGCAGACCAGCCAGGAACTGCTTTATTTGAAGAGGGAGAAGGGCACAGCAGGTAACAGGCACCTCTGCCTTCCCACAACTTCTTCCCAACGSCAAGGAAGACCCGGCCCAAAGAGCCAGAGGGTTTCAGACTCCCATCTCCTCTCCAGCACAGGCAGCTAAGCTAGAGCAGGGATCAGGAGGAGCAGAGCTTCTATTTCTGCTCAGGGAAGACAGTCCCAGCTTCCAAAAGCACTGAGCCAGCTTAGCCACAGAGCGGATCCGTGGTTTCCCCTGTGAAGCCCCGAACGCAGCCCCGTAGGTCCTGCACGAGCACCGGCAGCCCAAACAGGCCACACTTCCCTCATCTTCCCCACACACCAGGGAGCAGCGGCCTGCTTCAATTGCCCAGTGCATGAGGGGAGGGGAAAGCAGCCTCAAGCGCTGGCCAAGTGGATAGATTACTTYCTGGTATTTTTAGCAACACCTCTTCCTTTCCCACCCCTCCAAAGTCCACATGACAGCATCCTTTTGAGATAGCTCACGCCGATAAGTGGAAGGAAGCGGTGCCTAGAAAGTGCCCGTGTTACAACCCACAGCTCTCCGCCGAGCAAAAAGGGGCCGCTTTAGCTTTTCAATCTCAGTTCACAAGCACTTGCCAAGGGGTAACCAAAAGCAGCACTAACTGTATCCCGGCCTCCCAGTGTGGGCTGTGGGCTCTTCTCTTCCCTCGCACCTTCAGAGTTCAGGAAAACCCACGCCAGCTCTGCCCCAAGGCCTGGAGACCAGGGCTGCCGAGGAAGCCCCATTCACGGTGTCTCTTGGGAAGTGCACACATGGGTGGGATGCGCCGGTGTCTCGCTCTGCACAGGATTCCACCAAAAAGGTCCAAGTGGAGAGAAACGTCATTTTGTTGTGCTGCTGCGGTAGCGAATCTGCGTGCAGCAGGATGAGTCCATCAGCAATATGGAGCTCCAGGCTTCTGGAGCCAGCTCCAAGGGCAGCGCTTCCAGGGAGGGAAGTGGGCTCGGCAGCATGGCGGAGCTGGRCACAGGCGCCTGGCCCGCGGGAACGGCCTCGTGGGCAGCAGAGCCCGCAAGGGGCACGAGCCCCTCGAGCCCCGCGGCCGGCTCCCGAGAAGGTGCCTGCGCTCAGGCCAACGGGAGCCCGGGAGAAGCCGCCAGGTGAAATCCCACGGGGTGATGGGAGCCAYGTGGGAACGCGCAGGGCTGCGCGTGGGCCGGTCTGACGCCCACATCCCCCCSCAAACAGCCCCGGCAGCGACGTGTCCTCCTCTCGCCGCCAGCCGCCTCCTCGCGCTCCCGAGGGCCAYGAGCAGTGGGCCTGGCGCGTGGGGCACCCTTGCTGTGGGTCACCCTGCCCATCTCCCAGCCTCAGACACGCTGAAACCAAAGTGACCCATACCCAGCATGATCCATATTTCTCTCTTTTTTTTAATTCCAGTGTGCTTCCAGTCCTTGGCAAGTGACAGTTGTATCCTTAGCTTCCACACCTCACCCTCCCAGGCCCTTTTTCTTCCATCTGCACAGTGCCCAGTTCAAAGGGGTGCTGGGTGCKGGAACTATAATACTATTAATACTCCAAACCAAAGCCAGATTTAGCTTGACCTTGAAGCCCAGGCAACTTTTGAAAGCTACTAGACCACATTTTTCCTGTACAAATTTCACAAGGCAGTTCGCTTTTTTCCCATTTTTGACAAACTTGAACGTGTTTCAGTACGGGCTATATTTAAAATGCACCTAGSAATCATGATGGACCCCATAATTTTGTTTTTCTTCTACTAAAACTCAAACACCATCCAAAGGAAAGTTTCCTGGTTCTTCCTCTTTCCTCCCAGCCTTCCAAAGGCTCAGGACTGGTTGCCTTGCAGCCAGGCTCTGGAGCAAGCTGGGGACAGTCCAGAGAGCCACCAAGCRCCCACTGCCTCTGTGCTGCTGCTCCCCTCACACCCCCATTTCAACCAGCCCATAAGCGACCCCAAAGGCACCAAGTGACAGTGACCGTGACCCCAGGGAACAGCCGCTGTGCCCACGGGGAGGCACCAGGAGCTCGGAGCGGCCCGAAGCGCCGCGGAGGGACACGCAGCCCTGCAAACGCGCGGCGCTTCCCCCCAATCCTTCCCTGTAGGATGAGGGGCGTTCACTCGGCAGCACCCCTATTCGCATGGCACAGCATTTGCGGAGAAATCAATCGGGATGCAAGAAGGTAACCACAAGGGAGACTGTTACAGCATAGAGAAGGATGCTGCTTTCTGGCCCCCTCCCAGGCTCCAGGGAAAAGCAAACCAGTTAAGAGCTATAAAAACATAAAGCACAACCCCAACCCCGTTTAACCAAGGGGTAGGAGTTTGCAGAAAGGAGGCCTAGCGAGCAGCCTAAATAGCAGCAGCCACGTGGCGAGCACCGGGAGCTGCATAAAGAGCCAAGAGGCAGCGCCACGAGCGGGGAGAGCCTGGGAAAGCCCATGCAGCCACGAGGGGGGAAAGGAGAAAGAGCGCCCAATTCCCAAGCCCTCTGCGCAGGGAAGCACGCTCCAAGGGGGCCAGGGAAGGCCAGGCAGATAAGGGAGCAGAGAGCACAGCGGCCTGGCYGTGCAGATAAAGGCAGGATCCAAAGCAAGCTGGAAGGAGAAGAGGGAGGTTTGTGAGAGAGGAGAGTGGAACTTGCTCAGGAGGAGGAGGGAGGCTGCAGGCCGGGCGAGGACGCGAGCGTGCACAGCGCGGTGTCGCTCCTGCCATCGCAACGTCCCCCGCACCGCACGCCAACACAGCACCCCAAAACTAACTTGATTTTACTGCGTTCAGGGCCATTAGCCTTTCCAATCTGAGGGCTGAGATCCCACTCAGCACTTAAACGCCTCTTTATTGAGGCTGAAAATTCTTCACTTTTCTTTTATTAAAAAAAAAAATCTTCTTGGATTTGTTTAACCCTTGCTCAAGACAAAACCACCCCTCTCCATCTCCCGAAGCCCCCACCCGAGTCAAGGAGTCGTGGAGCATCCTTGCCCATGCAGGCACCCAAAGGCCTCCTTCTCCCTCCCCACAAACTGCCTAACGGAGCRGCCAGGCCCCGGGAGCTGCCTGTGGAGCCCAGCCGGGCCGGTCCCGCTGCCCTGCGCCGTCCCGGCAGGCCCGAGCACAGCTGCCRAGCTCAGGCTCTTCATCCAGGGATGGCTCCGGAAAGGCAACATCCGGCTCTGCCCGTGGCCCCATATGGAGCTCCAGGCTCTGCAGAGCGCACTACTCCCTGTCCTCCTCTATCCAGTGCTTTCTCCACACCATCAGCTTCCCAGGAATCTGTCCTGGGATCTGAACCTAAGCCCCTTTACTTACAGAAAAGCAGGGTGCCACAAGCACCCACACCAAGAAACTCAGCAACAGGAACAGGGCAGCAGGGGAAACAAAAGGCACATGGATGTAAGTAAAGAGAATTGAGCACCCTGGGGAAGGACAGCGTTTGCATGAGCCAAGTTGTAGAAGACTGAGAAGCTAAAGGTCCCTGGGCCTTCGAGGGACAGTGTCCGCACGGAGCACTTGGGAGACACGGCAGCCGTAAGGACGTGGCCAGAGGCCCTGGCACGGAGAGGATTCCAGATCCCTGTCCAGGGTCGCTGCCCGGCCTGCTGCTCCTAGTCGAGCTTGCTGCCCACAGCGTAGGGAAGCTGAGGATCAAAGTGACCGGCAGCCACCAGGCTCAGTGCAGCCGAGCTCTGATCCCTGCCAGGGACTCGCAGATGCTGCTGCGACAGATTCCACCCTGCATATCTGAAAGTCTCCCCAGAGGTACCTTCTCCCTGCACCTCAAGTACCAATTGCTAYGTGTCCAGTTATACACATGCTGAAAAGAAGATCATGCCGAGTAAACTTACACCACAGACCCATCTCTTTTACCTCTCCTCCTCTGCCCGAAGATGTCCCAGTCTTTGCTCCCTGCATTGCACGTGGGCATCCCTTCAGCAGCAGCCTTGTGCCTAGTTGCTATCCCAGGGACAGCCCTGGCAGGCTCGGCTCCTTTTCCAGCACGCTCCGACTGCACTTGCGGTCAGATGCTACTCTTTGTAGCCAGACATTCAACATGCTGGCAGTGATTTGCAGTATAGTTTTATTCCTTGGTACCTAGCCTGGCTATACAACACGCTGCCTTGAATACTCCAAGGAGGAATCCACAACCTGCAAACGATATCAARTTCTGTTAAAAAGTAATCACTCGAACTCAAAAGAAAAGCTGCCTCAGTGAARGAGCAGTGTGAATCTCTTGCCTGCACCAGGTTTCTGCAGCACTCGCACCCTGCCCAAGGGCAGCCCTGCAGACAGGCTTCCAGCAGAGTGATGCCCTCCCAAGGCACCAGCTGTCTGCGCAGGGCCTGCAATGCTCCAAGCTCCAAGACCTGGCCTGATCAGTTTGGTCTAAACTTGCAAGTCCCCTCCAAAACTCCATGTTTTGCTTTCACAGAACACCACAGTTCATCCTCAAGTAGGAACAAAGACATCAAGGCAATCGCACCAGACCAAGGGGACGCAGATACCTGGCACAATCCCTCACAAGCACCCAGACAGCATGTGCAGAGTCACACAAGACRCAGAGCAGCAGCTGTAGGAGCTGCTTTTAAGTTATTCCTGCCCAAGAAAAAGGAATAACTAAGCAATGCCTGATAASTTATCTGGGTTCTACTTTTTCTGAGAAAACACAAGCGTCTGACTACAGTAATGCACTAACAGCATCCAAAAAAAAAAAAAAGCAGTCCTTCAACGCAGCATTTTTTTTTTTAATGCCATGACTATATTGAGCAGGGAACTCTGCAGTTTCTAGGAAAGATGACACCGGAGCGCGGCAGGTTCCGCAGCTCCTGCTTGCTGCCCTTGACAGTCTGTACCTTTCARTGCAGGCTCAGCAAGGCTGGGAAACATCTCCATTCGATCCCTGTTTGGTGACGGAACCTCCTGCCCCAACACCCTACAGAGCGTAAAGCCCTCCTGAAGCCCCCACCCAGCAATCCAAGGGGATGGAATCGCTGCATCTTTTTCTTCCAAGCTTCACTGCCTTGATTAGGGTCACGCTGCTGAAAAGTTAAAGCTTTTATACAAGATTTCYAGGTTGCCTCTCCCTAAATGGAAGGTCACCTGCCAGCGGGCCGAGCTAGTGCCCAACAGTGACTGAGGTAAGGCCAGGACACCCTGTCCTTGCTGCACTGCTCCTCCTGCAAGAGCAGCAAACAAACGAGCAGGGAGCACCCCAGGACATGCAGGAGGAGATGGTGCAAAGACGAAATACAGACATTTGCTTCTTTAGCCTTCCACGGACAGCCAGCACTGCGAAAGCAGAGCTGCTGCTGCACGAGCCAGGCCAGCTGCAGCCTCACCCCAACCTGCGGCCCAGGCCACCACAGCATCAGCACAAACASAGACCCTCCATGCTCCACTACAGCATCAGCACGAACTGGAGACCCTCCAGCTCTCCCTACCTTGAATACAGGRCTGGTTATATCTGGATTTACCTGGTGACACAGAACTTCCCTGAGCACAGGGAAGATCATATAGATCAAATATATAGATCAAAAATGCGCTGTCAACACTGCTAGGAGGGCAGACTTCTGATGCAGAAGCCCCTCCTCTCATACAGAGCTACCAGTGTGTGCCACTACAAACAATGCCACAAAGGGGAAGGGCAAATTTATTTGTGTAGAGAAGCAGCAATAATCATCCTGCAGTTCTCTATTTAGCTCCCACAATCTTTTAGCTACACCACAGTCACTTCCCTAGTTCCTCTGTACAGAGCTGGTTTGGGACCATCACACAACCACCTCTGCTGCCATGCAGCAAACCTGGGGAGTTTCCCTTGTTCCTCTATTCTTCATCCTGCTGATTTTAAGGCCATCTATATCCTTAGCGGTCTCTGCACTGCCCTACCTATAAAAACAATAACCATTATTTAGAAATGGAGCTTCCCCAACCATCCAAACTCTTGGAAGTACTGGGCACACAAACAGAAGGAAACTCGGACAGTCTGTGCCATGCTCTGTGTCTTGAGAAGATAGACCCAGCCCTATCTTGCTACCTCACAGAATAAAGATCAGCCTTGCTCCTCATGTGCATCAGCCAAAGATGTAATATTTCTGCAATTGCAAAATAAAGGAAGTGAAAAAGAGTTTCTTTGCTTCCTAACTGCCCTTTCCCAGAAGGTTGGGAAGAAGTTAGCTATAGGAACTTATTAAGCTCTACTTGCTAATCTAAGAATCAGAAACATATCACGTATAATGGAGTTAGCTCATTAGAGGTTCTATTAGGACTGCTTTCAAACAAAACTCTTCAATATATGGTATATTTGTCACTATTCACAAGTGAGACTGGAGTGGCACAGCATACTCAAGCAGTGAGTGTATTTATTGCTCGTTGGTATCTAAAACAAAACAAAGAAAGGAGGAAAAACGCCAAAAACAGAAAATATCAATACCGTTAACTCAAGCAGAAGTTTAGATATCCTTGGGGCTCTGCAATAGTATGTAAATAAAGATCTAGTGTCATAATGCAAACATGGAGAAACAAGCACAACATCCCTATCTACATAAAAATGTCCTTCAGTGTAACGTGGGAACCACAAGGACCCYAAGTACATCTGGTCCCACACTGCTGCTAATTAGGATTCACATGTACAGATGTAATTTTTTAAAGTGCATCCGAATTCATCAGCTGCACAAAACATCCTGAAGGACATAAGTGCAGTAGCCATCTCCTTTGAAAGTTTTTCACTGCTAATCCTAAAGAAAATTTTATATATAAAATGTATAGACATTTTAACTATATTACAATATACATTAATAGTCATTTTAACTATATTATAATATACATTAATATATATACATTAATATATGTGTACATGCAGGTTTTCAGATTTTTCTTCTAATTTCTGTGTGCTGGCCCTGGGAAGGGCGAAGTRGATCCCGAGAGCTAATGACTTGATCTTTTTCCCCCTCTTGAGTTTTCATATTTGGAACATCCTCTTCATGACTTTTCCACAGAAATTAAGTATTGCTGCACTTGGATGGACGCAGGCCTGCCCTTCACAACTATATGGCCYTTAGGAAAGGCACCACAGTCATCTAACCAATAAGCTGGTTATTAGGCGCTTCCTTAGTCTGCCCTYCTGACCTGCTCTGACACCAGCATTGACAAGACTTCTATGGAGTCACTATTTCCTTAATGAAGCAAAGGAGTCACATTTTTTTCTTCTTGCGGACCATAGTGATCCRTCCCTTGGAATGGGAATCCCTGCATCTCATCTCCAGTCTTTGCCTCCGTTTCCAGCTCCTTCCACGCGGCCGCGATTYTCCGCTCGGCCTCGGACGCAGGCTCTGCTGCAGGGGTGACGCTCCCAGGCGGGGGCTCCCTGCAGCACTTGTCGACACAAAAAGATGCTCGCATAAAACCACCTCCCGGGGGGAACAGCGGCTATAGCAGGCTTAGAGCCACCACATCTCAGAGCCCCTCTGAGCATTAACTCCTGATCTCCATGCCTGCAGAGGAACAGCTCCCACAGAGGTCAAAATGTTGCTTGGACAAATCCCTTGGTAGCAGGGACCCTCGTGGTTCAGACACAGGCCATCCAGGGGCCYAGACCTTGGGTTCTGCAAAGCAGCCCAGGACTGGCCAAGAGAGCAGAATGGGATGCTCTGCAGGCAGCAGCTCCTTCCTTCAACACCCTTGGGAATGGGAAGTGCCCTTGGGATCACAGTCCCAGACTGGCTTCTGTAAGACATAAGATGTCTCACCAACCTGGAAGAGCTTCCCAAAAAGCACTCAAAAATCCACAAAACCCCTTCCTAAATAAAAGATGCCGGAGAAAGGAGATGAGAGAAAGGAGAAAGCAAATCATTCACAACTGACYGGAGTTCTTCTTTAAGAGTAATATAACCATAAGGAGAGCATCTTAAATTCCTACCTCAGCTCACACAGGAAAAAAAAATTAGTGTAGACAAGGACTAAATTAGAATCTTATACATCTGCAGGTCTGTAACCAGAACTGCAATGCACTGTTTAGGCTTTACTTAAAACAAATTGCTAGTGGGAGCTCCTATAGCAGGGGACTATACTCGTATATTTGAGCTATAAAAAGGAATTTTTGAGGTTCTTATATTTGGATCTCACTGAGCATACACCAACTCCCTTTAAAACTGGTATCCCAGTCATGATCACGACATGAACTCAAATCCCTGGGCAATTAGAGAAGATGAAAGAGCAGTTACACTCAATGGAGAAGAAGTTACACCGCATTGTAAGTCTTGTCTTGCAGGGGCTGATCCTTGGCTATGTCAGAATTAAATCCATGTCTGTTAACAGGCAGCAGTAGCAGAAGAAACCTGCAGAAGAAACCTAGCAGGAGTAGCATGAAAAGCAGCAGGAGAACTTCACAAGGAAACTAAAGTCCTCTGTATCCATGGGGTAGGTTCCTCCCTCTGAAGCTGCCTTCTTCCTCTGCAGTGAGAGGAGCAAGGTGCCAGCTTCATGCTGAGCCCAAGGAGTCTCTGACGTCCTGCAGTTTCTGCACACGCTGCCAAAAGACAACAGAAAAGCAAGGGAGAACTGACCCCCCTCCTTCAAACCCCACATACTTCTCTATATTGAAACCTGATGGGTTTGCAAGTGCACACCAAGAGGGCTTCTTGAAGAAACCTAAAGCCACCTAAGGATAACCAATAAAAATCAATCTTAATTCTAGCCAGTAAAATAGTAGATGGGAAAAAAAAAAAAATCAGAGAGGGGCCCACCCCGTTATTTACGGCACTGCAGACTTCCTGTTTTGATGCAAGTCAGCAAGATCTTCTGGACAACCCAGGAACAAAAAGCACTAAGTAGTTAAGGAGGCTAAGTTAGTTACAGAGAAGCTGATGATCTGTCTTCATTAGACTTCAAAACAGAGGAAACTGCATCTATGCCTATCATTTTCTGGCAGTAAATATTTCAAGGACTAACGCACAGGAAAATGAAAGCGCAAGCTGACAAATGAAGAAGAGCTACCGGTCACGAGCACAGGATGCTCATGTGCCTGCCTCCCCAGCTGCAGACGCGAGTCTTCCTCCTGACCTCCCCAGCCCTCCAACCACTCGTGCCCCATCAAACTGTCTGCCCCAGTGCAGAGCCTCTAAGGGGCAGCCTGGCAGGAGCGAGACCGAACAGCCCAACTGTTCCTCTTACAAAGTCTCCTCAAGCATTAAAAACAAAACAAYCAACCAAAAAAGCAGTTTTACCATATTTTTATGTCTTAGACTGTAGGGAACTGGCTTTCCCAAATTACACAGTACTTGGTCCTGGTCACAGCCTGAACACAGGGCCTCCATCCAGGCTCCCTCAAACATACTGCACCGCACAGAGATTAAGCTGGCACCACATGTTTTAGATTTACTTCTTATCCCAGAGTTTTCACGGTGATTATTCCAACATTTCAGAAGCAAGCTTGCGCACAGGAGAAAAAAGGAGAAAGAMAATAAAAAACAGTGATGATTTTGTCGCTAGATAGAGCACTTGGATGCTTTGGATTAAGGTATAAGCCTCCAGGAAGGGCCTGCGGAGCCCAGACGCGAGGCAAACCTCTCTGTGCAGCCAGCAGAGGCCTCGGCGCAGACACGGAGGTGCCGGCCGGTTCCTGGGCCGGCCTCGGGACGAGGACAGCAGCGCTCTGAGCGCCGGCTCCAGCAGCAGCCCTCGCTGCTGCCTGACCTCCCGCCCCCTCTCCGCTCGCTGTTTATTTACCTGTCAGAACACACGTGTCGAGCCTGGCCGCAGCCGACGCGCTCACAGCCCCGCGCTGGCTTCTCCAGGTCCATCTCATCTCCTGGGAGCACCTCAGCTGGAAAGAGGCCACCGGGAAGCCCTGACCCCAAGCGGGGCAGCCTTAAATGATGCCTCCGTATCAGGAGCAACCAAATGCTGCTGGGAGACTATTCTCCTGAGGGTGCCCTCCATCTCCTCTGTGCCTGAGCACAAGAAGACCACTCTGCACCCGGAAGAGGAGCTTCTCAGGTCACAGCAGACACATTTAGGGCCTGCTTTTAGCCTCTCCATTCCAGGAATGGAGTAGATACAAGCTCAGGAACCAAGTGGATACAAGCTCCGTTAGGATTCCCACTGGCACAGAGAGGACCGGAGCATTCCAGGACTGCCCTTACCAAGGGCTGCCAGTGACGCAGCAGACACCCGCACCCAGCTACCCTCACGTGGTAGAGGGACAAGTGCTGCCGTGTCCCCGTAGCGCAGCTGTCCTCTCATCTCTTCAAACGCCAGCTCTGGCGGTGTCCCCTGTGATAAGGGCTTGGAACCTGTTCCTCATTTTACACCACTGCAGGGAAGATGAGCTTAGCTCAGAGGCGTGAGACGGCGCCGGGACTGGTGCAGAGGGCGGCTTTCTAGGTAGCTATGGAAGCGTCCAGGAGAACTGAACATGTTCCTATTAGCATCGCTTGGCATTTCTCCTCCAGCTTTCGCGGTAGATGAGGCCTTTGAGTGTGGGAAACTCAGGCACTTGCTTGAATCCTGCCTGCCAGAACACACTGTTCGAGAGTTTTCTTTCTCAGACMTTTCCTGTTCCCCTCCAAGACTTCAAGAGAAACGGTCTTGAGGTTCCCAGAAACCCTCTTGTGATGGTCTCGGAAGAAAGCGTGGAAGAGAAACTGCCAACTCACATGCTCCAATCCCTCTTGCTTAGGGAGGATTCACCAAACCCTGCTGCTCCTGGGCAGAGGCTGCTCCAAGCCTGCAAGCCTTCACCCAGGAAAGGAGATTTGGAAACAAGGAACAGAGGAAGAGCAGAGAGGAAGAGAGCCCCTCGCTTAAATGGTTCCTGGGAGGAACGAGCRGGAGAGGCAGCACCAAGAACTAGAAGGTAAAGCAACCTGGAGAAATACATGAGCCACCCCAAATGGTCCAGGCACCTGCTGGTTGTCATCACTATGAGAGGAAGGAAGGAATTCAGCTTTGTGCCAGTGTTGCTCTCAAGCACAGCACAAGTTCAAGAACAGTTTAACCCCAGCAGTTCAGGGTTTTTCCTCCTTTCTTTTTTGCTATCTATGCACCTTTCTTTCAAGCAGTTTGAAAGGAAAACATGAGGCTAAAATGTAAATTTGGCTTTTGTCCTACCTGCTTGCAGAAGCATCGCTCCTCCCTCCTGCAGCGCCCGCGCACTGGCTGCACCCGGGGCACCTCACGCGAGGCGGGAAGCAGCATCTGCACAAGGAGCTGCCGGTGGAGGAATTCCTTGCCCCTTGCTGACCCAGCAGCCCCAAACACGACTTTTAGAGGACAGATCACCAAAACCCTTCCTGGTTACTTTTACAACGCCAATGAAACTCCGGCCAGGCCAGACTTGAGGCGCATCAGTTAAACCAAGAGCGCAGGCAGTGACATCCTCCTCGTGGCACTGCTTCTCTATCACCCACTTGGCACCGGAAGATTCCGGCTGCGCACAAGGCCCTGGCTCAGGTCTCTCGTGTCTCCTCACACACCCCTCCACCCCATGCACAATGACAGACAGCACGGTTGGCTTTAACACAAAGCAGAGAAGCYCCAAGGGTTCAGCTTTCAGCCCAAGGTCGCGCTGCAGCCAAGCCAGGAGGCTCCCATGGTGAAACACCTGCCACAGTTTATGCCCCGTGGAAGTCGTCCTCACACGTCAAGATTTTCGGTGACTTTGCTGACCAAAACAAAGCACTTCCAAAAGTTTTCTCCCCTCATCCCTGCTTCAAACACCAGTTTTCAGTCTTTGCTGCAAGACCAAGCAACCCCAAGCAAGGTTACCTGTCCATAGCAAAAGATACTTTGCTTGCTTCACCATTTCAAGCTGACTAGAAGATGCTGTCTCAGAACAAGGTTTTAAGGTCCTTGAGCAAAAGGGGGAAGGAGAAGTATCAGCGTAGTGTCCACACAGCAAGTGGCCGCTTCTCCTGCCTGCTTTCTTACTCATCTCATCCAAGCCCAGTCTATAGTGTAAAAGGCATTGAGAGGTGACCAAGCTGGGAGCTTACGGAACATAGTGCCCCCAAAACTCAACTAAGGCTACAAGGACAGGTATCGAGGCCAGAGGTGCGAATTACCTAGCATAGCACCCAGRTAAAACTGTCTGCTGAAAGACCTGCCCTAAAAGGAAACGATGGGCACGCGGGACTATCCCAAGGTGCTGGCTGCAGAGAGGCACCCAGAGCTACAGCCAGGGCAGGAGACAGAGGCCACTCTCTCCATGCCCAACATAARCTGTTACCTACAGGCCAGAATCCAAGGCCTCCAGAGACCCAGAGAGCAAAACAAACTCTCAGCACCCCCACGCTGCCCCACCGCTCCATTCTGGAGCCGCGGGAGGAACCCGTCGCCAGCCCCAGCAGCCAGCCCCAGCAGCCCGGCCAGCTCCTCAGACCCCCATGTCAAACACGGCCTCCCACACGCTCCCCAGCCATCGCTGCCAATTAGCTGGATGTCTGYGCAGAAGGGCCCTTCCTCAGAGCCGCTGGCTTCCCCGGCCCCATTCCTAGCCCGGGCTGTCCATGATCATTAGCTCAGTCCCTCGCTCGCTTCACTAATTCTCTAGCTTTGTTCAGTCACCAAAGACTGTTTATCTAGGGCTGCCTGGAAGCAGCATTCCCACCACCACCCCCTCCCCATGCTAGCCAACTCTCCTACTCCAGTCAACAGCAGTTACACGGAGACAGTTTATTATAGTGCAAGCTAAATATCCATTCAAACATCTGCTTTGACCAGCAGATCCTGACACAGTGGATCGCATGTCTGTGAAATAACAGGGTGTGCCTGCACTGCGACCCAAGTGTGATAGGGGGGCAGGCCTGGCAAGCAGCAGCTCCAGGCCCCTTCCAACCAGCGCCCTGGGATACACAACCAGGCCAAACTCGGTCACAACCACCCCCATCGCCAACAGTGGAGGACAGTCCTGCTCTGGATACGCAGCACAGCAGCAGGAGGGAGGGTGAGCTCTCGTGGAGCAAGGATCAGGAATTGGCTCAGGAGACAAGAGCAAGGCAAGGCCTGTCCTAGCCTTASGCATGCCCAGGAACACAGGGAGCCACGGCATTTCCACCGAGGTCAACACTGCCAAGCCCACCTCCAGTAAGCAGCAGTAGGATTCGAGAAGTTCCACTCAGAGGTGCATCCGGACGCTATACCCTGCAACACACACGTCTCATCACGTCACTCGGCTGAACAGGGCAAGAGAGGCCCACATGGCAGCCCAGCTCATGGAGTTTGGCTCTTCCTGCACCTGCCTTGGACACGCTCAGCACAGWGCAAGCACCTCACCCAGCCTGGCCACTTCCAGCCTCAGCTGCACTAAGGAGCTGCACACGAGGTCCCTAGGGCCTCCGCGTGGCGCGAGGTGGCACTGCCTGGGCCACACACCAGGCAGGGCGGCCAGGGGGCCATGAAGACACTGCCAGGACGCTCCTGTGCAAGGCCYGCACCACAGGTCACGGCCAGCAAGCCACCAGCTCCACAGCAGCGGGGCGCAGACTTCAGGGGCGCCTCTGGCCAGTGAGATGTGACTCAATGTAGCTCTCCTCTCACCCCCGCCAGCCTCCAAAACACTCATCAGACATCTCCWGGTCATCTCTTTGCACCCCAGAAACTGAATTCCCCCATTCCCCATTTTTTTAATAAATTTAATATTTAGTATACTTAATCTTACCAAGAATCATGACAAAAATAAGTGATAAAAATGGAAAAACAGAAAAATATCTTCATCAGGAGATATTAACAACATGAGATGTTAGAGGTTTTCTWTCCCTGCTGCCATTTTTCAGCCCCTCTTTGCCAGTTCTTCCCCTGTTTCCTCCCCATCTATGACATTCAGGCTCCAGCTCTGCTGACCTTGTGGGCTTCTTGCATCATTTCTGCATCTTCACCGATTTCCCCTTCTCCCAGGGCCCTGCCCTTCAAGGGTACACAGCCCTGCCAAAACCCAGCAAGGCAGAAGATAAACACGTTTTTATTGTCAAGTCCACTTGTTCTCCTAACATACGGCATACGGAGTTCTGTTTCACCTTAAATACAAAGCAACAAAGTTCAGCAGTCAGCTCTCCTTATCACAGCTCAGTAGTTGAGATTTACGCTCACTGAAAAATAAATTTAAAAACCTATATCGATTCCTGAAGAATACRAAAAGCTACATAAAAATACATTTTAAAATAACAAGAGAAAAAAGAGGAAAACAGAGCGACACAAGTTTCATACAGCCTGGAAGCAAATCTGACTTAAGCCTTTTAGTGACACAACATGTCATTTTCAACCACTTTAAAAATATATTATTATTCTGTGATTGCTCTTTAAAGGCCATCTTGGGTGGTAAGAAGTAGACTCTGGATACATATGTTCTAGTCGGAGCTCACTGACTCCCTAAGAAACAAAGGGCAAAAATCCCAGGGGAATAAGGTGGGTTTTAATGACATTAAGCTACAGAGGAGGAGCAGACTCTTGCTTCTCACATGGCAACACCTGCAAGCTCAGGCCCCACAATCCCTGTATGAAAAGCAATGGACAAGTAACCAGGACTGCACTTTCCCAACTTGCCTAGAACAAGCTTTTGTGTTTTGTCCATATTCTGACAAGCCTGCATAACACTTATTAACCATGTTAACTGGGGGAAAAAATATACATAATAATGGTTCCACTGAACTTCATTATGGCTTTCACTCCTCAACTAACTTTCAGGTGCTTTCTGAAACACGTCCCCTCCTGCCTCCACTCCCCTGGGAGGGCAGAGGTTCGTCACACAAGTCTGCTGAGGAAGCTCCACAGGCCAGTTTGAGTCAGGCTTGCCCTCCATCTTCGCCAAGTCAGGAAAGAGGGTTTTATTTAGAATAATTATGCCCCAAAAGATATGGAAAGATGGATCTCTTTTGAAGGCAGCATCCCATACCAAATCCATTTCCACCAAGAGAACAGCTACTTAGAACATTTTGTTCAAACTGAAAAATTTCCAGCCCTTTGATTACAAAGGCAACCTGCCAAGCAAGAGTATAAAATTAGCACATTAGTGCAGTAGTGTCTTCCTTAGGCTGAAGGCAGCCTCGGTGCCTCCGCGCGCCACAGCTTTACCCGAGTGAAACGGAGCTAAGAAAGTACATTCATTTACTTCCTATTCCAAAGGTGCAGGATCTCTTGAATGGCAGGGAGATTCGGTTATCAAGCCAGGTTATTTCTGCGGTGGCCACCCAAGAACGGAGCAGCGATAGGAGCTCAGGCACAGGCGGCCCGTGAGGGGCACCCGCTGCATGGGCACCGCACACAGCCAGCGGCACCCAACCGTCCCGTCCTCTCTGCCACAGGGCATATTGTGTCAAGGCAGTTTTTCAAATCCTGCTTATAACTGCTGCTCATTTGAGAAAAGCAACTTGTTTTTCAAAGGCATGGCCAGAACAAGCTCAAACACAATCCTTCTCCTTTTATTCCCATGTTTGATAAACGTTTCAGCAGACATCTCTCCCCCGGAAGCCAGCACTGGCTCTACACCTGCTACAAGTCTTCCCCAGGCTCTACAGACAGCAATTCAACGCTCTGCTCTCGTTTCCCTAGGAACTATACAGGCACTGGCGAGGTTTCATCTTGGATAGAGTCTCCACCACGGCTCCTCCTTGCCCTCCTGCAGCAGACCCCGCAGCTCCTTTTGCAAGCAGCGAGGTGCCCGGCCTCRAGAGGCAGCCACGGCACACGGCTGCTCCGGAGGCTTTTCCTGGGCCATGCCTGGGCAGGACAGCATTCCTGCCAGCTGAGCTGGAGGCACTGGCACTATTGGGAGCGCAGTGACTGCTCCAGAGCCTCCGCACGTCCACTTGGGTAAGAGGACGTGAAACAGTCCCAGGGCCACCGAGCTCACGAGTTCGGAAGACTGCTGTCAAGCGCAGTTCCCCTGACACCTCGTTTATTTATTTTTATTACCCTTATAAGCATTTTTATTAGGGTGTTAAGTCTTCCTTCTTCTTCCATCCTCCCAAATAACTATGGCAAGACAGGTACCATCCAAATCACAACAACTTACAGCCTCCGTGGCTTCTGCTCTGCTTGAAAAATGCTCCTTTTTCACCCAAACCCACACACCCTCGATAACCTTGCCAATTTTCAGAAGAGTGGAGGGGGGCTGCTGGGTTCGTGCCCGCCCTGTGTGCACCATAAGGACAGTTTATGAGCGGCGCGTGGAAGCCAGATTGCTCTTTTGTTTGGAGTTGCCCAGGAAGAAAAGAAATTGATCCCAGATCCACCCACGCTCCAAACCAGCTCCCTCACACACACAAAGGGGGGAGGGGGAAGAGTGTAAAGAACCGAACCAAGAGGATTAAAAACCCACCCCAGGGCTCGGYAGGAGTTAGAGGCCAAGGCTGCCCTTTCCCAGCAGTGAGTCCTTTGGAGCCCATGCCTGTCCTCGCTTTCTCACAATGCGCTGCTCTGAGTTTAAGTCGCATGGATGAGGGGGCCTCCCCTTCCCGTCCATCCAGAACAGGTTTCCAGCAGAGCTGGCTACTCCCTGCAATTCCAGCAGCTCCATGACAAGAGCAGCATGGAGGCTCCATCCGGGCTGGTCCCTAGGGCAGCCCCAGCTGCACTAGAGRGTAACAGCCTCGCGCCCTCCTCACAGCAGCAACCGAGTGAAAGCACTGGCCAAAAAGAGGGATGCTCAGCCATGGCCAAATGGAAGTAATGGGCAAAACGAGCAGAAATCAGAGTAGGTCAGCACCTGCACAAGCGAGCAGCGTCCTCGCTCATCCCTTGAGGCAGGGGAGGCTGAGGCACAGACTCTTCAGAGATGCACAAAAACCTTGATAAAGGAGCTGGCCACTTCTTCAAGCAGGCTGAAAAGGCAAAAAAATATCCCTGCTATTTAAACGCTTGAAAAGTGCTCGGGTATCATACCAAGAGGCACACAAGTTGTAAAACAGGTTGTTAAGCAGCAGAGTTCTGCTACATTTTCCCCTCTTTTAGCAGAAAATTATCACAAGCAGTAAAAATCATGACCACTTTGTTGCAGCCTCAGAGGGAGCTTCAGGGAATCATGACAGCATGGCTCCAAAGCCAAAAATAGAAAGGGGTCTCCATTAGAGGGACAACGAAGTAGGAAAGAAGTCTCTGGAGCAAGGAGAAGAGCAGAAATCGGAGTAGGGCTGAGTTAACCGGAAGGGGCACACACAGGATCTAGGAACTGTACTCAAAATACAACGAAAGTGGGAGAAGCATCAATGGAACGGAAAGGAAAGGGGAAAAAAAAAAAAAAGACTGGTACATATTAAAGAGCAGCAGTCTTGTAGACGTTTTGATTACAAAAATATTTGTCGGCCACTCATAGCCAAYTAGTTTTACCCGGAGGAGCAGATAGTTTCTGGAAGGACGAGCAAGGACAGCTGCAGCATGCGAGGATGGTCAGGGAGAGGAGGGATAGCACAGAGCCAAAGTGTGCAGAGGGGAAAAAAAAAGAAAAGACTTCAAAGCAGCTGCTGGGGAGGTTAAGTTAGGTAAGAGCGTATTCTGCTAAGAAAGAAGAGAGCAGGTGGTAATTGGGAGCATCTCTAGAAAACGACTTACTCCAAGAGGAATGACGGCTATTGCAGTGTTTATGAAATAAAACATCTATTTAAACGAGCGGCCAGAGCGCAATCAACAACTGCTGTGACACAGGAAGCCACCAGCTGCGGAGACAAAGGCGAGGGCAGCTCAGCCCCCCGGGCGCCCGCGGCCCCTCGCGTCGCCAGCGCCGCTCAGGACTCTCGATTGCCACACGCCTCTCGTCACGCAGCAGCCACAGAAGTAACCGGAGRGAAAGAGCGGCCCCTTTTTTATTTTTGTGGGTAAGAGCTGCCCCTTTTTTATTTTTTGTGAACAGGAAGTGCCCAAACTGCTGCTTGGGACCAGGCAAGTTATCAACAAAGGACGGCTCGAGTGGGAAGGACTGAAAGGTCTAACCCGGCTTGCSCAGCGTGAGCTCACATTTACGCCGAGTCCACAAAGGCATCTCGAGCTCTGAAGACACCTACCTTGCCTTAGTCATAATTTTAAGGTTTTGTACAGCCAGAGTTTAGAAACGATCTGATGATATATTTTAAGCCTGTGACCTTTGTTTAGAGTGTATGTCACTTTTAGCAGTATCTATTTTAACGCAGGCTTCATCTTTTAGACTATATGAGCAGTGCCACAGCTTCGCACTGGGTGACACACCATGTTACTCCGCAACACTTCATTTATAAGAAAAGGTGGGGYAAAACTCTACCTGTCGAAACTCCCCACCACCCACTGCCTCCCCTCCTGCTTCGCAAGCTGCTACCAACCCCTTGCACTCGAGGGGTCTCCCCTACGGCTGCCTGTTTCCAGGGGGCCTTTGTGGTGCTGGTTTGATTCTACTTGTGCAAAGTCCAGACAAAGCAAAGACAAAGCAAAGCCCAGAATTTAGGGCTTCCTATTATCTTCCCCCACTTAAGAGGGGCAGAATAATAGAACTTTTTTTTTTTTGGTTATTGTTGTTAAGAATACTTAATACTCACATTGAGCCGGGTCTGCCTAGCAACAAGTTGAAGTTATAAACTTGTATCATCCTACTTGTGTTCCCATGGCTACTGTCAGGAACAGCGCAGTGGCAGCTGCACAAATCAGCACAGGGGTCCCACGAGGGACATCTTGCAGGTTCCCCAGCACAAGGCGGCACCAGGGAAGTGCAAGGGCTGCACCCGGAGCAAGTGCTTTCCTTCAGAGCCCCACTCTCCGCMCTGGGAACACCCGAGATGGCCAGGGATGGAGACACACCAGCCAGGGAAGAACCACACGCGGCAGAGTCTGCCAAACCTTTGCACATGCACACAAAGAAAAGCTTGAATTACAGGTGCGCAGCACTTTAGGCTTCCTGCACACCAACCTCAATATTTAATTCTGATAAATGGTGTTTGCTACACAGGGCAACTAGTTTTTAATACATTTAAGATGAGGAAGAGGTGACAGCTCCTCCCTGCCCCCCTTCACCCAGGCAGAGACCTCAAGCTGGGGTAATTGATGAGGACAGAGGGACGAGTTTAGACACCCAAAGCAGGTGGGAAGTCAGAGGGAGGGGAAGAGACTCTACATTTCAATGCAAGCCGTGAGCAAAGGGCTGCCTCTGAAACAACACTATTATGTAAAACAGACCTTCTCCAGGCCTAGTTTTTTGGTTCTTCAAGAATCGAGATCATTTCCTACCAGCAGAGCTTTTTCTTAGCCTTTAACTATTTCCAGTCCCTCTGTGGAACTGAAACTCTTCGGTGCCACCTCAGCAATTCTCGACAGGAAACAGTCACAGACAAGGGGGACGGACACAACGCGAGTCTGTCTGTACTAGGAACTACAATTAGACATTCGTTAAGCTGCGTTTCCACACTCAGGTTATAAAAACCTGAAGGACAGAAATTCAAGGTCACACACATCAGCAGTTACGTTTAAAACCCAACTTCCAATTCCAAGTTGCTACATAAACTAAATCCCAATCAGATAAGMCACCTCCTTGCCTAAAAGTACATGCGAACCTTATCATGACGGGCTCTTACAGATATCTCTGGAGAGCRGAGGTGAAAAGCTGCTATGAGGAGCCATGTGGTCAGACTGCCCTACTAGAGGAGCCAGACCAAAACCAGGCCAGAGGCATTCTCAGATCATCATTATTTGTTAAATTCATCCAGGCAACGAGCASGGAGATAAGGAAGGTGGTAAGAAGGGTGGGGGATGAAATAACTTTTTAATAATAGACACTTGCATCCTTATCCAACTGCCCCTATGGAAGGGAAAGATTAATTTTATTTTACAGATATATATACCTACATTATACAGACACACCCTAAACTCAGAGAGCAGAGATGCCCCCGCTGATGTTCCCTAGAGGTACCTGTGCAACAGGAGCGGGGAAAGCAGAGACCAGAATTTCCTCCAGAGAGGGGATTTTTGCAATTTTATCACCCTGTTGCAGCCTCCTTCCCCCTGCTCACCCCGTGAGAGACAACATTTACCAATACTTCCTCTACGAAGCTCAGAGATAACTGCTGCTGCAGAGCAGTTTGGGAGGTACGTGGCAAGGTAGGTTAAACACACTTGTTTTGTCTCAAAAACCTGAAGTGGGAAGTGAAGCAAGTTTACCTCTTGTGGGTCAAAGAGACGGTCACATCACTACCATTTCTAAGTAAATGGCAATAGCAGCACAAAATCCAGTTCCATACTATTATGAAGAAACATTTTCACTGCCTTCACAAAGGCTTTGCACTTGCACGATCTCTTGCGGTTTCGAGCACAAAGTCAACACTTTCATGGGGAACTATAAATTAAGAGCTTGTGAAGTTTAAGAAAATTAAAATGGATCTGAGATTCTTTATAAAAGCATTACCCAAGACAAATTCAGCCTACAAAGCACCTTTTGTATTCTTAAAACTAAACTTTAGACAACTTTCTCAAGTCTAAAGGCTTGAGAACGTGGATTTGCTCATCTTCTCACACAACAAAGTGAAAGACTCAAAATAAGCATGGTCACCTCGTGCAGAAAGGGGCACAGATTTCGGGGGAAGGAGCATGGTCTCCCTTTCCTATTTGGTCTCTATACCCTTTAACAAATTGATCACTTCGGAGGTTAGATCACTGTTCACACTGTTTCCAACTCATCTTACTTGCAGCAGGCAAACCAAGTCCCTGCCACTAACAATACATATTATATGAGGGGGAAGTGGGAAGAACATTAACTGTGTTTCTGGGCAGCCAGTTATTTCAGATTTACCTGCCTAATGTATATTAAGAAACTTAACATTAAAATTGAAAGGCACAGTTAAAAGAAAAGAGGTGTAAACTGGTGCCCAGTAAAGCAGTGTCGTTTATGCTGCGCTGAAGGTATGTGACCAGTCTACAGCCTGGTATAAGCCGCATTACACAGTGCACCTTGATCACAGAGGCAAAGATTTCCGAGCTAATTATAATGACTAATCACAGGGAGCTCTAAGCCTTCACTTGGCCAAGTCACAGAACTAACTAGGGTTGAAAACAGAGTTTTAAGAGCAACTCATTAAGCAGCAGGAACCAGCTATGAAGAACAAAGCAGTCCCTCTACCTAACATTAATTCCAGTCCAGCCATTAATACATCTGTCAGTGCATGAGACAGCTATTACCTTCACATACAAACACCACAAGTGCCAGGCAGGGAAGGAAGCCACAGGCTTTGGCTGCACCAAGACTTGTTTGTTTACTACAGCATCCAGGTTTCACAAAAACGTACTATCTAGCAAGAAATAAATAGCAAGAAAGCTCCAAACCATTCCTTGGAACAAGCTGGAGCAGGAGCTCTGTTCATCCCCAGCAATCACCCACACTGTGGGCAGGGCAAACAAACTGGGCACTGGCCAAGCAGGGAGCTCAGAGGCAAGAAGGTACAGCTCCAAACCAAGGCACATCTATAATAAAATTCAGCTTGAGCGCTGCTCTCTCCTCTGCTTCTCCTTTTCCTCCAGGGTGGATGTAAGGACCAGCTCAAAGAAAACACATCAGCACCACGGAGTCAGTTTCATTCTCTGGTGGGACTGCCCCCTCCCTGCTGCAGTAAGGGGACCAAAGCTCCCGCCAGCAAAGAAACAAGACACGAGAACAACAGGAAGGCACACGCTGGCAGCGATGAGAAGACAGGAGACATCTCCCCCTTTCTCAGGGCTGCTGGGGCCAGCCTGCCCTTAAGAAGCACCTTTGCTTGTACCTATGCTCCCACGGGGCCGAGACAGCCAGAGAACCTCGGTGTCAGGAACAGCTTTCAGTGGAGCTCCTGCAAAGAACTTCACATCTGCTCTGCAGCACAGCAAGTACAGGACTGACTCGGGGAAGAAAGAGGGCAAGACAAATATAGCCTGTAAGGGGGTAAGGCACCGAGCAGACTAGAACAGCGAGAAAAACTTCTTTGCTTCCAGGAGGTTTAAGAAAACAGAGTGCCTGAATTGTCCTTTAAAAAAAATACTAAATATTAATACCTAAAATCTAAAGTTATTTCAGTAGGAACTATGCTATATAGCTCAGCTTCAGGGCTTCCCATTCCCATTCTTTTCAGATCAGACCCCTAACTCAAATACAACCTTTTGAGAAAGGCAGAACGTTGTCTACCCACTCCCTCTTTTCCAGGAGCCCCATGTGCCCACTTCCAATCACACATGCGCCTTGCTAATAGGGAAGGCACATTTCTGTTGAGGAATRCCACATCTTCTCAGATGACAGCAAAAGGATCAAGACACACTGGGTTTATTAGTCAAAACATTGGGAATTAGAAGAGCATGGCTTGGTATTTCTGRTTAGATCAAGCATCCTCATCACTTCCTCTTTTCCAAAGGGACTACTGCACTAAGGAAGTTCCTGCCTGTTACGTTTAAGGCAAAGTCACCTGAGGAAGTGAGATGGCTTTCCAAGACACCAGTATTTCCACTTTGAGAAGCTTCATTTTGACTTTTCCACTTGTTTAGATGGAGGTCCCAGAATCTCACTGGAAAAAGTGTTCACCTAAACACAGGTTTCTGTTACGGGGGGATCTGGGATTATTTGCAAACCATCAGAACTGTTAGGAGCAGGACTATTAGCCAAGAAACTCAACAAGCCGGCTAGGAGTCGGGCTTGCAAGTGCACGTGATATGGGAGACTCTCAACAAGCTCTTGCTAAAGAAGTTACAGTCCCTATTACGTAGGCCAATAGGTGCTTCTCTTGACATGATGCAGCTATATCGCTCCGGAAAACCCTAGGAAGCAGCTGAAGACAACACAGCCTAAAGAAATCTGGTCCTCACAGCCTTACAGTTCCATTATGTTTCCACCTTTGATCCTCAATAGACAGGCAAAGCGTGCGTCTTAACAGCCACAGCATGATGGATGCATGACCTTCTCCCTTGGACAAAAACATCTCCACCACCTCCCAATCACACCCTCCACAGACAGCAAAGAGTGATTCCCCCTTCGCCCCTTAGACACAACTACGTTCAGTCTCTGACTACATTGGAAAGTGTTTTGGATTTCTTTTTTGTTAACAATGAAACAGCACAGTCTTGGTCATCCAAAAAAGCCAATAAATTTCAGGTGTTCATTCTGCAAGATACAGAACACAACCAGGGAACGAGACACTCAATCTCAGCAACAATCTGGCAGTGAGAATTTCTCTTTTCTGCAGGCTTTTCTGCATCTAGAGGAACTATAAAATGCATCTTTCCACCACTATTTTGTTAACTGTTACAACACAACAAATAAAAACTAGAAAGAGATGAGCCTYCCTGCAAACAAGTGGCTGAATTTCCCCAACTTGCACATGCTCCAGCTCTGGATCTCTGCAATGGGGCTGAATCAAACCAACTTTTGCTCATCTCTTTCCACCAGAAAGGCCCCCAGAAGCTTGATTTAAAAAAAATAAAGATTAAAAAAAAAGGGATTGACAACTAATGCCCAAAGATATGAGACCTGAGTCATATTTTTATAGCCATCACAAGAAAGGACAGTATCTATGACTGTAGCGACAGGAAAGAAAAAGCAAAGCTCGTCTGCCATGAATACATGTAGAAACTTGGCGCAGACAGTTCTCTTCAGGGAGTTATTTAACACTCCACATTTATGAAAGCTTTAAATTTTATTTAAATTCGGTAGCTACATTGAAGTGCTTTCTTTCTCTCATTTTCAACACTCCAACAGTGATAGGGTCTAAATTAATAAGCAACAAGGAAAACAGTCAAGTACAGTATCAGTCCTTCCCCAATATGAAGGGCTTTTATTTAGTTTTAGGACACATAACTTTTCCTTCCACCAAGTTTTTCCATTAGCAGGACATGTAGGTTTCACTTGTATGGATTAAAAGCACAAAAATAGTTTTCTCTCTTTAAAAACCTTCAATATCTCAGATGGAGAATTCACAAGAAATGTTGACCTTTATTTGCCACAGAATTTTCATGTAGCAGTCAAATATTTCACTCTGAACTCTAACAGTAGTAAGAAATGACAGAGAAGAGACAATATGTTTCATCTACGAACCAGTGAAACATAGCTGAAGCACAGCATTAATTTTACTGATTCTACTCAGCTCTCGTGCAAAAATCCCAGCCCGAAAGCTTCCCTGCTCTTTTCCCCAGTTAATCAAGGTGTTTAACAAAAACGCTACCCCTGCACACACCTGGGACATGCTGGTACACTCTGCTGTACAATCTTACTGTACCAATACCAGAGGTGCAAGCTTGTTTTTGAGATAAAAGTAGAAGTGGGACGAATGCAGGGAGAACTTACTTTCCAAAGCAAGAGAATAAGACAGAAACAAGGCAGCAGCAGTCACTTGGGCTGTACCCTACACCCTACAGGGTGTGCCAGTACATGGAAGTCCCTCCTACCATGAAGAGTAGCACAAGTAAAGACCACCTCCAAAAGAGGATTCCCAGGCACAAGCATCTCACAAAGAACACTAAAAAAATCACGCAAAGATACTTAATTCAGAAATAGACTGGCTATTTTTTGGCTGTAAGAATCAAGTGAAACAAGTGAACAAGTGAAACTTCACACTAACTCAAGCTATGGTCCTTGCCCTCTGTCAGTCTACGTGGTAATGAAGGAGAGATTCCTTCACATTCGGGCTGCAAGTTTGGGGGTTCTGCTTTGGTCTTTAATTTAATTTATAAAATCAACACAACAAGCCACCACTGTCAGTATCTACCTCTCTTTACTCCCACAGCCTTAGAGGTAGGAATTCTAGGAAAGCCTTCCTCATTTTCTTGTTCTTTACTGCAGCTGACTTGGGGCTTATGAGTGAAAACAAAATTAAATGCTTTCTCTGCCCTTATGCATGGGGACAGAGAAACACCCACACAAGAATGCTCAAGTAAGAATCAGCAGTTACAAGYAACACCTCGGCCAAACCTCAGCTACAGCCGAGCATTGAAAAAAAGAAAAAAGAAAGAACCCCCCACACAACCCACACACAAGCACCCTAATCCAAGCCTTGCTTCAGCTCAAACCCAGCCACAGGGGCTTGAGCCCTTTGCATTTGATCAGCTAGCTAATCTGAAGGTGAAAGCCTCCAGTACTCTACACTAAATAATCTTTAAGCTTTAGGATTCTTTGGACAACCAACCTGTAAAATTTCTAGTGAGGAAGAGATACAGCATCTGTGCACATTGATAACACTTTCTCCATCAATTTAACCTTGAAATTACTGGCGAGATGGGATAATTTAGCAGTTGCATCGAAAATGCATCACACTGCAGTTTGTTAGGATTCTTTTTTGTTTGTTGAAAAAGGGAAACAAAAGAGGCAAAACACACCAGCTCAACATAGTCATTTGGCCGTGCTTTTGAACCAGAGGAGATCACAGAACTGAAGAATAATGTCTCCTTGCAAGAATATTCCTGAGTAATTCCACAGGCCGGGAGACCAACAGCAATTAAATACGAGAGCAAGGAGGGGAGAGAGACACTGGGGCGGGGGGGAAGTTCACCTCCAAGTTTTTAACTAACAACCATACGAAAATAAGACAAAATAAAAATACAAACAACCAAAAAGAGACTCAGAGTGGCAAAGATGGATCCGGTGCCCATTCAGAAGACTCATTATTTACTTTAAGCCAGGCTGCTTGGGGCTGGATATTACACCGTGTACTCAAACAAGAGCTTCTGTTAAAGCCATGTTGGGGGTACATGTTCCTCAGAAAAAATCCCTGTGTTTCTCCAGCCACACCACACGTGTTCCCCTCCCTCCTGCCAGACGCAGCAGAGAAAGCTATAACCTTTGTATAGGTCACCGTGCATATATAAGTTAAAGTCAGAACAATGCATACTGCACTCAGTGAGGAAGGGGCACGTAGTTTCCCTCCCTCCCAACCTATTATGTTAGGGAAAGGAATTGCACAAAAGAGGGCAATTTGTGAGGGTCAATGAAAAGCCTAAGTATTGTTGTGATACCTGGCTAATAGCCAGCACGATGCCTGTTGTGCGTTACAGAAATGTTGCATTTGACCTACAGATTGAAAAACAGTGTCAACTGCTGCCCAAGTAAAGGCTCCCCCCTCCCCCCGGCACTTTTTCTCCCTCCTCCTCTTCCTCTCCTCCCTTCCTCCTCCTCCTGGTCAACCAAGAAATGGAGCTCCCATGTGCCAAGACCTTGCATCTTATTTTGTCATGAGAATGAAGTGGGGGGAGGAAGAAGAGGGGAGAAAGATTCTATAAGCAAAYATAAGCAATGTTGAAGTTATGAAAAAAAATGCTATCGACCTACAGGGACTATAACAATTAAGACACCAAAAAAAAAAAAAAACTATATTTAATGATAAAATGCAACCAACATACCAGCATGCAATATGAGCGTGATCCAAGGGAAACATTTTCCTGGATTCACACAATAGTTCCTCTCTGGATTACTCAGAAAGGAGCTATTGCAGCTTTCCAAATCATTGTTTTTGTCTTACGAGGAGAGGTGCAGAGAATCCAATTAAGTTTGTGCTAGGCAAGAGGCAACTCCAAAGGCAGCGCTCCCCAGATGGGAGGAGGGCTTTAACCCGCACTTACAAAGGAACAATGCAAAAAATTCGCTTACATTTCAAACTAAGGAGGTCAACAGCCCCTCTTTATACACACCGATATACCCGGAGATGCTTCGATACCAACGTGCTCCGAGCACCTGCCTTTCAGCACAGCCACAATTCCTTTGTTTGCTCAAAATTTGCTTCCATACCACTTTAAATTAGCCTACAAAGAGGCTGCAGCAGAAGAGCCGGAACGTGAAACATTTTGGGGAAGCYGAATGGCTTCTCAGGAAGAAATAAAGAAAAAATATAAAAAGGAGTTTGGGTTTTTTTTTTTCTTCTTTTTTAATAGATAAGCGGGTATTCACAACTTGATCTTTTCTAGTTCCACCCATATGTCTGAGCCCGCAAACATACAAGTCCAGGAGAGGAGGGAAGGGGAAAGAGAAAAGAAAAAAAAAAAAAAGAAAGAAAAAAAGCCACCCTAACTGCCATCTCCAGCCTCTCCTGCCCGGCGCTTCCCGGTTCCCTGCCTGCAAAGCGCCCTCTGGGAAGCATCGGCACTTCTTCCAGGGACTCTGTGGCTTGGGGCTCTTTCCGGAGGGGAAAGCAGGGGCGGCGGGGGCGCTCGCCCTGCATCCCCGGTGCGGAGAACGGGGAGTATTTAAAAATAAAGGTTTTAAAGGAG
>NW_020455965.1:40345-76114 GCF_003342845.1 Nothoprocta perdicaria
CCGGGACCGCGCCGGGGCTCCGCCGGGGCCCCGCGCCCCACCGCAAGCGGAGGGTGGCGAGGGACTATTTTCTCCCCCCCCTTCCGCGGCGGAAGGTTACGGCGCGTTCGAACAGTTTGAATGGGCGCTCATACAAAGGGGGGGGCAGGAACGGGGGCGGCCCCGCGCGCGCCCCGCAGCGCTGGGGTGGGGGCAGAACAGCTGGGGAGGGGGGGGCTAAAACTGCCCTTCCCTCCCCCCCACCGCTGCCCCTCGCCCCCCTCGGGGGCAGCGGGCGAGTTCCAGCCCCACTTCCCCGGGATCGGCTCCGGCCCGCGTGGGGCAGCAGCGGAGGGGGGGGCACAGCAGGGCCCTTGGGGTCCCGCCCCCGGCCCGGGGGGGCCGTTGTGGGGGCCTGGCCGCCCCCCYAAAGAGCCCGGGTGTCCTGGAGGGGCCCCGCGCTTGCCGGGGCCTCGCGCGGCGCAGGGACCACCCCACGTGGCGGCAGCGGCGAGACGAGGCGCTCGGACCCRGCCTCCTTACGGGGGAAAGAAATAATAAAAATAAATAAATAAAAACTCCTCTTGCTGCACATCTGTCTGCGCGCAGCGCGAGGCGAGCCCGGCACCCCCGCACAGCCCGGGCGCCCCTCGGCCCGCGGCGGCCGCGCGGGGACGAGGGAACAAAGCCGAGAGGGAAGCGCCGGGGCGGCCTGGCCTCCGCACCCCCAGATCCAGCTGGGAAAGGGCCTCCGCACCCCCAGATCCCGCAGGGAAAGGGGCCCTGGGCGCCGCTTCCTGCCGGCCAGGTGGAACAATGCGGGATCGCGTGCGGCAGCGTGCGGCTGTGCCCTGGATTTTGATTCAAATTAACTTCTGCAGCAAGTTTCCTTTTTCTTCCCCCCCCCCTTTTATTGGCGAGTGCAATGAAACGCGCGAGGCGAGCGGCAGCCGCGGTTATCTGGTATCAGCCAAACTGTCCCCAGCCGCTCCCCTCCACCCTCTGCCATCTTAATCCAGGAGCGCCTGCGGAGGGGGAGGGGGAAGCGCCGCCCGGGAAGCGCTGGAGTTTTAATATTGGCCTTACAGCGTTATATATTACGCGTCTTATCGGGGGGATTTCGCTTCCAGGCGGCAGCCTGTCTCATCAGGAAGGGCCCTCCGTGATTTTCGTGCAGTGTTTTAGCCATTAAAATGAAGGAAAGAAATACAGCAGCCTTTTTGAGATGTGTGTTAGCTCCTTTCGATACTCACTTCTCCTCTATATTGCTGAATACATTGCGTGTATTACATATACGTACGCGTATGTATCCTGACAGATGCATTACTGCTTAATGTACACATGCATGTACGTGTGAATATAAAATCTATATGGTATTTATATTGATTTTCAGCACACACACACCCAAAAATTGAGTTTATTTGTCCTACATAAAGGTAACTTGTAGCTCGCAAAATGAAATTTTACGACAGCGCTTCCTGATTCCATGGCCTTTAACCCCAGCGGTTTTAAATCATGGCAATAATTAGTGATGCTCTCAAGCCCCGGCACCGACAGCGGCGGATCTTTCCTGGGGACCACGGGCCGGCCCCAGCAGCTGCCGGGGCCGGGCTGTGCCGAGACGGGACACGGGTGTGCGGCGCCGACCGCCCCGGCGCTTCCTGCGCCTCCTCTCGTTCCCTCCGCCCGTGCTGGGATGCGGATCCCTAAAACATCTGGAATATAACGTGGCCCTCTCAAGTTGTCCGCCACGGCTTATTGAACTCTGTATTTCAATATATGCTTTTCTCGCCCCCGGCTCAGGGCAGGATTGTGCCGCGCTGCCCGCAGGGGACGGCGCAGGGTGGTGGCGGGTGACAGATGCCATCCGTGCAGGACAGCGCACAGGGAGCCAAGCTTGGGAGCTGTGGTCGCTTCCTTGGCTCCCAAGGGGACCGTACGTGTCCATGTGTCCATCCTCTCCGTGCAGGAAGTCTCGGGGCTTCCACAAGCCCTTCTCATCCGCACCGCTCTCGCTCCGGGCCGGAGCCGACATCACCATCTTCATTCCAAGCTGGGCATTTTCTCCACATCKTTTGGTCAGAACTTCCAAGCCATGAACATAACGTCTCTAACACAGGTGAAGCCTCTAGTTTCTAGCCCATCATAAAGTTTTTCTTGTTTGTTTTGCTACCTTAAAAACTATGTTGGGCTTAGCAGCAATTTAAGGCTTTGAGAGAATGTCCCAGCACAGCCTAGGAGATGCTGGTGTCATTATTGAACCTAGAAAAATTCTCTCTGGCCATAAAGAAAACTCTGCCCATCKGGTAGACAAGCGGGTGCACAGAGACTGTGCACAGAGCACAGAGCCGTGTTTAGTGTTTTATTTTTTAATAGCAGCTGTGAGTGCACGTTTTGCAGCTCTGAGTACTGCGAATGCCAAAGGAGCAAAGTCTGCAGCGGCAGATATCCTTCCTGCAGCTCAGGAAACACCTGATTTGAAGACTTTCCTCCTCAGTTTCAGCTCTGCAAGGTGAGCGAGATGAGGGGGAGGCCCCGTGCGCAGCAGTGGGATTCCAGCAGGCTCGGGGGCCTGTTTCCCTGGAATGATGCTTCAGGTTGGTGCACGACGCCGTGATCCAGCAAGGATGTGCAGCCRAGGTTCCCGAAGCCACACGTAGGGCCCGTAGGTGGAGTTTCATATACGATGAGTAGCAGAGCGTGAGTCACATCACACAAGGACGGAGTGTTTCTAGCCCCTGAAACTGGTGCTTCTGGATGTAGCTGCAATTTAGATTATTTAACATAAAAATGATTAACGCGCTCAGCAGTTATCAAAGCAAGAGRGAAAAACCAAGTCTTTTCCTTACAGAGACGGTGACACCGCTGCACGTGTTTACTGTAGCCTAACAGGTTGGACCAGGCAGGGCTGCCTTTTTGAATAATTTCTTGAAATTTGGTTATCTTTGTCAAGGGAAAGGCTTCTCTCTTGCCAACTTTTAAATAAAAACCTCTTATAGCCATTAACCCTGTCCGTCCCACCAGTGGAATACAGAAGAGGCACTAGGGGCGTGCGGATACTGGACAACGGAGCAGAGTTTATTCCCCTGGTAAAYAGAAACTGATGCCCACAGCCTGAGCTGTACGAAGCAGCTCCCACTTCACACGCATTTTATTTTCCTTGAAAACAGACACACTAAAAACACATACTTGAGAGTGTGCATATGCTTATTCGCACGAATGTATATACATATATATCCATATATTTGGTTACCCATGGTAGAAGGGACGATTAATCACTCTCTAGACTGATTGCTTTTAACACTGAAAGGCTATTAATCAGGGAAACGATGCCCTTTGAACAAGATGTTTATACAGGCAGCACTGTGGGGTTTCCTTTTTTTTTTTCTTTTGTACTTTCTTTTTTTTATTATTTTATTTTTTCCCCTGGTGTTAAGCTGCTGTAAAAGCAGAGCAGAAATCAGCTTTATAATCTCTTACATTGGGACTTCATGCTCCAAGCTSGACAAGCCTTTTGGCTGGAATTAAAAAGGTCTGTATGGGAGCTGAGGCCTCTCCTGGCTCTCCAGGGGACTTAGGTGTTCAAAAGCCAAGTCTCTGGAGGCATTTAGATCCCTAAAGACATAAACAGACATCAAGAGGATTTTTCCAAAACTCCCTATTTCCGTACAAGTATCTCTAGGGGCATCTAATTTCTTCTTCAGATGAAGACCTTAAAAAACTCTGCTCTGAGTTTCCCAGGCCYCGTGGAATTTCTTCCTGGTAGCCTTTCAGCTGGAAAGCTGCTTTTGGAGAAGGAACAAAGGGCAATTTTTAATGCGGATCTTTCTTTCCCATTGGAGGGAAGGGCTCGTGTCCCGTGTGGAGCAGGAGGCAGGAGCACGGAGGGTGCTGTGGGAGCCAGTGGGTGCAGGAGGACTGAGGTGCCTGGGCAACCACAAAGGGATAAATCCCGCCCGGACAGACCGGCAACGCCCGGGAAAGGTAGGACAAAGATTCGGACTGAYGCYCGGGAAAGGTAGGACAAAGATTCGGACTGGGAGTGGATGCCAGTGATGAAGGTGCTGCCTTGCTCTCCAGAGACCCCCCTTTGGCCGGGACCTCCGAGGGGATGGAGTTGCAGGGAGCATCCCGTCTATCCCCGTGAAGTGCGAGTGCCAACACCATCCATCTGGGTGCCAGCACCAGGATTTCCACAGCCCCTGAACCAGATGGAAAGGAGGGCCACGCATCCACACTGGCCTGTCCCCAGCCCGGAGCCCCACTGCTCCTGCAGGGCTTCCCCCGTTAGGAGCCGGGGGCAGCCGGCAGGAACCTGGCGTGCCCGGGAGCTCCCACACAGCCTGGGCTAATAATGCTGCTTTGTGGCTTGCTGCCCAAGAAACAAGCGAATTTCTTTTTTGAAGGACTTCCCTCCTGTTTGCGTGTCCCCACCCTACAGCCCTGAGCAGGGCAGAAAGCAGGAAGGGAGCACGTGGAGCTGGCCGTTAACCCCTGCGGAGCTGCTGCTTCTCCCGGAAGCGGAGCCCTCRGCACGCAGCAGGACCGCGGCGGCTCCTCTCTCGCTTCCAAGGATCGGGAAGAGCCGCTCACCCTCAGCAGCGCCCGGGCGCTGGCAGCTTCGCCCCGCTCAGTTCTGTGTTTGAGGACAAGATCTCCACATCAGAGCACAAACACGGGGAGATCCATCGTTCCTTAACAAAGCAAAGGAGGGCAGTCAGGCTTCTTCCCGGGAGCTGCTTCCTTGCTRGATCTKCAGCTCACACAGAGCTGCTTTGAGKAGACCATCGCTCTGCCCGGGAACTTCTTGCCTCTCATTCCTCCCCACAAGGGGCTCAGCCGTGGGGCAGCCAGCACAGGCCAAATCCCAGCCCTGCTGAGGAGACACAGCGCTGCGGGGGACACGTGCCAGCGTTTTCAGGGAGACCAGGAGCCCAATAGCTTATTTCTTCTCATGGGAGGGATGAAGAAAAAAAGCCAAATGATCCCTTTGGGGAACTCCTGGCA
Source organism: Nothoprocta perdicaria (assembly GCF_003342845.1). NCBI lineage: Eukaryota > Metazoa > Chordata > Aves > Tinamiformes > Tinamidae > Nothoprocta > Nothoprocta perdicaria. Next base: position 45,332 of record NW_020455965.1, read on the forward strand.
CAGGAGCTAGCGGGACAAGAACTGGTCGTTGTACATTAAGTGAGAACACAGGTTTAGCAGCAAGTACTAAGTTAAAGAAGAGCTTTGCGAGGGATCCAATCCCTTATGCTCCAGTGTTGAATCAATCTCTATTTTCCAATAATGGAGGACGCTCTTCCCCAGGAGTGGCTGCTCGGGTGCCACGGTGCCGTTTGTTCCCTGCACCAGCGGCAAGAGCAGCAGATCTGGGGAAGCACCAGCTGGATCCAACAGGACAACTTCCTGCGCAACCCCTCACAGCAGAGGCTTCCCAGGTGTCCAAGCCACTGGAATCTGCTGGCAGAGGCAGCCTGGGATGGATGAGCGCAGAGGGTCCCCTGGCTCCCTTGGGGACAGCTGCACATTTATCACTGGCTGGCGGATTCTGGGCTAATCTGAGCAAGTGGGAAGCCAGGTCCAGTCGAGAGGCAGCCGCTTGCTCCTCAAATCCCACTGAAAAATCCCTCCCTGTGACATGGGCTGCCCCTAGGAGAGCCCAGCCRGGGCTGTCCTGCGGGATCTCTGGCCACTGCATCTCCTGCTGGTGAGGGAACTCCTAGAAATTCACCTGAAAATGCTCTCAATATGCAGTGAGAGGTCCGGGAAAACTTCCCCGGCATACAGTAAAAGTTGGTAGGCCTGTTTGCCCACACACATGTGCAGGAGAGGAGCAGCCCCTCTTGCTCACACCACCTGCCTTAGGTGGGGCGCCYGCAGCTGAAGGGCCTGGCAAGTTCCCTGGCTGGAAAACCTGTCCAAGAGGAACCAGGGCCTGCGTTTCCATGAACGTGCCCCTCAGGCACATCAGGACTCATCAGGGCTTGAGCACCAACCTTCGATTTTACCCTCTTTCTTCCCTTTAATCCAAGTCTAATCTGGAAATCTCCATATTGCAAGTGGTCATGGGGAGGCAGGGAAGAGTTAAAGTTGGTCCCTTTGCAGCTGTTTCCTAAAGAAAACCTTCCAGACATGAAAACCTGGAAAGAAAAACAAAACAATTATTGAAACCTAATCTGGTGTCACATGGAGTATTAATCAACAACTGAAAAAAGAAACAATTTTGAAAATGCCATGACCTAGTAGCTCCTAAAATCAGCTTCATTCCCACCAGCCCCGGGCTCTTCCCTCATTGCACATGCTAGGAGACATGGGAAGGCTCTGGATTAATATCCAGGAACACGGACCTGCCCCCTGCTGTTGCCATGCCTGCGGTAGGTACCAAGAGCAATTTTTTCCAGATAGGCTGCAATGCTTTAGAAGGAACATTTGCAGCCCGTTGTGTAAATTTGAACAATACTCGCTTTTTTAAAATGTGGATTTTATTTTTTTTTCCCATCTGACAGGAACTAATGGCCCTTCCAGGGCGGTTATGGTCTATCTTGTCAATTTGGTTTCTATTCACGCGCGCTAAGTGAATTTTTATAGCCGAAATAGGAGTCCTTAAAAACGGGCCTTATATCCCGGGAATGCAGATGTGACTTAGCGCGAGCCGTGCCGGGAGAGCAGCCCTGCCCCTGGGGAGCCCGTAAATCAGAATCCCCCTTTTCCAGCGCRGATAACATGACTCCCAGGCACCCTTTCATCTGCTCTGAAAGGCAGGAAGGAGAGAGAGAATTATCCCCTCATTACAATAATGTTTCTCTCACTTTCTCCAGCTCCTCTCTGCAGGCATTAGGCGAGCGCCCGGCTRCCAGCGCCGCACACCTACATTTCCAGTTAAAAGAAAGCCGAGTGCAGGGTGCTCGGCAGCTCTGAGAATCTGACCCACAGGGTTCTAAACAAAGGCTTTTATTAAAAAAAGAAAAAAAAATAGACAGGCTCACCTTAACTTTATTCTCTACTGTGAGGGCTTTGTTGTGAAGGAAAACAGGGTATTTTCCGGACTGTTTGATTTCTCTTATGGCCATCCACATTACAAACCGTACCAGGTATATCTCCACATGAATACATTCACCTGCCTTTTCCACTGCTGGAAAAGAAAACAAAGTTGTTTTAATCATTTTCATATTCAGCACCAGAGGAAACTGTTTGGATATTTTGTTTTTTCTTTGTTTTCTCCATTCGTACCAATTAAAACGTGGAGCAGGAACAATCTGCTATCTGCTAAATACCCCCTGTCACCCGCATGGTGCAGAGCGGCCGCGTGTGCCACCTCGGGAGCAACCTGAACCGACTCTAAAGCTGCAAAAAGCAGCAGAACAGGGGCTATAAAACGTTATTCCTTACTTATTCCTCCGTATTAACTGTGCCTCCCTCCATCTCCCGGCTCCTTCCCCCAAACCCTGCGCAACGAGCAACATCAAAGGCCTGACCATGGGCAGGCAGAGCTGCTCCGCTGGAATTAAYGCTTTTATAGCACCGTGGAGCCGCTGAGGATGTGACACGGCACACACAGAGCTCCCGAAAAAAGATACCCCCCCAATAAGCGCTTTCCTATTGGATCCCACGCGGCAGCGGAGCCGGAGCCAGGCCCGTGCGGGCTCCTCTGGCCGCCTCCATTACRGCACGGGCCTGCAGCCGGGCAGGCCTCATCCCGGCCTCATACCTCCTTCAGAAAGGCACGGAGCCAAACGGGGCACGGACGGATCAGATACGGACAAAAGGAAAATCTTGACAGCATCTGCGAATAAAGAGTTTAAGAGAAAGGAACAAAATAATACCACATATGTTAACAGATTGAAGCGGTAGCTATGGTGACCGCAGACAGACAAAGAACAAACCATTTTGCCTGGATTCAGCCAATTCTTTCTGACAACAAACTGCAAGGATAAAGCAAACTTTTTAAAATCTGCAATGAAATCATTATTATAAACCCATGCGCGCTGCTCCGTTTGTTTGCTTTTTAAATTTCAGCCTCAGCTGTTACATTAAACCTGTTAATCTCTGATGTAGTCAAATACTTTCCACCTACTAAGAGTGGGGATTTTTGTACTTGCAGAAAATATATTTTTTCCATTGTTTGCATTTTCCAAAAAACAAAGGGCAAGGATGAGTTACTGTAAAACAGCAGACATTCATAATTCAGAGCCCTGTCTCCCGCATGAAACAGCGTCTGGGTTTTGCAGGATAAAGGCTTGTTCATAAAGTTGGATTACTTTCCTTATCCTGATAAGCAGCGTAACTATGAAATATCACAGCCCTGTGTATTGTGCAGCACCACATCGAGCACTGCTGAGCATTTCCCCCCTGTGCCAAGCATTTTTTTCCCAGCCCCATGGAGGAGCCTCATCCATGAGGGCACCATGCCCGGCAGCAGCTCATCCCGCCTTTCCACCCTGCTCCGGTCCCCCGCTCTCTGGGGTGCYACCCAAAAGGGCAGGAGCAGGAGGGAGGCCCTGCTTTCCTTGGGCATTGCTTGGGAAGGCTGCGGAAAGAGCCGCTCCGCTCCGGCGTGCGACAACCCCTCACTAGATGGCTCCTTGCTGCAAGCAACGGGAGATGCCAGGGAGGGAACGGAGCTTGAGCTTAGCCTAGGAAAGAGCAGGAGCTCAGCCTAGGAGAGAGCAGGGAAAGGAGCGYGGAGCGGCGGCGCAAAGCGGAGCCGGGCTCGGGAATGAGCTGTGGGAGCCGGGCAGAGAGCAGATCCTGCTCGGACACTGCCTCTCCCCGCTGTGCAGGCAACCAGAGCCTGCCTTTTTCCCCTGGTGGGGAAAAATGAATCAGCAAAGGGATCCTTTTTCTTCCCTCTCCTCAAAATTCAGCACGGTTAAATGTGCTGAACCAGGTCATAATCAACACTTGACACTGGTACAAATGTGCGGATTAGMGAATTATAGCAATTAGGTTAAATAACTCACTGGAAAATTTTCATTATAGCTGCTCAAAAGAAGACAGTCACATGTCTCATAAGCAAGCACGAGCCCTGCCAGGCTAGTGCAAGAATTTACAAATAAAGTAATATTTGATCATCTAATTAATGGCACTGCTATCTTCCCATTGCAACTCAGGGTTTAGAATGTCTAGAAAGTAAAACATTCTGGGTCATGTTTTAAAAACAGTAGCACCCGACAGACTTTCTTTCTCTTAGCAGCATCCCCTCGAAGGGTGGTTGTTTACTGTGCACCATAAAGGTCGGATTAGCAGAGGAGATAGTTTGCTTTCAAGCATACCCACAGATTGGGCTGCTGCTGTCAAGCTGCTTCATAAATGAAGAGCCAGACCAGTGACTCCAGAAGCGACGTTGAGGAAACGTGCACACATCTTCACACACCAGTTGTGGTTCCCCCATTTTTCTTAGTCGTGCAGCAGTTGGATGCAGGTGGGACTTTGTTTCCATGAAGCTCTACACCAAAATGAAAGCCTCACTTGTTACAATCAGTGATGGGGCTATGTTGTGCCTCTGGGAATGGGGAAGCACAAYGGCTCAGAGGAACAGAAAACTCAACCAATTCTCTATTTAAAGGGAGAAATACTTTCTAAACATCTTCTACAGCTGGCAGAGCTGACTCAAAGGCTCCCCACACATCCTCATCTGCAAGACGCAGCCCTTCCAGATCTGCCTCATCTGTCCAAACGCAGTAGATGACCCTCATGTGGTTTAAGAGATCTTCCTTACTAGTAAGGAAAAGGTCCAGGGAATCGGACATGAGCAGTCCCAGGGCTGCTCCAAACACTTGTCTAGAAGTTGYAATAGTTCTGCCACATGTACTCTGATAATAAAATTTACTCTGCATCGCGTTTCCCCCACAACTTCCCCCTCAAGCCTTAAACCCCCCAATAAAGCCAAGTTTTTGTGTCTAAAATGGTTACCACGCCTCCCTTCAGGTTTTAGTGATGGCTCTTTGGACCGGCTGCAGCGATGRGAGGCAGCTGGAGATACAGACTAATAGTAAACACTGCAGGGTGACCCACCAGCATCCTGTCCCCCTGCATCCCTGTCCTTATCCTGATTCTTAAATCTCCTCATCTGCTTTTGCTGATGGCTTTGGRAGCAGCACTTTGCAAGCTCTGCAGCAAGTGACTCTTCTTTACGCTGCCTCCCATGTGGGCACCTTGGTGTCCCCAACATGCCCGAAATGGTCACACATGAGCAGGATGCACCAACAGAGCCTCCTGCTGCCCACATACCGCTCCCACYGGAGGCCCAGGAGACCTTGGCTTCATTGGCTGTCCCTTGTGTCAAAATAAAAATAGCACATTGAGGATGTGATGGAAGTTGATAGACAGAAACTGGTTATATGTTTTCTTTGCAGAAAACAACGACCATTGGTGGCTGCATTCAAAAGAGCAACAAAAAGCATTCAGTTACATGGCCTCACATTCCCTCATCAAAAAATAACAAGTACCTCCAATTAAGAAAGCATGCAAGTCCAGTCCATAATTGTAGATCTAGAAAAACGCTGCAAAAAGTAGCTAATAATTTTTGAAAGCCTTGGTGGCCCCTGTCTTAGTGGCAGCTTTCAGCGCAGGCTCTAGCTAATAGGCTTGCTGCAAATTGGTCTCTGAACAGGGAATTTTAAAATGAGCACTAGAAAATATTCCCTGGAAGAAAATGTGGAGGAGCTAATCTTAACAGGCCACTCCRAGCGCTTAACGGAGGAGCTCTGTTCCTCTCTTCAGCAGCTATATGTGTAGCCCTTCATCCATCCATCCATCCTGGCCAGACAAGCGTGTGCCACTCAGGCGGCGTTGCTGAGCTCTGCTGAACCGRTGCGAACGCAGCCACCTGGGAGAGCTGGGCTGCCCTGCAGATAAATCATAAACACACGAGGAAGGAGAGGGGTCCTCAGAAAGTTTTCAGTAGGAATTATTTCCCCCAGCCCCAGATGTTCAGTGAGTTTCCCTTGGTGTGCTCCATAGAAYGGCAGTGTTAGTTTTAACTGAAGCTTATTCCCTGCGAGGCTGGCAAGGGGATTGTTTTGCCTCCTTTTATTACCCCTTTTGCTCATGGGATGGTGAGCAAAGCAAGACAGCTCTGATTCTTCCTCTCTTTCTCATTTTGAGATACATTCCTGCTTACCAGCAGCTACCACCATGAGCAYACCGTGCATTTCCAGCACAGCCAAGACTTCCATCCCCCACAGCAGTCACGGCTCTTGCTCCCACACCAGGTCCCTCCTGTCTGTGGGGACAGAGCCCCAGCAGTTGTGCAGACCCCATGGCCACCTCTGTGCAGGTTCAGGAGCCTCGACCCACAGCACAGAGCAACAGAGATGGTGAAGGGGCTGCAGCATCTGTCTTAGGAGGAAAGACTAAGTGAGCTGGACCTTGGAAAAGAGAAGGTTGAGAGGGGATCTTACCAACATGTAAAAATACTTGAGAGGAGTATGTAAAGAAGATGGGSCCAAACTCTTCTCAGTCGTGGCCAGGGCAGGACAAGGGTAATAGGTGTAAATTGAAACACAGGCAGTTCCATCTCCATGTGAGAAAGAACTTCTTTCCTGTGAGGGCGACAGAACCCTGGCACAGGCTGCCCAGGGAGGCTGTGGAGTCTCCTTCTCTGGAGRTCTTCCAAACCCGCCTGGATGCCGCCCTGTGCCCCGTGCTCTGGGTGTCCCTGCTGGAGCAGGGGGTTGGACTGGATGATCTCTAGRGGTCCCTTCCAGCTTCAACTGTTCTGTGACTCTGTGGCCTGTATCGCAGGTCTCTGCAGCGCTGAGCTCTGGTTTCCAGAGGCTGCCTGCGCTGGCACAAGACCCATTAACCCCAAGCTGAACTGCACAGAGGCGCAGCCCAGTAACGGGCTGCTGGGGAGTCTCCTTCAAGCCCTGAGCACGAGAGCAAATGACTCCCTTGACGAATAAAAGCCATTAGTTGGGATTTAGCTTCATAGCAAGGAGCCTCTTCGGCCTGCTCCTAACAGAGATGTTACAGTTAATTTAGTGTAAAATTATCACCTGCTGTACAATAAAACAACAAACTACAGTCAAATAATCTCTTAATAAATGAAAATGTGTAATAAACTGTGTCAGCACCGCAGAGACTTGGCAAGGCGGAATACCCTAAAGGTACCAATCCAAACAAATTTGCCACACGATATATGGCCTATGTCATTTCTGGTTCTTATCAGCGATGATTCATCTGGGAATCCTTGGCACCAATTTTTACATCTAAAACACAGACAGTCACTATAAAGATATCATTTCTGCCACAACAATTAGATATGAAGCCCATAAGCCTCCTTACAGGGTCTATAAATTCATTGTAAAGATAGATGGGCATACATAGTCCACAAAGTGTAACGTACATTCGTTCAACTTCCTCTGGACTCCAGAGGATGGAGAGGTTGAGCGCAACGCAAAGTGACCACAAGCTCCCCCATGGAAGCCTGGCATGAAAATAAAAGCCTTTAAKAAAATAAAATAATAAGTAGGCAGAGGCGCCGGTGGGCAAACTTGACTGCTGCCTGGCGAGGAAGCCGGGCTCCTCCAGCGGCTCCTTGCATGGAGAGATTGTCCTGGATGCAGCAGCCGGTGCCCAGGAGCGGCCGGATGGGGCCGAGGTCCCGCGGCGCTGCTGCGGAGCCGCATGCCCGGGGGCAGTGTGTCCTTCACATCACATCAACGCCCCAGCACCGCTTGCCCCGGCCTTCCTTCCAAAAGGGCAAGGCCTGTCACTTGGAAACRGGAATTCAGCATGACAACAGCGGCGGCATCCCTGGGAAAGGCCGTTCCCGCTGCCGTGTGCCGAGCAAACCTTCTGCCAGCGGAATGGCTGGAGACCCCTGAGCACCAGCCGCAGGTACGCACGCCCGCAGAGGGGCTGATGCCAGAAACCGATGAAAAACGCCCTATGCTTCAAGCCACCATGGAGGGTTTTCCTGCTTTTAATGATACTTTTGCTCAAATGGGTGGGATAGTCAGGATTTCAGATAGCTACCCAGCGAAGGACAGCTTKAGAAACCTGCCACCTTCCCGGCTGTGCCTCCCTGCCGCAGACTGCGTCCTGCTGCATCGTCATGCTGCCGTGCTAGGAAGGGTAACCACAGAGCTACAAGCACCTTTTCCATTGCCTTTTCCCAGATGAGGCCATGAACAGTCTGTATTTCMATTTCCACCTGCTCCAAGCTCAGTGTTCCAGAAGGATCCCGCTCACGGGCAGGGTTGCTGCTGGCCACCACACACAGGCTCCAGCTGAAGCCCAGGCCCACCTYGTTTGCAGCAGGTTCCACTCAGACAAATTCATTTCAAACACGAAGAAGGAAACTGAGCAGCCAAAGCTGTAATTGTTTAGTATTGAAGAGCAAAATAGATGGGATTCCCCATCTATTCCCACATTCCCCATGCCAAGATGGGCAGAGCAGAGCACCAGATTCACACCCTGCTGCTCCGGGCGATGCAGCAGGTTCAGGCCTGGACCTGATGCTGAGTCCAGGCTGCTACTTTCTGTCATTTTTTCCTAAGTTTTGCAATGTTGGGCGCTTTGTTTTTTCCCCTTCCAACCTCACCTCCCCAGTACCTGCAATACAATCAACTGCCACTAAGGGAATGTTGTAGAAAGTTTTTTCCATCTCCAAGACGGGCCGATTCAACCTGTTGCCTTACACCAAGGCAGAGTCCCCCTCTGAGTCCCCCTTGCTGAGAAGGGGGATCCAGCACGGAGACATGGAGCCCCTGGAAAGACTGTGGCAGCCACGAGCCCATCCAAGCAGCCAGGTTTGCCTGCAACACAGGAACCAAAAACGTTAAAGCCAAGTCAAGGAGTGAGCGTGTGCCCCTGTGCACCATCATCTGCCCCRTCCCCACGTGTCACCTCCAGCCTCCCTCGGTCCCGACCCCCAGAACTGCTATTGGCATCGTGATTCCTGCTGCTCGCGCTCAGTAAGACGTGAAATTAAGCACTTGGTTTGGAAGGGAACCACAAGACTGAAGTTATTAACTGAAAGTAATTACAAATACCAGAAAAGTTCAAAGCAAAGTGTTGTTCAGAATTATAAAAGCCAGGAGACTTCAGTTTTATATGCCTGTTTTTTTTAAGCATTTCAGTCATTTTGACTGAGCCTGCATCTTTTTGGGTGAGCAACCCAATCACTACAGTTACCAGCTAAGMAAAATAATCAAGAAAAGTTTCACTTCACCTTCATCTGCTACCAAACGTTGCAAATCAGACCGTACCCACGCCGAGAGGGATTTTCTTGTAATCCCCATGGCCATGGCCATCATTTACATCCTCAGACAGGATTCATCTTGCCACTCCAGGATCCCCTGGCTTTCTTTGCTGCCAAGCCGTGGATTTTYCCATCAATTGAAAAAGTCTAATGCATAACTTACACTGCCATGCAAACAAGGACAATCAACCCTGTGTGCTGGGACTCGTATGAGCGCATAGCCGGTATGGGATCCATATTCCCAACTTTCTGGCCACCTGCTTTCTGCAGTTGCCACATTTTGAGTCACTCCTGATTTGCACCAGCCCTACAGCTGATGTAGAGATTTCTAGAGGAATGGCACCTTATTCAGGATTGTGTTTGGTCCATACTGGCTGTTCAGGCAATGAAAAGGAACAGGATTTGGGCCTGTATTTGGTGCCTGYGATAATCATTTCTGCTTAACAGATGGTTGTCTTCTCCCTCTCTGCTGAGACTGAGCCTTCCACTGAATCAAAAGCTATCCAGAAGCRAAAAATGGAATGCATTAAAATGCAAAACTATCTAGATTTCACAAAAGGGCTCTTTCTGTGAGCATCTTTGCTAAGATAGACAGATATTTCTCATTTTATCTTACCAAAGACCCAGCCACAGTAAGGGAAAAGGGGGAGGGAGGTGCCTTCTAAGCAATAAGGCTTCTCTAGTGAGAGGATGCTGTGAAAACATTTCCACAAGCTCTGGCAAAAATTCATATGTGTAAAAATGAAGCTGCAAAACAAACCCAAACACACAGACCCTCCCCATACATGCCCAAAATGAGGCAGCCCATTCCCAGGGTGCCCAGTAGCGCTCCAGCAACGTGGCCAACAGGGCAACAGCAGCAGATCTGCCCCAAGGTTGCTGCGAGAGCAGGATCTGAACTCATTTCTGCCTTGCTTGTTACAGAAAAAGAAGATTCAGCTGCAGTCTCTTTCCAATAAGTGGCTCCACATTTTGCTTTCATTCCTTTGTCCTTTTTCCTCTTTTATACAGTTTCCTTTTCCTGCTTTTAACTGCCCAAGTCCCCCTCCAAGAGGCAATCTACCCTCTCAGTACTACCGTGTCTGAGGCCATCCTAAGAAACAAAACAAAGAACAACCTCCTTAGGTTGTTAACCTRTAAAAGCACAGGTTTTCTCCCTCATCTCTTCCCTCCTCTTCCTCATCCGTGTGCTTTCTGCAGATTTCCAGCCACCCTAGCACTCTTTTTTTGCTGAAAATAATCCTTGAAACAGTTAATTCTCCTCCCTTCCCCCTCTCCCTCCCGCCTCTCCTTCTCCCCATCCTTCCAGCTCTCCTGGTTTCCTCCCTTTCTTCTGGCCAGCCTCCACCCAGCCTCTTCACACACACATATACACACACACACTGAGCTCCCTCCTCCTCTCCTCCCTCCTTTCCAAGGCTCCGCTCTCCATCCATCCAATCATCCACCCCATCCCACTCACCCACGAGCTCTCAGCAAACGTCCTCCCTTCCCCTCTCCCCTTCCACGTCCAGGCATGTCCCTCGATACCCTCTCAGGACACAGAGGCTGGGCTATGTATGTGTGCAGCACGCAGCTCAGCACCAGCCCGTTGTCATTAAGCTCTAGACAGAGCTGCCAATTAAGAGGTTAAATAATTAGCAGCAGGGCAGCCCTTGGGCGCCAGCTCCCTGAGCCCGGCCACGACAGCCGCCCTCGCGCCCCAGCACCCGCCACCGTCCCCAGAGGAAGGGGCAGCAGCCGCAGGATTCCACATTAGAGAGGTGAAACCATTCACATAACTCGCCCGTAACAACATGTGTCCGTTTCTGCCAAGACTGGGAGAAAAAATAAAGAAATAAACAACAAATAAAGCTTTTGAGCTACTTGCCCCAGAGGCAAAAATTAAAAATCTCTCTGATTGATTCAAATGAAAAAGCCTGCAGAGAAAGCCAGGCCAGCTCAGTGTATTTGGTTTCAACTTCGCTGTAATTTTGCCTCCTCCTCCTCCTCGTTTTTGTGTGTRCAACCAGAACATCTAGAGCTGCCACAGGGCTCACCCCCAGCCATCCCAAAAGCAGACTGATAAATCAGGGCGGCTGTCCCAGCAAATCAGCTCATCTTTTAAGAGAATCACATGGAAAGAAAAGGTGGAAATTTTGAACTTGGAAAAGCCAGACACAACTTATTGCTCAATAAGAGGGTTAAGACGAGCGAGCCTGTGTCACATGCATGGTCACGGCCCTGGGGACAACCCGTGGGGCACGTGCAGAGCAGGTTGCTGCTCAGCATCCTCACCGTGGGGCTGGAATCAGGCACCACAGCCAAGGAAATACCTAAGCAAAGAGGCAGGGCCTTTCACCACGCTGGCTGCTGAGCGGTAGCAACAGCCCTGGATGGCCAAAAWGGTGCAGCTGAAGGCAGCTAGTGGTTGCAGGGGGATTAGCAGCGCATATTCCCAGGATGAGGCGCCGGCGGCAGAGGAAGGGATAGGGAGGGACGCCACCAGCAGCACCATCAAGGGCCGTGAGTCATCCCAGCCAGTTAACAAAGCGTCGAGTTTCTGGGAAAACCCATCAAGGTTTGTCCCGGCAATTAAAGATGATGTTTTGTTTAAAATAAAATAAACCTCTCCAACTGTTCCATTGAGCGTTTGCAGTTCCCTTGACCTCCCAAGCCAGGGAAACATTTGAAAACTTGGCCAGGGGCAGGACGGTAAAGGAAGGTTGTGCAGAGACACCCACATGCTAATAAATAAAAATCACAGCGGAGGTGTTCTGCTTGTGGATGAAAATTTGATTCTCTCTTTTATTCTAAGGATTCCAAGCCACTTTTTTGCATAGCTAACTTTAGAAGTTTGCACACATTTCCAAGCAGCTCTGCTCTCATTTTTACTCCTTTAGGCCCCAAATCCAGGACAAAAAAAAAAAAAAAAAGGCAAAAAGGAGAGTTGGGGGCAATGTGGGCAGCCCTCGTGCTGATCCTTAAGATACAGAGGGTGCCACCCAGCCACCAAAGTGGTTCCCCCATCGTTCATTCCACTGGGATTTGCAGAGTTAGGATGATCGTTCCCTGCTCTGTGCTGGGTGACTGGGACTGAAGCAGAAAACAACAAACACACCCACCTACCTACAAAAAACTGATGTTCTCAGAGGCTTTGGGTGTCAGAGAGAGGGATTCAGGTTTTCAGGTGGCTTTTTTCTGCATTTGTGTAATTCTGCCAGGAGGGGGGAAAAAAAAGTGTTCAATTGCCCTACTTCAAAGAGCAATAAAATTATAGATGCCCATGAAGCCAAATTTGAGATTATAAACTTAGACTGAGACAAAATTTAGCATTTCTGCCCTTAGTCTGAGAGCTCATATTTTCAGCGGAACCTCAATTACTTCTTCTAGCAGTAGATCTTAAATAAGCCTGTCTGTCAAAACGGCACAGGTTGGCTAGAAATGGAAATTTATAGGCAGTGAAATCTGGAGCAGTCAAAATTAAAGAAAAAATAAGCCACAGAAGGAAAAACAAGTTGATATAACCTCCTGAACCAGAACAAATTCCACCATCTCACCAGTCTTCTAGCAGGAGGTGCCAAGTCCCAGGTACACAAGCCCAAGGTGTCAGGGCAGGTGCGGAAGGGCACAGGGATGACATTGATGAAACAGCTCATCCATCAAAAGCTGAAGAAAACCTTAGAATAAACTGAAATCCAACTCCAAGAGATACCTTCCCAGGCCAACTGTGTTTTACCATCTCCAAAGGTCAGGTTTCCCACCGGAGGATGTCAATGGGGGGCGATTTATGTCTTGTTTAGGTGCTAATTAACAGTGGTCCCACAGCAAGCTTAGCAGGTGCAGTTTCCAGCAGGACAGGCGGTCACGGCTCGCCAGGGCACAGCTGGGACCCCTGCACTGCTGTCAGTGGGGGCCAAGCCAGAAGGGACGGCCAAGGGCACGGAGCAGGTGAAGGACCCTAATGGGACAGCAAGGCGTTGCTGCTGCAGGTCTACCATCCCACCACCATGAAGAAGACAATGAGGACTGAAGGGAGGCCTCAAATGCCAAAGCTACATCCAAAACATACAGGGACATCCTCGGGTCATCATCCCACTGGGAGTTCCCCCAGGCAGGGCAGGCYGGCCCCCTCTGCAGTCACTCTGTGAGGTTTGGGGTGTGTTTTAAGGTTTATGGTTTTTATAGCCCTAGATATGACCAGGCTCACCTGCCATTGCCCAAACAGCAATTAAAGTGTTGTCACCGGTACGTATGTGCCCTGCCAGCCAGCACACACCCTGCCCAACCAGAGCAGTTACCTGGCTGGGAACATGGCCTGAAATGCATTAAAATACATACATATATACATACAAACACATATATATGTACACACACGCACACAGTGGTTACAGTACAACCCCCCCAGCCCCAGCAGGCAGCACCACCCCCTGCACCCGCCTCTTCCCCCCCATGACAGGCGCAGAGGACACAGGGGGTGACAGGGCTGTCACCGCACACCGGGCTGGAAGGGGCTCTGGGAAAGCAGTGTCGGTGCCATCCAAATCCCACAGGATCAGCGTGGAGCAGGTGCCACGCTGCACATCAGGAGTGCTCAGCATCAGGCAGGGGCTCATCCATCCCTGGCTTCCCGCTGGCATCTCCCTGGCTGTCACATCCTATCCCATCTCGCACGGGCGCGATGCCGGCTGTGCCGCCGGACAGGGCCCTGGCATTCCCGCCTGGAACAATCTCCCCAGACAGAGCCGGTTGCCCTCTAGCGGATCCAACATCGTGAGAACAGCCAGCAGGGACAAGGACTGGGAATACACATACATTTTATTTATTTATTTATTTATTTTTAAAAGCACCCTACAAAAGGGAGCAAAGCAGAAGCGCTGCTGCYTTCTGCAGCTCGGGGAAAGGCAAAGCCAGGGATTCGCTCCACAAGAGGCTTGCACAGTGTGCCAGACCCTGCAGGGACCAAGGGAGGCCACGTGGCAGGAGACACCCCCCATGCGTGGGGCACTGCGCTCCAGGGACAGTGGGATCCGGGGGTCCCGGTGCCAAGGGGCGCTGCCGGCCCACGCGCCCCCAGCGTCRGCTCAGCGCCCCCTCAGCCCCCAGAGCAGCCCTGGATTGTCACCTACCCGCACCTCGTACAGCGGGACAGGAGCAACGCTGGCCGCCCTGCACTGCTGGGCAACGACTGCGTCGCTCCCACGCCAGCACGTGGTTAAAAAGCGTGGAGCAAATAGCCCTGCTCATGAAAAGATCTCCAAAGTTTGTGGTTTTTTAAAAAAAGGAGTTTTAAGCCCATTTATGGAAGAGATAGGCATATTTCACTTCACAGGTGAGCACATATCCAACCCTCCCCACACTCCCTGATGGGTCTCACCTGCCCTGGGAGGCCTCCCACCACACCAGAAGCTCTGGGCAATGCAGTCATGGGGCATCAGGATGTTTTCCTGCTCAGCTGTGGACAGATGCTCCCAACCCATGTACTTTGCACCTTTTGGGGACTCCCTGTAGATGCTGTTTTAACAACTTCTGCTGGATCTTGCTCCCCTAACACAGAGCTCCACAAACTATGCACCATACCACCAGCAAAGGCCTCTTGTGCCGTGGTTTGAGGAGCTGGACACCTACCACTAGATGACTGCAGCTCACTGCAATCCAGCATTGGGATTTGCAGAGGGAAATCCATCAGAGACATCAGCTCGTGCAGGACATGCAGAAGCTCTGGTGGGCAGGAGCATCAAAGCCGGCTGGACTAGGGAAAGAAGGGAAGGGGCTGCCAGGGCCTGAATATTACAGCATTGGCTCTGCCAGGCCCCCACGGGTGGGCAAGGACCCTGCTCCCCCTGCCGAAAGAGGAGCCATGGAGGCAGAGAGCACCCAAGTTTCCCCCCACTCATCCTGCTCACGTTGCTCCCCAGCTATCAGCATCTCCACGACATGCTGCTGAGGACCTGCATGCACTTGTCCACTTCACAAAACTGAACAAGCTTTGCCCAACCATCACTTAGGTGCAGGAATGTATTAGAGAACGGCCATCTGCAGTATGTCTTGTTGAGTTCATCTGCCTTTTTATTTCCAAGGGGAACATATGCTGTGCAGAACATTGTGGACTGCAGTGCACTGCCCTCTCACAGTGCTGTCTTCTGCCAGGCAGCCGTTAGCTCTCCTTTTGGGGTACATGTACAGCAGTGCTTTASAGCACATCTGCCACGCTCCTCAAACACGGGCCCAACAAGTAGATCCAGCTCTAAATCTGACTCCAAATGTCAGGCTTTAGGCTGGTCAAGGACAACTCTTCTTTTTGGGAACAGCATCACAAGAAGTGAAAGAAGTGCAGCAACCCTCTGGTCTCCAGCTTGGTCCTGCTCCCTTATATTATATTTACATTTTAGTCTTATTCAGGTCTTCAAGGATAGGCTGGTCACATTAAGCTAGAAACAATGTCTAAAGGTTTACTTGCTGCTAAAATAAAAATTGACTTAAAAAAAAACAGGATACAAAGCTTTAAGCAGATGCCTCACATAAGACTAATGCAAAAAGTAACGTGGGTTATAATCACRCTCAATCTGTTCTGTATTAGTACACATGCTAGCAAAGTGCAAGCCTTCCCTAGTCTGTTTAATAGTTCTGCTGGGCACAGCATTTACCTGCCAGCATCCCCAGACACAGCATCCTACCTGCTAAACATCAAGGGTCTCAAATAGACAGAGCAGGAATTCAGCATATTTATGCTATTTGGGATACCGAAGCTAAATTTAGGTGAGAACAGTTACCTTCCTGTTAGTCATTAGCCATCTCTTCCCCAGAAGTGACTGCTGGTGCTTGCAAGACAACTGGCAAGTTTTCTGTATCACTCTCAGGGGACAGTTGTGACAACTTCAATTAGCTTCTATAGATCTTTCCATCAAATAAGAACATTAGAGAAAGGCAGAATATTCCCTTCAACACAAATTAGAGGAATAACCACCACTTACCAATCTCACAAATTGAAAAAAAAAATTTAAGTTCATTTGCTCCAATGAAAAATATCTCCAAACCACCATTGTTAAGAAATTTTTCATTATTGCTAATGACAAATTTTATGGCCATTCAACTAGTGCTAAGTTAGCTTTTATGTTAGTAGAGCCTTATTTCATCTGATCATTACTAGCAAGATCAGTTCTTTGGAAATACSTTCTCCTCGGAGGCTCAGGCAAGCTGAGGAAATTTTGCCCAAGGGAATCACTTMGTTTAACATTCAGATCCAATTCTCTTCTAAATTTCTGGTCTAACTTTCTGGAACAAAGTTTGAATACATGGTTGAAGCTGTTAGTAGAATATACTTCATTGCCAACCTGGAATTTGTAGTCTGCAGGAGGAACTTGTAGGCTGCACTTCTGGAAGCAGCAACGTATTTTCCTGCCCGTGTCACCTGGGGAAAGAGCCTGTTCCCTATATCTTGGGTATTTCACACTCAGTGCTTTGCAGTTAAGGGTAGCGGTGCAATACAGAATGCTCCATAGACCTGCTCCTCACATGAACGTGCTTGTTAACAGGCAAGGGTCCACATCCCAAATGTCCCAAACTTCAAGTGGGTCGTGGTCCACTTGAAGCGAGACCTATATTCTTAGTTGAAGCCCTTCCTACTCAGCATGAAGGAGTTTAGTGATGCTTACCCAGCTGAAGCAGCAGGACCTCAGGTAGTAGGAGTTGGCACCAGAGGCAAAGGGTAGACAGCACAAACAACAAACTGCCCTTTTCCTCCCCAGGAGAGGCCCATAGGGGTTCATGTGAGGGCTGGCAGAAAGCAAAACTCACCCGCGGCCTGCACCCTGGTGGACTGTAGTCCCTACAACTCTTAATCAGGCATTTAAAATAATAAATCTCATTACACTAAGCATATTAGCATTAAGCCTTCAGCTGTTAAGTGCTCACCAYTGCAGGCAGGGTCAGAGCCAGCCACAAATCAGCCTAAAAACAGCAYAGTCCGAGCAACAGGACGACACCTTCACGAGCAGTAACTGCCTRTGGAGGACAGGGAGCCTGGGCACCACCACAGCCCCCACCAGCAGCCCCAYCCCGAGCACAGCTGGCTGCAGCTCCCACACATACTAGGTGCTCCTGAAGAACTTGATTCAGAGCATAGGGAAGGGGGAACCAAGGAAAGGCACTTGGGCACTAAGGGGCCCCAGGGAAGGCACTGAGGCCTCACACAGCCCTACCATACAAGTGGCCTTGGTCAGCAGGCACCACGCACACCAGCACCGGGGCACACGTGGCCCCCAGCCATCACACTGACCAGCTCTGCTCCTCTAAAACTCACGCAAGAGTCACTGGCCACCAGACCAGCTCCCACCTGGGAGGTGGGATCAAGCCCTTCAAAGGGAGAAGCAAGTGCCCACCACAWAGACAATACCTTAAGAGAACCTGCTGAACATACCATTAAAGAGGAGTCTTTCCCCTACTAGCATCCCCACCCCAGTTACTGTTARCTTCCCTCCCTCATTAATATTAATAGCCAACAACGTGAACCACCTGAAGCAACCACCTGAAGACCAATCTGTGGCAGCTGTAGTTCATTAAGCCTTTTTTTTTTCTTTCTTTCTTTTTTTCCTGTCCAGAGGAGTTTTAATGTTTTAACCACTTGCTTGCTGAGGCTTCTATGTGGAGTTTATCACTCAAGACCATTTCTGTGGTTTCTGATGCTGTATGAGGGGTTGGAGCAACCAAACCCTTTTGGACATGRGTCTGCACCCATCCTGCAGGCCCAGGGCTTGCTTGGTGCAGAGAGCAGAAACCATGGTGAATCACACCCGTGCCGCCTGTTATTCCATGAATAACAGGTTCCCCTTCCCAGTTTTTTCAAGAAGTTTTAACATTCACCAGTCCTCTAAGTACCATTTGCTTAACAGAATGTTTACTATGACTACTAAGCTTACTATGAATATTAGCATTTTCCGGTGTGTTCCCATGCACGTTATGATAATATCAGGCTCAAATCAGTCAGTGTGAAAATCRTGAGTGTTCTCCAAAATGAGAGCTCGCATCTTGGACACACTGAATGTCCAAGGAGCAGATCCGGGCCATGAAATACCCTCAATAAGGCTCATTTCACGCAGCATGGGTGCTGTGGGGACAGCCTTTGCTAGAATAGGAGGCCTGACACAAGGTAGCACTCGTGTTGACGTAAGTCCCTTTATTTCTGAGATGTCACTGACTTATGTTTGCAGTTCATTAATGCTGTCTTCTTCAAGCAGCCTTTAGGGTCCTCAGCTAACCAACACACACTATGAAATCTAACAGGATAAAATAAAATAGCACCAGTGAATGTGGTACTCAACAATGTTATCCTATTTGGAAAGACTGAATTAAATCCAGTAGTGAAAAAACCATTGATTTCGCTCCTGATTTAGCACTGTAAGGACTAACGTGGGATTACATGACACAAACGTGTTGTTAGCAAATTAGCTGGCTTTAGATGCTTGGGTGAAGAAGTGGCTGCATTGCTAAGGCTACATTTTGCTCTTAGCTGTGCTGAGCTTTGGGGTAGCTCCACAGGCGAGCACAGGTACTGTGCTTTGTAGGAGTTTGTAATTTCACTGCCCTATCTCTGGGTGGTTGGGGCCATAAATGCTCTTCTCTCCCCCTCGTGCCGAGCCACAGAGGCYTGGCAAGGACATTTCACCACCGTTTCTGAAGATCATCTCCAGATAGAACATTGGGCCCTAGATACACCACTGGGGACAAGATGTTTGCTTTGCATTTTCTTTCTTCTTACCCAGAAGTATCTCCTTGATGRGGAGGTCGAGGCACTTCCCACCACGAACCAAACGGGCTCCCAGTGCCACCCATGAGGGCAATGGGAGAAGAGAGGCGGAGCCCCAGCTTGGCTCCTCCTGGCACTACGTGGCAAGTGGTTTGGAYGAGGACAGCAGGTCTTGCTGCTGATCCACAGCAGCAAATATCCAACTCCAAATATCTTCAAATTCCTGCTTCTTTCTAAAAAGCAGCATCATGGCCAAGAGTGCTCCAGCCCAGCTCTGCAGACACTGATGCCTTCCATGCACCTGTCTTCATTGGTCCCTCAGCGACTGCCTGTAGGTTGAACATCTCMGTTCCAAATGCTTTTGTGCTTTTGCCTCTGGGGTCAGAGACACCACTATGTTACAAAGCCCAGGTCCCCAGTCACCCCAGACACTGGTGACAGAGCCAAAATTTGTTCTGAGCATCTCAGCAGGCTTCTGTAGGACATGCCCAAACCCTAACTTCAAAAACGCTGAATCTGGGGGAAGTTTCAATCCAGAAACAAAACACTCCTATATGAGAATGAACCCATAGCTACAGAGCGCGTGCACATTGCCTCTTACACACACACTTTTGTATACASTCATTAACATACTTTAATTTCCAATCAAAGTTAAAATCCAACTTGGATCACATGAAACAAAAAGTGTTCACAGTAGTCCAGATTTTCATAGGCAAAAACCACAGTTCAAGCTGACATCATGGTCTGCTTTTGCTCAGCCCTTTTCCCAGCAAACAGCGCTTTGGATCAGGAATGACCTCCTTTAGCGAGGCTGYTCATGCCATAGGCAAATTCCAGCCCTCACTGAATGGGCGGAATTCACATTCAAATCAGCTGGAATGAGGCCAGCTCAGCCCAGCCGGCCTTGTCCTGCAGATCCTCTCCSGAGCTTTGTTCTCCGCCTGTCACTTCAATGAGCAAACGCACTCAGCCCTTTGGAATAGAAGTGAAAAGGGGACGGATTCGGCTGTGCCCTGCAATCCCAAGGCTTTGCCATGAACAAAACTGGTCACCCATTTACTGATTCCCAGCCTGAGGAGACTTGTGACAGCCAGGGGAATATAAGGTTATCCCAGAAATGCAAACATAAAAAGCCCTCTTAGTAGATGAGTTTTAATGCATCCATGAGGCTGGGTAAGGTCTTGGCATCCAGCAACACTTTGTGGTGCTCATTGCTGGGATCCCRATGCTCTGTGTTGCTTGGATCCTTTGGGAAAGCCTGGATATGCCCCAGTGTAACGGCAGGGATCCAGGGAAGGACGCTCCTGCTTCCTTCCAGGAAGGATCCAGAACAGCTGCTTAGCACAAGGAACAGAGACACTATGCCCATTATTATTATTATTATTATTATTATTATTATTGTTATTGTTGTTGTTGTTGTTGTTGTTGTTATTATTATTATTATTATTATTATTATTATTATTATTTCTCCTTACATCCAGCCGCCTTGGCCCCCTCGGAAGCGCCTGTGGCTGCGCAAGGTGGCTCTTTGGCGGAGGCCGCCGGGTCCCTCCTGCTTCCCCGGCGGCTCCGTGTCCCACTCATGCCCAACACTTGCATCCCAGGCAGGGCAGCGCACCCAGCACCCGGGTCGCGGTGCTGTTGGAAGCCAAATACAGGAAACCAGTGAGCAATTTTGCCTGGATTTTTTCTCTAAGCACCTATGAGTTTCCTAGGGGAAAGTTTTCTGAATTTGTTAATGCGGGTGGCGCGTGAGGTGTCCCACATCTGCTGGGGTCTTACCCGTCGCTAAGGTCATCCGGCCTCCCTGGTCCTGCTYGCTTTCTGTAGGTCATTCTACTATGGTTTAAAATTACCTATAGATTTATAAGCAATCACCTAGTTATGCAAGGAGAGGTTTGGGGTTTTTTTATTAGCATTTAACAAGACACTCAGAATATGAACAGAGGCCGTTTTAGGATTTTGCTCATTTTTATGGTGTTTCTCCCCATTTATTTTACAGGCTCTGGGGATTGCAGGCTAAACCCAAGAGCTTGTAAGAGGTTATAAAAGAAAGAATGGTCATATTTTTCGCTGAGGTTTGAACAGGCAGGTCAGAATTTAAAAAAAAAATAAATAAAAAAAAGAAAACAGTAGAGCTTTTTATTCACATCTTAGCCAGCAGTAGCCAACAGGCAACAGTAGGAATAAAAAGACAAAGAAACAGCCCAGCAGAGCATCTGCTCCAGCAACAGCCCCGGGAGGTGGGGACTGATGCCACCTCACTCTGTGAAACAGAGGTCCCGGCGGCTGTTAATCTGGGGAGTCAAAGTACAAAGCCCCCCAGACCTGAGTTTTCGGGGACCTTGGCACCATGAAGCCCCCTGTATGATCAAAACTGCTCCTGTTGACTTCTCTCAGTACTGTGGGCGTGAATGAAGCTTGCAGGCTTTTAGCAAGTATCCCAAAGAATGAAGAAAACGGATTTAGTGGCCACTTGCAGTCCAAAACCTCAAGGGACTTCTGTGGTGCAGACACATCCTCACCCTCCCACCMAGGACAGAAGGACGGCAGATTTGGGCACCCAGACTTGCACAAACAGGGGCCCCCCACAACCAGGGAGGCACCCAGGGAGCCGACAGCTCCAGCTCTGCCTGTGCTGGTGGGAACACGTCCCACGTGGCATCGCTTCCGGACTGCAGTTTTATGGGAAACTTGTGGAAACGAGAGAAAGGAGGCAGTGAATAAATCATTGTGAGGCCTCCTGTTTGTGCTCTGCCTCTCTGCTTGTTTGCAAGCAGGGTTATCTGTACCACGGCGAGCCAAGCCCTGGCACTGCACRGAACAAAGCAGCCCTTCTGAGGCTGTTTATCCCAAGCCCCCGGCGAGGGATGTGGGAGGAGGTGGGGAGAGGACAGCGGCACACGGAGGTGCCAGCAAGGTCACCCCGGGCTGGAGCCGGGGAGGGTTCCCGCGGGCAGCGCGGATGGTCCCTGGCTCCGTTGTCCTCACCTCGCAGACCACAACCAACATCCTCCCGCGCCGCACAGGCTGCCTGYCCGCTTGGGAACCACGCGCAGGTGGAAGATGAAATAAAATAGCRGGTGAACTCGCACAGCGGGGAAGGAGGCTCCCAGCACATCGTGCAGGGTGAGGAGCAGGGAATGGGGGTGCCTGGTGGGACCCCCCAAAAGTCAAGCAGTAATATCGGGCCTCTTGGAAAGGTGGCAGCTCTCGGCTCTCACCGGCCTCGTGCCTGCACCATCAGCTTGGGTTCTGGTGTAGCAACAGCCTCTGCTCTGATCCTCATTCCTGCTAAGGTTGTCTTGACTTGAGACACAGGAAAAGTGGCTTTTCCCAGATGAAGGTCCTGATCGTGCAGCGCCGTCACAAACCAGGCAGAGGTTTTGCTGGCGCTCCTTGGAGAACTGCTCTGCAAAAGCCCCTTCCTCCAACATCCACTTCCACCACGGAGAAGTTTCCTGAGAGGAACCTCGGGAAGAGGTTCCCTTGGTGAGAGGAACCTGCTTGGGGCGAGAGGCTGCAGCAATAGGTTTTTTTTAGGGCCCTGCTGCCCTTTAATGCTCCTTTTTGCCAGGCATGGGGGTACAGTGGGAAGGGGAATTTCGGGTGGTCTCCAAGAGCCCTTGCGCTGACCCACCACAGAGCAGCACAGACTGTGCCCAGACACTGAGCAGAGCGGGAGAGACAGCAGTGAACATGACATTTAATTATGGGAAAGAAAAACGAAACCTTTTCCCTGCGTTTGGCATTCTCCCAACCCGTGGAGTTAATTGTGAGGAGGAATATTAGAAGGCAATGAAGGAGAAGATTGAAAATCCTGATTATGGCAAGGTCCCCAAAATGGTGAATCTCTTGAATTCCACGTGAGCAAACCCGCACTGTGCCATGTCCGTGGCCTTGGCCTATTTTAAACATTCTTTATTATTATTATTTTCCTCATTATTCTTTTTTTCTTTTTCGAGCCTGGCAATCTGCTCCGAACGCAGCCGGCTGGGGCTGGAGCTGCAGTAGCTCCGGGCTGGCTGCAGGGGGGAACCTCTGGCTGCRCATCCGCAGCTCCCGCGGGGCTTCCGCAGGGAAGGCGCCGCCGGCAGCGCCGGGCCCTGCTCCCGGCTGAGTAAAAGCCTGAGTTTGAGAGCGTGAACTGTAGACACCCCAAATAAAGAGAATAAAAGACAGAAAGGGAATCACCCCTCTGGGGCAGGCTGGTTAGAATGGCTCCTCTGCTGCTCTCCAATCCCGTGGATTTTTGCCCAATTTGGGGCAAGYGCCAGCTCGGGGTGGGTTTCACCTTCACTTGCATGCGGCCCGAGCGCATCCTGGGGGCCACCACGGTCCCCAGAGACACTCCACGCAAGCAGCTGAAATCTGCCTTGCAAATGAAGCAAGAGGCCAGTGCTACAGAGCGGGAAGACCAGCAGAAAATGCTATTCCCTATATCACAGCAAAGCCCTGTGGTCTGGAGAGACAAACACAAGCGAGCGGGAAGGCGTCGGGAAGGCATCGCTGCCCGGCAAGCACGCGGCACTCGCTCCATGTTGCAGCCACCTCCGTGGGAGTTCATTTAAACTGATTCCCAAGTTAGGGCCCCGAGAGGCTCCGTCTGCTCTGCAGGAGCTGGCCCAGCCCCAGGGAACAGCCTGGAGGCTCCCAGGGCTGCGGACGGATGGGACAGACAGACGAGAGACGGCGGCTGCATGGAAGGGCCGGAGCTGCAACGGGTGGGAAAATCATTAAGTAGGGCCATGCATTTCTTTTTCTTTTTTTAGAATGGCTCAGGAAAATATCAACTAAAACACCTGATATAAAAAAAAGCTTGCCTTAAACTCTTCCCATTACCCTTGGTACTCCTCATGAGGTTTTATTTTTTTCTGAGCAGGTTTTTCCCTTAAGCTCTGCAAACATCTCCCCGTTTCCCTCTGAAGGGCCCTTCAAGGCAGACGCTGGCTGAGGGCGCCCGGGGCCGGGGGCAGCTCCCCGGCAGGATTCGCTCCAAGCCCAGCCTGCTCAGGGCCGCCTCTCATTTCCAAGGAATTTTTCCCATGTGTTACTTTGTGCAAACGAGGTGTCTGCGACAATGTCTGGGATAGGGAAGGGGAGAACGGAGCCACATCTGCAGCCAGCGGTGGGAGCTCCTGCCACCGACAGGCCGAACTTCCCAGCGGCTTTACAGCCACACTCGAGGGGTTCTCTGTCTCCCTATTTGTTTTATTTTATTTTATTTTATTTTATTTTATTTTATTTTATTTTATTTTATTTTATTTTATTTTACTTTACTTTATTTTATTTTATTTTATCTCATCTCATTTCATCTCATTTCATTTTTACCTCTTTGTTTATGTGGCACACTGGATCTCCTCTTCACCTTTCATAAGCATTTTAGCTCTTTCTTTATTTCTATTTTCCAGGCTGGAAGTATAGCAGAAAATAACAATTCTCATGAAATGCTGGCCATACCTAAAACCTGAAAACCTCTCTTTTCCGCATATGCAGAAGCACTGGAAAAGTGTGGCCAGGCTGAGGATATGCCATAATTTCTTCACCACTTCCTACACAATGAAAAGATAAATTCACTGACAAACCTTATTGGGCAGTTACATTAGCATCAGCTACACTTCAGAATGGAGAACTCCAAAAAATGATGTTAGTGCCAAATTGTACAGGTAAAGGGCATCGCCACCCGGATTTTAGAAGGCTTTACATATCCAAAATAATATTGTTGCCTCTACATAAAAGATAGTTGCTAATTTAGAAGAAAAAWAAAAGAAGAATTAAAGAAAAACCTACTCTGAACTTTGAGCCTATACTCTGATTCAACGATTTCATTGGAGAATAATCACAGAGCAACCAGAAATATTATGGAAACGCAGCCATCAGACCTAAGTGGCTTTCTTGCTGAAAACAGGCTCAGAGAGGATGCTAGAAGACTCCTGCATATTTTTTTACAAAATCAAAGGGAAAGAAAGACTCTGTTCAAATGTCACTTCACAGCGCAAAGGCATTGGGTTGATAAACCAATCTTCTTTTTTTTTTTTTCCTGGAAAAAAAAGCAGGTTTCTTATCATAATGCAAATGGCAGCTGAGCACCCACCCCTCGAGTCTGCAGCTGGGGCTGGAGTCAGCTGCCCCGCTGCAGCCGCTCTGCGGGGAGGTGGGCAGGAAAGCGCCGCCCTCCTTCCTCATCCCTGCTTCTTATTTCAACAGGCAGCCAAGGAATAAACGGGAATACAAATAATTCCTCAAAGTTATGCAAAGCGCTAGCTGTTTTTTTATCATTCTGCTTGGTTGTGTATCTACAGTTCAAACGGGGCAGGGTGTTATAAGGCTGCAGCGGATGAAATACAATTCTGGACAAGCACTATAATGTATGTGCCTATTTTGAAATGACCTCAATCATGTCCCAGTTACAAATGGGGGAAAAGGGGCTCGTTACAGGAAAGCTCCCAAGTGATGCTCCACCAGCGCCTGCTTCCTGCTGCTTTTGGGAGGGTGGATAGCAAGCGGGCAGCTCCCCTTCCCTGAAGAGGGTCTGGGAAGGCCAGGCCTGTTCCAATGGGCACCGTGAAGTGAGGACAAGGCGCCCTCCACCCCGGCCAGGCCATCGGCAGCGGTAGGCTCTGCCGCACCAGGAACGCTGCTGGAGAAGAGAGCTTTGGCCCTGCGCCTGTCGCATCGAGTTCAGGTGTGTTTCTGCAATGCTAAAAGAAGGGAACTTGCTGGTTCACCACCTACGAGTGTGTCCTCTGCAAACTAGAGGGCAACAAACGCACGCTGCGCTCAACAGGCTGCTCGCTCAGAACAGCTCCCTGCAGGGAAAGCCTCTCACAGAATCACAGAATCACAGAATCACAGAATTTTCAAGGTTGGAAGGGACCTCTAGAGATCATCTAGTCCAACCTTCCTGCTCAAGCAGGCACACCTACAGCATGTGGCACAGGGTGGCATCCAGGCGGGTTTTGAAGACCTCCAGAGAAGGAGAATCCACAACCTCCCTGGGCATCCCGTTCCACTGCTCTGTCACCCTCTCTCCTCTAATTGCAAAACACTAGCATCATTTTTCCAACCTTTTCATGCTCTTGATCCTCTTTTCCTTTTTTTTTCAGTGGTGGAGAGAACAATGCCAAGCGCGATGTCAGCAGYAAATGCCCCACGGCACAAGGACCTCGGCCAAAGCGTGGGGTCCCGCAGCCTGGCCGGAGGCGGCAGCACYGCGTTACTGCGGAGGGAGCCTGGGCCTGGGCCTGGCTGACCCCTGAGCCCCGGCTCTTGCCTATGCCAAGGCCAGGCTGCTCTATCACTGTGATAAGTGTAATCCTGTTAGGCAAACACATCAAACAAATAGCCCTCGGTGATTGCAGACCTTGTCTAGGCAAACGTGACCCCGGGTTAAAAATGTGCTGAGCGCGCGGTCCTGCCGCCCGGCACCCTCCGGGCCCGCGCAGGACCCGCAGGGCCGTGCGGCGCCGCAGGCCGCGCGGCAGTGGCGCTCGAGGCTCACACACGCTCGCACACACCGCTCCGCACCTCTCCCCTTCGCTTCCTGTGCAGGAGGGGACACGTGACTCCTGTGTCAGGCTGTTTTGCTTCTATATTTATGTCCTGCCTTAGGCTCACARTGTTCAGCTCAGATGCAATCCAGTCTGGTCATATTAATACATCTGGGATAATATTTTTAACAACCAACATCAAACTGAGGGCTATGATCATCCGCAGGCACTAGGAGCTCTCTGACCCCTCTCAGCTGCTCTCTTACAAAATAGAAAGTTCCCCTGAAATGTCCCTTTTCCCTTCCTGCCTTTTTAGGGATGGGCACATTTTCCAGCTTCCCTCTGATATACTGGATCAAATTTAATCTCCGCTGTAGCTACAGGAGCCTCTCTGGATTTCAGAAAGGATGAGGGTGGCTCATTGACTGCTAGTRCCAAAATCAGGGCTTCAGGGAGGGCTGGGCCTGCAAACCGAGGCAAAATAAATAGGCTGCTGATGCTGATCTATGACCATCCCTGAAGGGCTTGTGACCGAGGCACCACTAAAGGACTCTCTTCTACTTTAGCTGGCAAGCAAGCACACTGACTCAGCAAATCCCTCTCCTTATCGCGGGCGTCCGGGTGGCCGCCCCAGGACAAGGACAGCGCTCYGGACGGGGTAGTTTCCTCTCGTCGCCAGGTCGCTTCACGGGAGCCCAACTCCTGCTGGCGCCACCGCTGMTCTTGGCCTGAATTCCTAACGGCCCTGGAGCGCCGGCCCGCACTGCTCCGCTGTTCCCAACATGGACTTAGCACCTTGCTGCCCACCGCACTCATGCCAGAGTCCTTTTCTGCACCCTCCTTCAAGGAACCATGGCTTAAAACAAGGCACAAAGCCTAAATATTGTGTTATTCCACTCCTCAACAGTGACAGACTTAACTTGTTGGGAGTTCAGCCCCCCATCAGCCAGGGTGGACATTTGGGAGCTCTCACGCTCCACATTAAGCACGTGTGCCTGCAGACAACAGCAGGGAAAGCACGAATCCTTTCACTTCCAGCCTTATTGTATCAGGAACTCAATCCTGGGCCTGCTCAAGAGATTTCCTCTCCAAAACAAGGCATTTCATAACTCTCCTTGGGCTCCCAAGTGTCCCAAGGGAAGCAAGGTTTTGGAATAGTGTTGTATTCACAGAATGGAGTCACATTAGCTCAGCAGTGGCCAGGAAGCAGAACAAACAAAAGCTGCCTTGCTCCCTCCACTCTCCCCAAAGAAGGTTTTCCTGTACGCCGCCTTCGGCAATCCCGCTTCCCGGGATTCCTGGGAGTACAGTATKTTTGCGTGTCCCAGGAATATCTGAAGATCTTTTTTTAACTTATTTTCCCCTGTTCTTTTCCAGGAGGATTTGAGCTGCTGAAAYGAGAGCTGAGGGTTTTTCCCTGCTCTGGGAAGACACGACTCCCGGCTCCCCGGCCGGAGCGGCGCGTTGCCCAGGGCCCGGGGCACACAGGACACACAGGGATGGCTCCAGCCAAGGCCCGGCCCGTGTTCCCCAGGCCCTTGCTGTGGAGATGGGTCCGATGGAGGGCCGGGCTGCTCAGCCGGGGAAGGAGGAAGGAGACGGAAGGAGACGGAAGGCGGTTCCAGCGCAGACTTTCTCAGCATCTTCCACGAGGTGTCAGCAGCAGCTGTTATTCACTGCCGACCAGCGCTGCCATCCGCCAGAGGCCTCTCCAAGAGGGGAAGTCACGGCTTGAACCTGAAAGCATCTCTCCTTTGTCACCACCTKGTCAGGGCGCTGTCACCAGTGCCCACCCTCCTACGCACGAGGGCCCCAAAGGCCAAAATAAACAAAACTCACCTRTAGGGGAGGGTTATCCCCCACCTAAAGCGGTCACTGAGGTGCGGTGACCAGCGCAGCACCCACTCGACCAAGGGCTGCGGGAGGCACGAGGGGGCTCAGCCCTTCGCCATGTGCCCACCCCGGCCAGCGCTGCGGCCACCCCTGCTCGCCTCGCTTGCTGCTGCCCTCCCAAGGTTTAATTTTAGCTAAACGGGAYGTCGGGCGCTTCCGCCTGCCTTGTTTATGATGACGCCGGAGCGGGAGGCTCACGGCAAACTTGCCGCTCGGGCGCTCCAGAGCTCTCCGGCATTGGGGCTCTTCTCTGAGCTCTGCTGCCCTTTGCTCCTGAGCCTGGTTTCTGCAGAGGACGCYGGCAAGGGCTCGGAGTCAAACCCATGCAAAGGGGTCATTGCAGGGACTGGAGAAAAAGCCGGGTCTTCTGGCCTTTTTCCAGGAGTGAAGGATGCACTAATTCCCCTTCTCCCCAGCTCAAAACCGATGCTAAACATTAACTGTGCTCTGCATGGTAGTTCATATTATTTCCATACCACTTTTAATTAAGTCCACATCATGTCCGTTAAGCTGACAGTCAATAAACCCCAGCCCTCAATTTAATGAAAACCTCAGAAAACAAACGAGGGCTGTTATGGGCACATCCACACGGCACGGAACGGCCGACCTCTTCCCTTGGTGCCCTCAAGCGGGCGGGTTTGGTGGCGCTGAGCGGGCACAAGCGCTCCCTGGCTCACGGAGCGACCTTGTGCAGAAGGAAGAGCCCCAGGACGAGTGGGGCAGGACGAGAGACAAGCCGGGCTTGGGCTGCTCGGCCGCGACCACGCGCGGAGCGAGCGCTGTCATGTGCCAAGCAGCCTGCGATAAGCCCTCTCATAGCCAGATAAGTAATAGGATCAAGTTACTTAATTCAAAGTGATTAAAACCAGGCTGCACTGAAAGCAAACAAGCCATGCCCACGGGTTTGTATGTAAAAAAATACATAGGCCGTAACAACACCCAAACCTCTCCAGGACACTGTGTTTTGTCATTAGTGCTGGGCACGCTATGAGCAGTTTATTGGGCTTTTAATGCTTTCCCTCCCGTGTAGCACAGTCAGCAAAGAGGCCGTGTTTTCTGCAGATATGTACATGCTTCAGATGGATTTCACAGCTCTGTTTTGCCAACTGGAGGCAGCCTGAGGACGAGCCCTGCAGGACTGCGGGCAACCTGACACGAAGCCCATGGGAACAGCCTGCAAACCCCTGCCCTGCCTAAGAAAGCTCGACCGGAGCGCACTAGGCCTGCTCCCTCTCCAAGACCCCTGCAAAAGCAAGTTTGGTTTTGCATTAAACTAATCCCTCGCCTTTGGGCTCAAACACAGTTTGGCTTAGCCAAGTGTTTGTGGAAAATAAGTTGAAAGGCAGCCCTGCACCCTCTCCTGGGTCACCCTGTGGGACATTTGGATGGGCTGCAATGGCCACTGAGCCACCACCGTCAGCAAGGGCAGCGAGGTGCCCAGGGCTGCAGCCCCCCACTGCAGAACCAGCCCTTTTCCAAGCATGTTTGGATCCCAAGGTTTGGTACAAATGACYCAGCACCTGAAGCAGTAGGATGCGACTGCAAAGTACGTGCCTTGGGGTCGCAGGAAGCGGAGGAAGAAGCTGCTCCTAATGAATTTGGACCTGGACAGCGAAGAGGACTCTGTGTGCCCGGCTGGCACGCGGGGTGCCGGGCACCATGGCGGGGCTGCAGGCTCCCTGACAGGGAATCGATGGACACAGGCAGCACTAACCCCCCACAGAGCAAGGGCCCAGGGTTGGGGCACACGGTGCCCCTCGTGCAGGGACTCAGGCAAGCGCAGAGCAGGCCGCAGCGTGAGGGACGTGGAGGGAGCGGCAGGGCGCTTGTCCCCGCGGTGCTGCCGACAGCCCGGGTGCGTCACCGGCGCCGCCGCGACCTGCACACATGTGAGGGCCCCGCGGCGCCGGACTGCGGGCATTAGGGTTCTCCGGCCGCCCTCGCGCCCCAGCCGCCATGTGGACGCTCCTCCTTGGCCAAGCGCTGGACGGGCGGCCGGAGAAGGTCCCTGCCTGCGAGGCGGCCGCCCGGCGGGCCCGAGTCGAGCGGCCCGCACGTGTTTGGGCACATGCGGCAGCCCCGGGCTGGCGGCCGGCACAAAGTGAGCTCAAGGGCAGCGCCGGCCTACTGCAAGGGCTGGCACCGGCCGCCGCAGGGCACGTGCAGGGAGTTGGGCGCCACGGTGCCGAGCGCCTCCGTAGCCCGCGCCCGGAGCGGGATGCACCGCACAGCGCCGCAGTGCCCGGACCCCCTGCACCCGGGAACCTGGGCACGCCGTACCCCAGCTCCCAACGCCGCGGGACGCCTCCCCAGAGCCCGCTCCGCAGGTGCCGGTACCGGGGCGCCCGGCACACCGCGCGGGACCCCCACCCCCTCCGGGCTCCGCCGCCCCCCACCCCCGCCGCGGCCCCGCCCCCCGCGGCCCCGCCCCCGCGGCGACATCTCGGGGACTCCGCGCCGCCGCCGGCCAAGTTTTCTTGGAACTTGGCCTCCCGCGGCGTGACGCAAACAATGGTGCAGCGCCCCGGCCTCGCGCCGCAGCCAATGGGCGCCGCGGGGCGCCCGCGCGGCGGCCAATCGGGGGCGGCTGGACAGTTCCCCGGTCCTGACCG
>NW_020455965.1:76295-132866 GCF_003342845.1 Nothoprocta perdicaria
GCGGGCGGGGAGGTCCCGCGGCGGGGGAGGGGGGGCCCTCGCAGCGCGGCGGGCTCCCGCGCGCGCGCCGCGGAGGAGGGTTCCCGCGGGGCTCCCGGGGAGCGGGGTGGGCGGTGGCTGGGCGCAGCGCCGCTAACGTGCCGGCTCCGTCCCGCAGGTGCCGGCGCCGATGCGGCCGCTGTGCGCCGGGGCGGCTGGAGGGCCCCGCCGGAGCGCCGCGGGCCGCCATGCCCTGGAGCGTGCGCTGGGTGGGCGGCCGCGGCGCCCAGTCGCAGAAGCAGTGCAAGAAGTCGTCGTTCGCCTTCTACCAGGCCGTGCGGGACCTGCTGCCCGCCTGGCTGCTGGAGGACATGCGCACCATGGAGGTCTTCCACTGGGAGGACGGGGGCAAGGTGAGCGTGTACTCGCCCTCCGAGGCGCTGCTCTACGCCCTGGTGCACGACCACCACTCCTACGCCCAGCACCTGCTGACTAAGTTCCCCCAGGGCGCCCTGGCCGTGCCCAGCCAGAGCTTCAGCTGCTGCCAGGCGTCCGCGCCGCACCTGGCCATGGCCGTGCGCTACAACCGCATCCGCATCCTCTTCCGCATCCTCAAGGCCATGCGGGGCTTCCCGGCCGGCGACCGCGCCGCCCACCTGGACCGCCAGGGCTGCAGCCGCGTGGAGGGCGGCAAGACGGCCTTGCACGTGGCGTGCGAGCTGGTGCGGCCCGAGTGCTTGCTGCTGCTGCTGGGCCAYGGCGCCTCGCCCTGCCTGCGCGACGCCGCCGGCCACACGCCGCTCGACACCCTGCTGCAGCAGATGGCCCAGGCGCCGCCCGCTGACATGCGCGCCAAGCTCCTCTGCCTCGACTGCCTCTGCCTCTTCGTGCCTGCGGACCTGCGCTTCGCCATGAAGCAGCAGCTCGTGGACAACCGGCAGCGCTGGCAGGACCTCCTGGGGGAGAGGCGGTTCCAGTGCCTGGCGGGCCTGGCGCCGCCGTCGCTCTTCGTCAGCGCCATGCGCGTCTTGATCAGGACCATTTCGCCGGAGCGGTTCCCCGAGGCTCTGGACGAGCTGCCTCTGCCGCATTTCCTAAAGCCTTTGGACTTGAAACTGGAGAGCTAGGGGGGCCGTACCGGAGCCTCCYGCTCGCAGGACAGGAATAGCCTCGTGTGCTAAACCCGGACCGGTGTATGAGGCTGCCACCGAGGCAGCCAAGCGTCTGTTTTAATTCGAACTGTGTTTTTTTAAAAGAATTGTATCTGGCACTTTACAATATATTTTATTTAAAGATTCTCATGGTGAGGTGTGCTCAGCACTGCATTTTCTAAAGGAACGTTACACGGCATGTACAAAGGAGGGTGTGTGGGAGAATGTATTTGTAAATACCGCTAAATAAACCAGTGGCAGATATGATCAAAATGCAGATCAAGCTGAAAAGCCTGAGATGGTCTGTGCCTTGAAGTCTGCAGAGGGGAGAGATGTATCTTTTAGTTAGGATTTCCCTGTTACATAAGCTTAGCAGTCCTGGAACAGGATGACTCCTTTTTTACAGCTCTCCTAATAAATCTTGGCAGGGATGCGGTTTTTTTTTAAAGGCACAGATGAAAACTTCCTAATCTCKTACACAAAAGCAGAGAGAAGCCAGATACTATTAAAATCTCCCTAAACAAGGCTGGCAGGGATACGCAGCTGAACAAAACATATTTTCAAATGTGCATAAATAACAGTTGGTTTCCTTGCAAAGTTCTTTCTGCAGCTCGCGGAGAACCAAAGGTGCCGTGTGTCAGGCAGAGAGGAGGGCAGGCGGGGAAGCACCCAGCTTCYCTCCTGCCATTCCCAGGGGACCGGGAGCAGGAAGAGATCCGTGCAGGCCCTCTGGGGTTGTCTGGCTGTAGCGTAGGATGGAGCAGGGTGGCTGGAGGCAGGAGAGGGGGCTGTGACCTCCAGCCCTTGGCTACGTCCCATGGGATTTGCTCAGCCTGGGAATGGTGCATGAGGTTATGGCAGCTTTGCTGCAGGGCTCCGGTGCTTCCACCGCCGCTTCCTAGGAGGGCATCATGTCTGAGTTCAGCTGAGAAACTTGTGGAAGTCCCACTTGCCCCTGGACAGAATCACRGAACGGTTGAGCTGGGAAGGCACCTCTAGAGATCATCTAGTCCAGCAGGGACACCGAGAGCACAYGGCACAAGGCGGCATCCAGGTAGGTTTGAAGATCTCCAGTGAAGGAGACTCCACAACCTCCCCAGGCAGCCTGTTTCAGGGCTCTGTCACTCCCAMAGTGAAGAAGTTCTTCCTCATACGCAGATGAAACTTCCTCTGTTTCAACATGTATCCATTGCCCCTTGTCCTATCACTGGCCACCACTGAGCACAGGTACCAGAGCACTTAACATGCATGTCAATAAATTAATATCAGGCTCCTAGATATCATCAAATATTTGGACTCTCCCGAGAGATGCTCTGGCGTAGCCCAAAGCCTCCTGGCCGCTGCAGCTGGACAAGCCCTCATGGGATAGGGCCCTGCCTCCAAGGTTGGGGTTGGTCCAGCTCGGGCGCTTTGCAACCTTCACCTTGCTGCAGCTTCCCCATTAAACAGGCACTGCCCCTGCTTGGCAGGGAGGAGCTGTGCCTGCTCCCCCAGCACCCCAACAACAGAAACCCCCTAAGCCCTGGGCTTGGGCTTTGGTGGAGTCTGGGTTAGTGGAAGACATCAGAAAAACTGTGGGGTTGCAGGGTTGCCACTTGAGCTACCTCAGCGTTACAGTTCCCTTTGGGATCATCACTGAACTGATGGACTGAGAGATAAGAGGTCATGGTTAAGGCAGAAATTGCTTTATTCGAGAATTAATTTTGGTTAGAAAAGAAACAAGAACACCACAGAATGAGGCTCTGTAAGCTGTTCATGTTGCAGCAGAACACACTGGTATTTCAGCTAAAAAACTGCAGGCACAATAAGAGGCCAGATTTTTGAAACTTGAGATACGACAGGAAGATTGCTATTCTTAGACTGATAGCGCTGAAAATGCTTCCTGGAAAAGCAAATGTTCTTTTTCCCCCAAAAAAACAAGACGATAGAGGCTCAAAGTCATTACCATGGGAAAATCAGCTCCCTTGCTGGAAAGCCAGCATGTAACAATCGGCAGTGCTCTGTTCAGCTACCTTGTTGATAATAAAAACAGAGGCTTCCACAGAATTAATCCTTCTCAGTCATTTAAAAAAAAATAAAATCAAAAACAATGTTGCTAGATTCTCTCTTTGAGGATATTTACTACCTCTTCCGGAATGACGCTGTGGGAGCCTCTTCCMCAAGCAGCGAAGCAGCAAAGCAGCCAGGCCTAAGGTGCACATGGAAAAGCGCCTGGAGCTGTGGGAGGAAATCTCCGGGGTGGGAGGAGAGGAGCAGCGTGATGKGGTGCCTGGGACACCCCCTCAGTGGCACCGGCGGCCGCTCGGGGCTCCCATGGCGGGAGCGGCCGGGGCAGGCCCTGCCTCCCGCCTCCGCACGCGCCYGGCGACAAAGCGGGAGCGCGAGGCCTGAGCGGCCGCCGCGGCCCCGGTCCCTCCCGCCAGCGCGGGGCCATTCGCTCGGCAAACACGCAGGATCCCCTCAATCCGTCGCGACGGCCCCGGCGTCGGGACACTGCTGTGCCCCTGCRGTGGTCCCAGGCCTTAGCTTGCTCTGCAAGGTCACCGGTGGCCTGGCTGTGTTTAAAGGATATTGGATAAAGGAAGGGATCTTTCAACCATCATCTTTTATTCAAAACATTAAGTAGCTAACAAAGTTAATTGCCAGGAATATAAATTAGGTTTCTTAAATAGTCTGAAAATCTGTTGCTGTCAGGCGCGTCTCAAGCCTACTCTTGGATGTTTTGTCCTGCACAAAAGCTGGGCCTTTGCCCCTGCCGTGGCCATACCCGGAAAGCCGATTGCCAGAGGCCATGGGGGCGGGCGCCTGAACTCCAGCAGCAGATGCAGTTGTTGAGCACATCTGAACATCACCCTCTTCAGGAAGATGCATAAATGGAGAATATGAAGCTTAACATGAGCCCCAAACTAATGTCACTGCGCACTCAACACTGCTCAAAGGATATCTGCTGGAGACAGTTACATGCGTTTCCAGAGGGGCAGGAAGAGAGCTACTAATGGGCAGCCTCCTCTGTGAGGACAATTCCTGCAAGCTAAACTAAAGAGGCATAAAGGGAAAAAAAGGAATCAGGTAACCTTAGGAAAGGAGATCTGCAAGGAGAGGACACCTTGGCTAKAGGTAGGGCTGGAATTACAGCTTGTTTGGAAAACAAAGTTGAAACTAGCAGGGAAGACAACCCAGGACAGAGACAGGGAAAGGACAGACTAGAAAAGGGCCAGGGAGCCAGCTTTGATCCCTAATCCCCATCTATCCCCCACTTGGCATCCAAACCAGTATGAGGGTTCTACTTGCAGTATAAAAATCTATTGACATCAGCAGATCTTTGTGTGTTGCATCACCCCATCTTCAGATCAATGCTCCCAACTAGGCAAACAAGGCACTCATGCTACATGTTTAATATTTAAACAGCACTGCAAATCCTTGCAAAGCAACTTTCATATCGCCTGTGTTAGTATCTCCATTGCTGGCTGGTGTCAGAAGCTCTTTCAGGTTAGATCCTCAGTTCCTAACAAGGCTTCAGTGGTCTCTGCCTAAAGTGTGTGAAAAAGAAACCCTGCCTGTAACATGCTCAGACCACATCTGATCATCCTTTATTGTCAGCCACAAGAATCCCATCTGTGGTGCTTGCAGTGCTCTGCTCCCTCTCCTTCCTTCCCACCAAGCAGGTGCACACGCACGCATAGCACAAGAACAGGGCTCTGTTGCAAATCCTAACGCAGCACAACAAAGAACAGAACCACCACAGTTTGCACAAACACCACAGATCCCTCACAGCTGCTGCTAAAAGAACTGGA
Organism: Nothoprocta perdicaria; assembly: GCF_003342845.1. Classification (NCBI taxonomy): domain Eukaryota; kingdom Metazoa; phylum Chordata; class Aves; order Tinamiformes; family Tinamidae; genus Nothoprocta; species Nothoprocta perdicaria. The sequence continues at coordinate 81,220 of NW_020455965.1, forward strand.
TCCAGGTTCAGCTGGAGTAAAAACCTTCCCCCACAGTCACCTTCATGGCTCCTGATAGAGCTGGTGCCTCTTTGCTGGTGGTTTGGTTGATAAATGGAAAGCTCAAATATATCAATAAAGCAAGGTTTCAGAAGCCTCCAACAGTAAAGGTCTCACCACCTTCATGGGCATTTTAGGGTCAGAATAGACCACTGTGCTAAATGCTTGCATGACACAGGCTACCAATTCCCAAGTTGGGAGTTATCCATTTCTTTCACTTGCAAATGTATTATTTCAAGTGAGAATTCACTAGAAAGTGAGCTAGCAAGGAGGGAGGCAGAGGGACACTTTAGAGAAGCGAGGGAGGCAGAAATGGGCTTTGATCTGTCCCGTGCCTGGACTTCTGCTCTGCGGGCAGGTTTCAGGCAAGGTCTGAGCCTATAACTCAGGGCTCTGGGTGAGCTCAAACCAGACTAGTTGTAGGGGGTTAAATTCCCTCTACTACAGGTCTAGTGAGAAATACAGTGTACAGTCAACCCTTCTCCTTCARGAAAACATCTTAGTACAGAAAAGTTCAAGTTGCCCAATTTAGGCCTGATAAAACCCATTCTGAGCCTTGCTGAGATTCTGCAATCCAAGAGGGGACYGTGGGATGGTCTCCCTTTCCCTGTACTCGCAAACTAGAGCGAACACAAGGACAGGAAGCTCTGAGAGCAGGGAATCAGGGCCAGCCAAGCCCTTCCTCCAGGCTTCTCCATGGGAAAGCGATGGAAGGAGGCCAAAGGAAGAGAGAGGCCATTCCTCTAAGCAGAGAGCCCTTGGCTGTGTGACTCAGCCAGCACAGGGAGACATCGGGAGCAGCTTCCAGCTCCAAGGAGAGCAGCATCCTCCCAGCCACATGACTCCCTGTAGTCACCAGCTCCTCTCCCACAGCCTGATGGCTTTGAGGGCGAGTTGCTGGTCCTCCCACCTCCTGTTCACAGAGCAGCAACCAGACTCTGTCCTCCAGCCCTGACTAAACTTGGCAAAGCGGAGCTGGGTACCCCTCTCTCCCTCAGCAAAGCCCACTGCCCCAAATGGGACCCTTGCTCCTGTGCTCCAGCCCTGCTACTACCTACTGGTTTGAGGTGGGGTGGGTTTCTGGAGCCTGCTCTTAACATGCGGAGCTTATTTTGTAGTCACTAGGATTCTTTTTAATGGTACAAGTAAATTGCAGTAAACACATTAATTATAGCACATCACATTCGTATTTGTAACGCAGTGTCATTTCCCTGACACAATGTTCAAGGCAGCTTTTTAGAGCAAAGCCTAAGTAATTTATAACCCACAGTAAGAGAGAGAATGAAGTCTCTTGAGGAGCTGAGGCTTCGAACGTTCTTTCYTCCACAACCATCTGCTTGGGCTCCGCAGTCTCTCTCCCTGCTTCTGCAGCAAGGAGAGCTAGTGATGTTCAGTAATTTAAAGTGACAAGATTGAGGGATACAAACACTCAAGCTCACACATTTCAGTCTTTCATTAAAAACAACAACAAGCACAGACAGGGCTAAAATCAAAAGCAGGCTGGGCAAAATAGTCTTAAACTCGTAAAATCAGGCTTCTGGGAAGAAATGGCCACAAACCTTCTGTTTCCTATGTTGCAGTTGCCCTACTGCAAGAGATTGTGTCCTGAAGAGAGGAGGACAACGCCAGTAACTGTGACTGCWTGAAAGCAGAAACTTGCCCATAGTGGAGGTGACTTAAATGACTGCTTGTCCCAAAGCTGGGAGACACCTCCTCTGCTCCATTCACCTGCAACTCACACATATTTGCAGGTCTGCCCGCCAGGGATGGGACAGGGGACCTTTGGGACTGCAGAACTAGGAAAAACTACTCAGAAAGAGCCATAGGGCTTCACTTGACAGTGCCACTCCCCCGAGCTCCTCTCCTTCAGATGCCTGGGGCTTGACTCAGCTTCGCTGCCACCTCACCTTCCCTGCCAGCCAGAGCGTCAGGGCTGCGGTTAGTGTCAGAACACCCTGGCAGAGAAACACGCTCCGAGACGGGACCTGAGCAAGGAGCTGCCGGGAGGGGAGACCGGGATGACTCACTCACTGATTCACTCATTGGATAAAACATTTTAAAGGATAAAACTTGCTCGTTTCCTTCAAACGAGACGGCAGCCACGCAGGGACGGCTGTGTGCCTGTCACCCAGGTTGCCTTCCCCACAGAGGAGGCCCCTGGGACACTGGCTGTTATTGGGGCGCTGCGCAGTGTGCGGGATGGTCTGCCTGTAGGCACGAAATCTGCTCCAGGAGGGTCAGTTCACAGYAGGCAACACCACCCAAAACCTTTGCTGACAGGAGAGCAAGCCRGGGACCAGGCTCTGGGTGAAAGCCTCAAGCTCCAGGTGCGTCTCCTCACCAACCCCCTTCACTCAAGTCTGTCTGTTCAGGACTATGACTCATCTCCACAGCCATCATCCCCAGGTTGGGGCTACTGCAGGAGACAACCCATCTCCCATTCCTCCCTCAGGAGGAGARTCTTCTCCCCAGGCACAGCCTCTCTGAGACTCTGCCCTGCTGCCAGGCAGGGAGCAGGGGAAGCACTACGTGGTGATGGGAGAAGGGCATGGTCAGCATCATGCCCCCCTCGCTGCTGAGGAGGCTTGCTAAGTCCCGGCTCTCTCAGTGAGATCAGACCTCTGAGCACAGAGTAGGAGGAGCCAGCACAGCTAGGAGAGCATGAAGGCAAAGAGAGGCCAAAGAGGGCAACACTGGTATCCCGAGTGTTGCAATGGCCTGATGTCCTTTGGTATCACACCGTGTCAGATATGCTCTCCTTTGCTATGCCTAGTGACAACATGCCTGTGGCACCAATGCACTGCCCACAGCACAAGCAATGGCACAAGGAAGAGCCSGCTCATGTCACACCTCCTCCCCATACCAGCTTAGAGAGCACACAGCACGGCGGCAACCCAGCTTCTGAGCTGCAGCATTTTCTCAGGTGGTATCAGGAATGTTTTATCGTCAGAGGTCCCGGGATCAATATTGCCCTGTGGTGGCCGATAACTCCTCCAGTCTCGCAGACACTCATTCAACCCGAGCCAGCTGGCAGCAGAGCCTGCTCTGCAGCAGTCCACGCTGTTCCTGCAAATAGCGGTTTTACTCGTGCAAGTCCCAGTTATCAGGCAGATTTGTGTCTCCCATTGCGCAGTTAAACCAGTCTGGGCCAAACCACAGTCCCCTGTGCTCTGCTCAGACAGGACTGCTGCATTCCCATCTTCCCTCTTCCCTTTTTCCACTTCCACTGAATGACGGCAGAAGGAAGGGAGAGCAAGTAGCCTTGGTATCTCAATGGTGAGGGAAGAACCTTGTAAGCTACAGCCAGGCAGGAGAGGGGACAAGCACCCCAGAGCTTGGCTCTGCTCACCTTGAGCTCAAGGGAAAAGCTCTGCTCTGCCAATGCTCCACTTGCAGGGGGTGCTAAGCAGCACTGAGCACTCACTTTGGGATGTGACAGGCCCCAGCTGGCAGTCTGGATCTGCATCCACTCTCCTTTTCAGCATTTTCAGTTCATGCTTGGAGAATAAATGGCACTGTACCGTACCAAATCTAGGCTATGGAGCTGGGAGGGCTTTCGGAAGTCTGTTGTTCCAGAGTGAAAAGAACTCCTTCCTGCCTTCTGCTTCGGATTTGACGCTTTAGAAACTGGTTGCCCAGATACCAAACAAATCCTGTGCAGAGTCCCTGTTAAAATAAAAGCATACAAGTTTGTGCAATTGGATCCCTGCTTTGGACTGTGACCTTATCAGGCCACATTCTTTAGGTAAACTGCTCTGAAACTTTACTCACATACAAACCTAACGCTAGTGCAGCTGATGCAGTAGAAGGCACCYATCCTGATGGGACAACTACCAAACGTGTCATTTTATGACATGATGTTGACCTGGGCATTAATAACAGCATGCAGCACRGAGGCACTGGTATGCTCACAAGGAGTGCTTTACCTCTCTCGACTAGCTGGTTTCTGCAACAGGAAAAGCCAGTTCAGCTTCATGAGCTTGGGGCTGTTACCTCATCTGGGAAGAGGGCTGCACTGTGACAGCCGAGTCTTGACTTCTGATCCTATGGAAAAGCTGTATCCTTTGTGCTATAAAAAGCTCCAGCACAATGGTGAAACATCAACTTGTGTCACAGGATTTTTGCGTGCCTACCTTATTCCCAGAATTTCCCGGAAAGGTTAATTCTTTGCTGGTTTGTTGCTGATTTTTCTATTACGGTGGGATGCACTTGCCCTAGTGACACCACGTCACTCTCAGTCCCATCCCCTCAGCGCAGGGRCACCCTGGAGCTGGACACCCTGCTGAACTTGTGGTTAATGGGGGCTGCCTCACCCTGCCCGGTCAGCTTTACTCCTTTCTGAGCAGCATTTGGAAATTACCACCAAAAGAGGAAGCCTGTCAGCAGCAAGCAGCCAGCTCCCACTTCCTGCTGGCCTGCCCTCTGGTTTCTTTTCTTTTCCACATGCCCACATGTATAGATAAATTGTCTGCTGACCAATACCTAAAAGATCGTCACTGCCACAAGAACACAGGGGAAGTACATAAAACGGCCTCTCTGGTACAAATTACAGGGCACAGGTAAAAAGGCTGCACCACACAGCTCAGGCCTGCCGAAGCCAAGGCTGCTATTAAATGTGAGCATCCACTTGTGGAGGGAACAGGATTTGTGAAACCACTGTCTGCAGCTTGACCAAATGAATTTACTATGCAAACCTAACCATTTTCCTGGTACACATGCATTACATTGTTGCAATGCCAAACCAGCAGAGGTCAAATCCCTCTTATCTTCTGCTCTTGATGCTTTGGCTTTGAAAACAGAAACAACCGACCCCAAACAGCCACGTTGATGGTACAGGTATTACTAGCCAGTTGGTTGCTTTCATGCCTCCTCTGCTATAAAAAGCACTGTTTTCACACAGGCAGCTGTGCACCATCAATTAGCCCTGACTGTTTTCACATGTAAGCCAAAATAGTTGCAGGCTGGACTTGCAGAAATGCTGCGTGTCCAACTGTGTCCAACGAGGGGAGATGCCACCTCCTGCATCTCCCAAAGCCCTCGCTTCCTGATAACACCATTGAGACCCATCAAAAAGAATCAAAAAGGTCATGAGTAGCTAAAGAAGTGAAAACAAGGTGATACTGCTTACATAAAGAAATCAAGCCTAGCAACAAGAAATTAAAGGGCTCTGGGAGAGTTCTCATCCTTTCTCTTCATTGCAGGGATTGCACCCTCTGCTCATGCAGCAGCTCCCTGCAATGGGACTGCTACCATTTCCCCCCAGAGACAATAGCACAATAGTTTCCTCCCATTAAGTCTAAGTTTCTTTCATTCATTCTTTTTCCATAGCTGAGAACTACTCTGTTCAGCTTGCCCTGAAACTATCCTATTCCCACCATTCATCCTAGCAGCAGTGGATTAAAGCAGGTGTGTTTTTAAGCCCCTCGATTTTATTTCAAGTCATCCTCTCGGCTCTGTTATTAATACTGGCTTTCTCATAACTTCCTTTCTGAATTTCAGGTGCTTCCAGCTGTTTCTAGTAACTTACTGCAAACACACTAGTGTCAGAGGGAAAACAAACTATTCTGGCATTTCTGCAGTGTATAAGGGCTTCACTACCAGGCCAGCACCAAAACCATAAGAATTACACAAAAGCCACTACGTAAGTCCACCTATGACTTGATGACTACTGAGTGGATGCTCTGCTGTTCCCCAGCCACTGCCATAGAACAGCTCCCAAAGATACTCCCTACAGACCTGGGCTATAGCAGAGATGTTGGGAAAAGCGGAGGGGAAAAAAAGTTGGTTCCTTCCCGCAAAATGTTAAAGCTTCACGGGTAACTGCCAAGGAAGATCTTCATGATGTCCGGCTGTCACGTGAATCAAATTGGATACATTTGTTTTGCCAGATTTGGGATGGATTCCAAGAACATCCCTTCCTTGGCTGAAGAAGAGCAGAGCCATCTCCAGAGACCCCCTCCTGAAGCCAAATCCTCGGCGTTCCTCAGGCCATACCCAGGCCCATCGCGGGGAAAGCTTCACCCAACGGTTACCTAGGACTAGACATCAAGCAAGAGTGAGCTAGCAGGCCCTTACTTTTCTGGTCTGTTTTGGCACTAATTAAAACCCTCATTACATTTTGTCTGTTTTCTCAGACAAAAAGCATGTATTTTTTTCTCTAGTCAGCATAGTAAGGTTATAATTGTTACCAGTAATTCTTGAGCTTAACATAATTGAATTCAGATAATCTGCCATTGGGGAAACAGCTGAACAAAATCCCCAAGAGATCAACAATGACAATGTTAAACAAACAAAAAAGCCTCACTTCAGTTTTCCAATGATTTATCCACATAAAAGCAAGTAAATAGACACATTTTACTGCAGAAGTGTTTCTGGAACAACGATTGCTAAATGATGGCCCATAGGGCACTAACAAGTAGCTAATGTAAGTGCCTAACAGAAACATACAACTTCTGCAGTGATTTTACAGRAAGTTTGATGTAAAAGGGCMGAAAAATCTGAAAGAGCATTTTAGYAGTGATCCAGGTCAGTCTACTGAAGAATTCCTGGAATCACTGTTCTAAATTTACTCACTCTGTACAAGCTGGTAGTTGTAAAACTAACAGAGCTCAATAATGAAAGATGAAATCGTGACAGCAGAAGAAAAGATTAGAATAATGATCTGCCAACCACAGGGTACATGCTCAAAGAGACAGCTTTAAAAGATGGGTAACAAATGCAACATTAGACGCTGGATTTCAAAGATACTTGGCTAAAACTGAAAGTCACTGTGATCCATTAAGATGTTAAGAAAATGTGAAGATGGCAGATACAAGAYCTGTGCTGCTCCCGATGGCATTAACTTTCTAAATTAACAACTGCATGAAATCTRGGGAAATTTAGCTAGAYAAGAACGTAACTGAAGTTTCACYTGCAATGGATAAACTGGAATTTGATTTATGTCTACAGGATAYTGACATGTTCCACACTGGCAGACTTTAGAAATTGCATCAGAGAACCCTAGATGCAAAAGAGTCCTGAGCCACAAATTTTTGCAGAAAACCTCAACTCTGAAGAAGACCTGTGTTACCTGCAGGACAGTACTGAGCACAGAAATGCTCAATATGAGGCACTCCACTCTGCCCAGAACAACATGCTATAGGAGACACTGAAGTCTCACCCCTAGCAGGTATAGTTCTGCACGGACCAGCAGTACCCGAAGTCTCTGAACCCTGACAGTAAGACAGACGCCAGCCCACCCCGAAATCCAGCTTTCAGAAATCTCCCTGGATGTATTTGCAACACTTAGGGATTGAATGAAGCRTGGCCTTTTAAGTGAAAGCTGAGCTCCCTTTGCTCAGTATGTTTTGAAAATTCATCTGGCAAGATACAGCATCTCTTGCCTGTAGAAAAACACCCGTCATATTCCATCTCAAAAGTCTTCTATTAAAATCAGGTTTCAGAAGTCACCGTGTTGAAAGCAGAAGGCAAATGAAAAGCATGCTGCAGAGGCCTACGCACACGGGGCTCCCAAGTCAAAGGTAACAAAAATAAGAAAATAAAAGCCTGATGGCCTTAACTTTGGGTTAAATAGTGGCAGAGCTTGAGCAGAAGTTGCTGCTTCGCAGCCTGCTAAGAGCTCAACTTATCCCTCTCTAGAACAATGAGAAGTGGCAAGACGTTGAGGAAGGGAAGAAGCTCAAACAGGCAGAACAGCCTCCCCAGTCTTTTGTTTTCTGCCCAGGAACACTTTGGGCACTGGGTAGTTATGAGACTGGGTATGGAAGAACTGCCAAAAAAAAAAAAAAAAAAAAAAAAACCACTTTCTGCTAAGGAATATAAAAACATGTTAGCATGGTCTTAAGCACCATGGTTTTAGCTCTCAAGTTACCTGTTCTTAGTACAGCCACACTTTTTTTTTCTACCGTTTTAAACATCTATTGAATGCAGGCAAGTTTTTAAATAATCAGCTAATTAGAACAGAGGCCTGATAGATCTTCTGCAAAAGCACCTCCAGCATCAATGTTAATATTTAACACGGTTATTATTATTACAGTAATTAAAAAGTGAATTAACAGTGCYAAGCTTGGTATTTTAAAGAACGACCTGCTGATCTATCACGCTCTCCTTAAAGGGCCTGGCTTTCAGGGGCAGCGAACGTGCCCCGCTCAGGGGCACCGATCGCCGACGCGCCGGCTCCGCAGTGCTCCTGGAGCCGGAGGGCCGGGGCTGCCGGGGAGGGCGCAGACGGGAGCCCCTCTGTTGGGGCACAAAGCGGGTCCCACAAGCCCAGCGTGGGAGGTGCACAAGTAAAGTCTCAGTCACCGCAGCGGGCACCCTGCACCCGGTGCTCTCCCCAGCACCGGCCAGCGAGGCTCTTACTGCATCCACAGACAGGGGAGTCTCTTGCTGCCRGATGCATCTTTCCCCCGCAGCTCAAGTAAATCTCCTCCCACCTCTTTTTTTTTTATAATTAATATCCCCGCTGCTCAGCTGGGCACACGTGCCAGGCACTCTGCTGGGTGCCTCCCTGGAATTTTCTTCAGGGTCTTTTATTTTTGGCTAAGGTTTTCTAATTAACTTATTCTTCCATCTGGCTTAGGTGAACTGTGCTAAACACAGCACATGACTAAGCAAAATACAGCCATGTACCAAGAGCTACAAGTAGGAGGGCCCACTTCCTTATTTTATGCTTTATCAGGCATAGCCACCACATATGCTACTTCCCCATTCTGCATATAGGAGATCACTTACGTACGTTCATACCAGAGCTTCTCCTGGCGAAGGCTCATTCACACTGAGCAGACGACGAGTCCACCATATACAAATTAATCCTGCAGCCAGGCCCTGTAAATTCAAGAGCTAAGTACAGCACAGCCATATAACCTCATACACATCATTAGGGGTATTCCTCCAGATACAGGACTTCAAAATGTTGAAGGATGATTTACATTGTTTAAAGTAAGCAGAACAGATGTGCCCTGTATCCCAGAAGGATGGAAGGAACCTTATCAGTAGAACAGTTAGCATTCTTTAACCAAGGACAACCTGGAGCTGCTCATTAAAAATCAAGTGTTTTTTTTTTTTTTTTTTTTTTTTTTTTTTTTTTTTTTTTTAATATATTGCAAGCTTGGCAGGAAAACCCAAGGTCTGTGTATCCTCAAGTGAACTGTCTTTATTATAATATTAAAAATCACAACCATCGGTCAAAAAGACCCTCACCCAGGTGATACCCCTTCCCCGAGCACACGTAATAGTGGACACAATAAGACAGCAATATTATAACTGCATGTAAATTACACAAGAGCACACTACCAATTACCAATCAGTGCAAGAGGGAGGTACTTGGGAGTTACTGATTGTGCAAACAGGGTTTGGTTGTCCCTTAAAATCCACCCAGATCTCTGGTAGGAACAATCTGTACTTAATGAAAAGAGCAAAACACGGGCTAGTCTGAAGTAACCCACGTGACTGAGTGACACTTGYCAGGGCTCATCTCCTCAGGAGATGATGTAGCTCCCCCAAGAGCTGGCAATATTACAGGGTCTGGAGCTTTTCATGTCTCTCTATGTTTGGAGGAAAGCAAAGGGGGCAGCTTCTTGTAATGTTGCACCAAAAAGAAGAAAGTTGAAACAAATGCAACTCTATACCTATATGGACAAAGCTATGCCACAAGTCCATAATTCAATATTTTCATTAACATTTTCAAAACGATGCATCCTAATAACTATCTTACCTAAACAATGTATTTTTCTCGATATATTAGTCAAGAATTTGCTTTGCACCATTAACATGATTCTACTACTTTTTTATTATGGCAAAACAATGAAAAGCAAAGTTTGTTCTATACCTACCTGAGTATTTTGCAGTGACTCAGTTACCTGCACTTCCCAAACCTGTGACCTGGAATGGACCACTCCCATCCAGCACAACAACCTTATGCTGTAAGGAGACTACCAGGTCACAGCAGGAGCCACCACAAGCAGCCAAACTGGTTTGCCAAGATGAAAGGTATGATAATTAGCAAAGACCTGAATCACTACCTGATCTGAACAGGATGCCTACTGCTGAAAGTGGGTTCAAGTGTCAGAAACATCATTAGTCATTGCTGTACTTTCCTGGGTGAAGTTAGTGATCACAGCTCCACATGGCAACAGTTCTCCTCCCAGTGGGAAAAGGAGGCGAGTGAGTCGGCTCAGAAATAGAGGTAAAGTTAAGGAATTAAAAAACAGAAACACATGAATTCATCTGATGAACCCACATAYTACAAATACACAGGAGAGTGCCATGGCACCATGATGGAACCTGCTCTGCTTGAATATTTTCCAGCTGCAACTGCACCTGCAAACTCCTTGCTGAGGCCTAAACTATTTGACATCCAAGTGATTTCTGCCTATTGCAAAAGGAAAGATAGTTTATTACAGCAAGGCCACCTTAATATGGACTAAGATCATATTCAAATGCAAGAAATATTTAACTGTCATTGCTTTAAAGATGACAATTTAGATGGCTTGACACACAATTAAAAATTTATACTTTTATATTTCAAAATATTTAGATTCCTGTACTCGTACTTCCATACTACCTGGGATAGTAATAGGGTGGAGGGCTCATATGCATTTTGTTCTTTAGGTTCAAGATAGTTTCCAGGAGAACAGAACTCTCATGTGAACCATACAACAGATGACTCTTACCATAGTGCGATTTATTTCTTAAAAATCTAGTTTATTGCACTTGTCTCAAAGCACAACCAAAACCAAAAATTTAAATACAGAAGAAATAAAGTAAAAAACCCACCCTAATTTTATTAAAGCTACACTAAAAAGTAGTTTAAGAAGAGCTTTTGACACCAATTTCATATTAATCACCATAGCAAGGTATATTATTATACAGTAAACAAACAGCTAGCAAGCTCAAGCCATTACTAAGATGACTTTGGAAAGTGTAATACAAAAGTGTCACTATTAAATAAAGCCACYGCATTTCAGCATCTGAAGTTTGGCAGGGTGCAGGTAAGTAGTCACAACCCTTCTCCAAAGAAGCTGACTCAGGAACTGCCTTTAAGACACTTTYAAGCTGAATTTCAGCTTCTAGAGGGTCCTCAAGACACCAAGCTATGCTTGCCTAAAACAGACAGGGATTATTCCATGAGCTGATTCCATTACAATCCACTGCTAGAGAGGCTAAAAAAAACCCCAAAACCCCACAACCCTCTGGGGTATTGTCCATATATGGATGAAATAGCAATGAAGCAAACCTATCATCTGTAAACAGGAAACAAATCTGTCTTCCCTGCAGGACTGAAAGATCACACAGAGAATGGAGAGCCAACATTACAAGTGCTAGAGAGAAAGAAAAAGAAAAAAAAAAGAAAATGAAGAAAGAACGAAAGAAAGAGTGACATAACTTGGTTCTTTCTCCACAGATTGATATTCTCACCTTGCACCATGTTTGTTCCAAGTCTATGCTGAAAGAAAACAGAGGTTATAAAGGAAACACATTTTTTTTTCTATGTATTAAGTTGTCAAAACAGAAACATCCTCACATTTCAACTCCTGGCCTTTTCTGAAGCTAGCTCATTTCAGTATTGGTTAGCAGCTGTTTAAACATTCTGATGATTTATAAGCTTAAAATAAACATAAAATAACTCCTCTGCATACATACCGAACTAAAGTTCCACTTGTCTACAGTTCTATTGCTTAAAAATGAGGTATCCTTTAAAGAAGATTTAGAGKTTTTTTTAAAGAAAAAATATAAACTGCAATGATTAACTTAGGTTATTTCCCAGTTCATCACATGTATCTGCTGCAACAGCTATCAAGTATAAGACACTTCAAAATTTAGCTAACATAGCTAAAAATCACAATATTGTTAAGTACCTTCCCACAATATCACAACTTTTAATGAGATATACAGGTAATTACCAGTTTTCTTTTAATAAATCTAAGTTTGGTACTCAAAACAACTTGAGTCCAAATGTTAAAGCACTGGCTGCAGGCACAATATAACACAACAGTATGCTGAAAGCTGCCCTGTACATTCCTGCTTTGCATTACAAATCCAGCGTGCAAGTTCTTCCTATTCCAGTGTGGGATTTGCCCCTCACAAAACTCTCAGCTTCCCCATGGCCATGTGAAATGGGCAAAARCTCCCCCAAACACTGTGTGGAATCCAAACTTCTCACTTGTTAATGACGCCAAGTAAGGAACCAAACGTTTAGAAACACAACAATGGAAGAGCCTTGCAGATACTTAAATGGGAACGGTCAAACTAAGCTCCTTTCAACACCAATGCTGTGTAATCAAGATGTTCCAAGATCATCTTGCTAAGAAATACTTTGCCATGTTTTGTTCCATGCTGCAAGAGAAACCTCGTTCTAAAGAATGTACAATAGTCAGAGCATTCCCATCAGTTTGGAGTTCTAAATATAAGAAAATGAGAAATATTTAATGTTTCTGCTGTAGAGAAATATTTAATGCAACAGAATTCCTTCTCAAAAGGAGTACACGTGTTAGTGTGCATGCTCTTGTAAAATAGTCACTTTCATGGCTAATAAGATTAAGTTAAGAGTTATACTTCCAAAGAGGCTGCTACAGTAGTACAGTATAACAATTGCAGTATGTCACACCTACAAAGTCTCCAAAAAGATACTGGAACAGACATCTGAACTCACAGTTTGGGGCTATTTAACAGGTCAGTTCTTCCAATACAAAAGTGCTAATACCACAGGTCCAATATGAGTGGATTTTAGATCCCAACATTCTGAACGTACATTACAGGAATTCARTATGTCCTTTTTTTTTTTTTTTGGTGCTTTACATGCTTGAGAGACTTCATATCACTTCCCATTCATCTTCAAAGTCATCAGTATGAAGCAAAACAGAATTGTCATTATTTTTCTGCAAATTATGGGAATGGCTAAAGGTCTTGGTGAGGCGCTGGAGAAGGGATCCTGAAGGACTGATCGCCCACAGTTCATCTAGAGGGGTCACTGCAAAGCACAATTATCCATCTTTTAATCAAGGTAATAGGCTTCAAAATATTAAATAAATAATATTCATAATAATATTCATAATAATATTAAATAAATAACTTTTCTTTTTCTAGTTATGTCAAGAAAAACTTACTACTAACATGGAAGAGCAACCTGGTGAAACTCTCACGGCCAAGTAAGCACTTAGACTATGCATCTCTCCCTGTTTATGATCGATTTGGGCACTATAGAAAGGTATACTGTGGAACAGCATAAGGCAAAGCAGCCAGCACAAAACCCAGCCCACAAATACGTTGGATTGCCACGCAGAACCAACTCGCCTGCTAAGCGTGACACGTTTCCAGGAATCTTCTTCCAGTAGTCTCCCGCCGGATTCTTGTCGGTCACGCCGTATCGACGGGCGACGTCCCCGTTCGGGCAGCGTGCCCAAACTGTTCTTGTACTTACGGCCAGCTGACAAGCCTGAAGCCCTAAAGACAATCAGACAAGAGGAGGGAATAATGATCTGCGTTCTTATACATTAAATAATCTTGCAGGAAAGTTCAGTAAGAGAAGACAGCARGTCAGAAATACTTTTATATAACCTTACATTGATACTAGAGAAACACTTTTCATTATAAAAGACACACATACACACAAAAGGTTTTGCTTTCCCTATGGCTTTCTAAGTCCTGGGCTGTCTCTTCAATCCTTTTTATGCTTTACCTTGCATTGAATATAAAGGCAATGAACAAAGTAGATGCTATGAGAATCTGAGCCTCTAGCCCTATATAAGGAGGATATTGGAAAGCCCAGATTCCCGAAGTGCAGCCCACAGGCTGCCTGCAACACATAMAACACTTGAGAACAAAAAAGGCTTGTTCTTTGCAGACCTGGGAGGCCTTGCATCTACGGGCCATGAGAATACTGCAGTGTGGATACATTTTAGGGGCTACAGCCACAAGCACCAACCRGTCTGCACAAGTACAACCTCCGGAGACCCACTTAGGGCCTCTTGGCTTCTGTTACTGTGCAGAGAATGGTCCCCCACTTAGCTTTTCTTAGACAAATTATAGTATTCTAGATTTTTTTCCCTCTTCTTCAGAAGAGAGCAGGTATTCTGCAACTGAAATGCTAGGAATTTCTGCAGTTAAACATCCTTAAAAAGCACACAGCGCTGATACACAGTTAACCAGAAAGACAACTGTGTTTTATTTACAGGCAAGGCCAAAATGTGATTACCTAACGCACTGAGCATACAGGATTAACAGCAAAATGGGCAAAACAGAATTAGGTTTTTGAGAGGCTAATAGGCTAAATACATAACACATAAATAATAGGCTAAAACAGAATTAGCCACATCTGGACAGGACCTTCATTTTTTGTCACATTTAAATAAACTTTCCTAAGTAGTCTTATATTCCTTAAGAACATGGCTTTAGTACAAGCTGAAAGGAAAGTGCACCACCTAATTCAGTGGTAGCAGCCTGGAAAAAAAAATACGTAATAGAAGCTCACCCCAAAGTCACGTTTCTCTTCAGGTAAATACCCACTACTGTAAGGGATAGGGGAGGGAAGTCCAAGTCTCCTTTCAAAGATAACCCATTATCAAACACTTTATTGTTTTTCTACTAAGTAAGCATATTTGATTGCTGTAAATATTACTGAATTTAAACACTGCAATGGTCCAATATCCAAATTAAAAATCAAATCACAGAATAAACGACTGAGAATATGGTAGAAAGCACAAGGAGTTAATGTATTGATTTTTACCTGGTACATGTTCCCAGTCAGTGCCTACTGGCATTTCATCTGTAATTCCAATTCGTACATGGACATTCCATTTGCTATCAATTGCCCATAACATCTGATCATTTGGACTTGAATGAATGCTGACCAAGTTGATTCCTACTGGCTATAAAAATTAAGCACAGCATTTAAACTTTGTACTATTTTATCTTTAAATACAAAACACTTCTTCCGCACAGAAGTAGGCAACAGAAGTAAAATATTTACCAGAGATTAAAGGAAAAAAAATAGACTAATTTTGTCATTGTACAAGGTTATCAATTTTCTACAAAGTCAGCCTCTTCCTTAGCAAAAAGGAATGATCTGGAATTTTGATCGAATGCTCCTTGAAGTTGATTCATATTGTTCAGTATCCAAGTACAATATTTCTGAACTTGTATTAATATATTTGCTTAAGTCTTTTATACTAACCAGGCAGTTTCAGCTACAAGTTGAAGTGAAAACTCTTCTACTGAAATGTATGGAGCGCAGTATTTTTCCTTATGCCTATCTGACAGTTTTCCTAACATATCTAAATCTGCCCCATACTACTAAAAACATACAATTTGCACATTTTTAAATTCTAAATGTCTCATCTTTCCAATGACACAGTGATCTACTTTCTTCTCAGTATTCCATTCTACAAGAATAAGACCCGGACTCTAAGACCACTGTAGCATGGAAACTGTCACATTTGAAAGAGAATGTCTACAATATTAGGTACCAGCAAGCCAAGGGAAATATTCTTCCCATTCTCTTCCCAGAAAATATTCTAGCTGTTTCTATGGATTTTTGTCCAAAAACAGTGTAACTGGACACAATGTTTCACAAACATCATAAAGGTGATGATTCTGTAGCAAAATACACAAGCCAACAGATTTGTAAATATCCTGAAAAATATGTATGTTGAAAGAAAAACACAGATGAGAAGAAGGATATTTAACACCATGTCAGCTTAAAGTGGCACTGAGCAAGATGGTGAGATGCTCTGAAATAGGCTGCGTCTTACAGAGGAACATTCCTCAATTCCTGGCTTTAGTCTCAGAGGCACAAGCTGAATTTTCAGTACGATCAATACTGGAACAAATAAATCTGAGCTCCCCATATACAAACCTGTGAAWTCATAACCACAGTTACAGGCAYGCATGAGTTCATGACCATGAACCTGATGCGTCTTCCATGTACGTACAATTTTCTGCTTTGTTTCTGCCTTTAAAAATCCGGTATTGGGGTGGGGCTGACCCAAGGGCTACACTGGAGTTTTCCTGTTTTTCTTTTTTNAAGTGTGTTAGTTACATAAGTGCTCTCAGATTGCTGTTTGGCAGTATAATAAATCAGAGGACTACAAACAGGAAGTGTGTTAGTTACATAAGTGCTCTCAGATTGCTGTTTGGCAGTATAATAAATCAGAGGACTACAAACAGGCATAAAGGCTGCCTATCATACTCGGTCACTTGAGAGGACGTCACAGAGCGGGGAGGAAACSAACTCTCTCCTCTGGTCTTGCTGCCTCTTTGCTGGAAGTTACTCTCATCCTTTACTCCAGACCTGTTCTTACCCTCCCTTTTTTATTTGGCTTTTTCCACAGCTACTTTGGCTCTGACTCTCCCTGTCTGGATCCCATTCTCTTCTTCTATCATTTGCTCAGAAAAAAATCCTTCCTTTACTTAGAAAAATTTCCTTAGGAGGAACTGGAAGAGTATTTCCAATCAGAAAGACCAACTGAGTGCCTACAGCAGGTACCTAAGCCTGGGTGTTACTGCAGGATTATAGAGAGCAGAAGTTAAGAAAGGAGATAAAATATCCAAAGGAGTGAGTGGAGCATGAAGGGAGTTGTATGATACCACAGCTAAATAGCTTTTTATATGAAAGCTGCCTCAGGCAAAATTAGGAGCAGTTACATCTACCCAATTGCGCAGTGCTAATGTATGTAAGAAGCAAATGGAAACAATCCAGTTCTAAGATCTCTGCCAGCTTGCCCAGAAGTTTTTCCCATTTGTGGTCTTTCTAGGTAAGCTCCTGTCCCCTCCTGAAGCTTTGCTATGCCTCTGGGTGCTTCACTTTCAGCTTCCCTTCTCAGGCTCCTTAGCCCCAATAAACTGTCATCAGCAGCACAATCCTCCCCTTGCTCTCCCCATACAGCATCCAGGCAAGACACTGATGGCAGCATCCAAAGCTCCAAACAGAAAATACCGCGCTGCAACTTTCTGCCCGTGTGAAACACACAGCAAGGGACATGACTGGCAGCAGAGCTAATGACATGATTATATTCAGCAGCTTCTGGAATATAGCACTAGGAAGCAAGTAAAGATTAAGTCTTAAAGTCTGATGCAAAACTTTTAAGCACATTAGGCCTGGAAAGCATAAAGTCATCTATGATAAGACATTTTCAGGGCTATCAGAGCAGGTGAATACAACTGAGTCACTACTTTCTTGACATGACAACATGCATCCCTTCTGGCACAATCCTACTGGAAACACCTCAGGCACTCTACATTTGCAGCAAGTTCTAATTATCGTAATGGACTTTAGTATTTTGCCATCAATGCCACAATAAACAGAACTATTACAGATGCAGTTCAAGATTGAATGGAGTTTTCTTGCAGCAGTAAAGAGATACATCTGYGCAAGTTAAGTGCTTACCATATTTCAAAAATAAATCATTTCAGCATAGGTTTTTCCCAGCTGGTTTAAATATGTCACAAGTGTAATTTACTGAAGAGTTTTCAATTTAAAGGGTAATATCAAGGTATATAATAAAGGCAAAAAGGGTAATATTAAAACAAACAACAAAAAATCCACACACTGTTTTCCTTTCACATACAGGACAACCCAGAAGATTTTTCAACAAGGTACACCCCAAACACCTGAAACCCAACCTCAAGAGAGCCCATTTTAGCCAAAACCAGAAYCCAGATTCTTGTGTCCTCTGTTGTTGCACCTGAGCTACCAGGCTGCCCATTCTCCTCTACCAGCTGCCATTGCAGACTCTCACTGCGGCCACGTGCTGCCACACACGCCAGCTCTAACCTTTTCCACACACAAAACTGCACCATGAGCATCTGTATCATCTGCTAGAGATGAGCACCGAAACACATTTTGTTCACTCAGTCCAAGAGTTTGAGGAAAAAACAATGCTGATAGAAATGAACTAAGTTTGCAGGAAGCACCTGACTGACCAACTCCTAAATGACATYAGGAAATACTGTCTGTGCTGAACACATTGATCACCTTGCCCATTAGCTTTCTTAATGCTGTGGAAGTCACTTGTACTCCTTCTGGAAACCTGACAGAAATAAGCTTCAGCCGAAGAACTTYGTGTACACAAAGGAATGTGTCTGTTCACTGYGAGGRTGACAGAGCCCTGGCACAGGCTGCCCAGGGAGGTTGTGGAGCCTCCTTCTCTGGAGGTCTTCCAAACCTGCCTGGATGCCACCCTGTGYCCCRTGCTCTGGGTGTCCCTGCTGGAGCAGAAGGGTTGGACTAKATGATCTCCAGAGGTCCCTTCCAACCTCAACCATTCTGTGATTCTGTGAATCAAAATCCAGTAGAAATCTGAAACAATCCATTTCCCCTCTGAACTACTGCTTCAGTCACAGCTGAACCCACACCACTCTGGCTCAATATCCTTGTCAACAGGGAAAGGAACCACGTGCAGAGACACCCTCAAAAGCATCTCAACATTTTCCATGTCACTTTTCAGACAGTAGAGAGTTCACGTATCAGCAAACCTCCAATATCTCTTTTCCAAATATTCAGRATGAGGAAGACTAAACAAAACATACGCAGTCTGTCCAAATCCTATCCYTTCCACAGTGATTAGTAGCAACAAGCAGCATGAAAATTTTCCTCAAAAGATAAATCAGAAATGTTTTCAGCTCTTGCAGGCCAGTCTGTAAGAATGTAAAATCTGACAGATTTCTCATATGGTGTGTGCAGCTCCGGCTTTCCTGGTTAGTTTGAAGACTAGCAGACATTCAGACTGTGCTAACTAGTAAGACAAATAAAGAATATAACTTAAAGAGAGACCCCCTAACCTGGGCCTAACTATTTGCACATTATTTTCCAAATTCAATTTGAAAGAAAGTAATAAAGCACTTTCAGCACTACAGGTGTCAAGAAAGCCTGAGGAGCAGGCTAAGATCAGCACTGATAAAAATGTTTTTGCACTTGGAGTTTCAGAAGCAGCAGAAATTACAAACTTGCCAAACGAAGCATCCCCTTCCCTTTGCAAGAAAGTTCAAGACAAAATAGAAGAGGAGGAAAGATTATGAATATATGTTTGGCCTTCTTGGAAGTCTCATGTTTTTCAGGAGCACTGCCATATAACGGTCAGAGAAAGAACATTATTTATTGAATAAAAACTGGAGCATCATTTTTCTCAAAAGTTTCTGAATTACCACATGACTCTATCCACCACTTCTGGCCTCCGGAAGTCAAGCTCAAGATCTCTCATATCCAGCTAGCACAATGAAGAAGAGAAGTCAAAAAGAAAGTCAGTTTTCTTGACCTCTCCCCTTTGGCCACACTATATTRTTAATTCTAAGCTCTCAGAATTGCAGCTTTAGCTATTTTATATACCCTACTGAAGGTTAAATATGTTTCTTAATCTCTGGAGAAACAAAATAATTAAATGAATAGATAACTGTGTCTTAGTTGACAGAAATATGGGCACAATGAAGGAGTCCAGGTTTGAAGATGTTATTAGTCCAGAATAAATGTGTGAAAGTGGAACATTCTCCTTCCCACAAGTGCTTTCAATGTCAGTCTTGTCAAAGAGTAAATATACTACCAAGATTGTATTTTCAAGTGGAATAAACAGAAAGTTCMTCTACTCAGAGTTTGGGCGTGCTTTTTGTGATCCCAGCCTTCTGGTGCTGATAACAATTGCTATCAGCTGTGACAGGCTACACATCCACTTTTCTGAACATGACGACAGCAATGCCTTAAAACAAATGCTGGAAGGCTGAAACTCCTACACAGAAAAACCCCAAATACCCTGACATCACTTTTCCTAACCAGCAACAAAAGGCAACACAATAAGCACTGAACCGCAGTAAAATCAGAGCGAGGGGGCTGTACTAACTGCTGGAAGTGTGTTTTTCACCAACTAARATCTCTTTTACGTCAGTTACGATTTTACCTAAGTTATGTTTTCCATGATTACATACATTTTAAGCTGTGAAAAACAGATATCCCGGGATTCTAAAGCTGCTAACCAAAACACTGCAAGAGGAGCTTTGATCTCCTCTAGCTACTTGKAACTCACCCAGACACAGCGGCTCTGAATCCTGCCAAAGATTGCTTTGGTCTACATCTTATTGATAACAGAAAACCTCCGGGAAAATAATGAACCCCTTACTAATGTCTTCATGAGGCCTCACATAACTAAGGGTATATGCGACAGGAGATTTGCTAGTCTGGTCTGCAGATAACCTAAAGGGTTAATGAGTGTATTGCATCTCCAAGCTAAATAGAAATGAGCTACTAAAATAAGTTATTTCTTCTCTCTTACCTATGTTGCCTCAGCACTTTGAAGCAGAGCTTGCAGCAGCTACAAGGACATCTGTGCACTAGTCAAGGAAAGCAAGCTCTTCTGTACCACCAAAAGCAGACTTGAAATGAGCAGTTATGTGGATTAGGCACCAAAAGAGACAGTTTTCCTGGCAAACAGAATCATCTGTCTTGAAAGTAAAAATTACAATGCATTCAACAGATTAATTCTACCCTCTGTTGATCAGCTTTGATGTTGATCTACTAGAAAGAGCAGAAAAAAATCTGACCTTGAAAAAAAAATGCTCACTTCTTCCTGTAACATTTGGAACAGAACTGACCTTAATGACACCGGATTTAATAAAATGGGCCTCAATAATAATAATACTTCACCAAAGAGTGCAAAGGCAAGGAAGTCTTCAGATTTGCATTAAGTTTTTGGTAAGATATACAGAACTATTTAAGGAGAAGAAAGGCAACAAAGGAAGTGACAACCATTTCCTCTAAGTCATCAGTCATCTAAAAGGCATAAATCAAACTCCTGACACTAGAAGCAGATGAAGGGAAATACCAGGCATTGAAACCTCTCTTATTCTGCAAAAATCAAAACACACTACATTTCTTTTCAAGTGTCATTATCTATTGCTTCTTGGTCTTAAAAACCATTCAAAGCACAGCACAAGTACAGAAAGACCACAGTTGTGTGGTGTTCCTCTGCTGTTTGTACAKGAAAAAAGAAAATTGTCCCTCCCAGAACAGCAAGAATTCTAAATATCTTCTATCAGCTAGGATATCAAGCTGAAAAAATATTTTATATTTATACTAGATTATTAGATTGTTTAACATTATGTTAAGTTTCTCTTAACCTGAAATGCCTAAAGCTCCAAGGGACCGTTTTATGACATCCTCTGCTGAGCAGTTCTCTCTTGCCAACCCAAGCAATTAGACAGAACAAACAGGTTTATACAGTGACCAAATAGTGAACATCTCATTAAACAAATCTCTCTCTCTCTCCACAGTGGTGATAAATCACAGGGATATTTACATAACTTCTTTATTTTACAAGATAGCTTTTTCAAGCCTTTCATTCCATGAAGTTCTGGTCATAAATGAGCACAGAGTAGAAAGTAAGAAAGTGAAATTAATAAAACATGTCAAACATGTAAACCATTTTTAGAACCTGATCGTTTACAAGCAATAGATGACTAGTGAGTCACTAGAAATAGTTGCCCTGATCTTTATTTTTTATCCCTTCTCAGACTACGCTCTATAGCCTGTCTCAAGCAGGAGCCATAGGACATGAGTATTCCTCAAAAACAGCTTTTGCCCCTGCAACTTTTTCAGTAGGTGCAGGGGGAAATTAAAAATAACTAACTAAATAAAYCAGAGCTGAAATGTAGGAAGAGTTCTTTAGAGGAAAAGTATTCCACATTTAGAGAAATTTTAAAGCAATTTTTTAATTGAAGATAATTTTTAACTTTTGGTTAACTTTTACTCTATTACCATCCAAATGGTTTTAAGTATTTTTTTTAATATTCAAATTTTAAATTAACTCTTTAGGACAGACATCTGAAAAGCAGGAAATCTTTATAAATACACATACATATTTTACAATAACTATACACAGAAACTTTATGTGTCTTGATCATTCATGGGAATTAAGGGCAAGTGTATAGAGAGATACACTAGAGTATATAAAAATTCTGCATTACATAACAACAATGGAATGAAAAATACTGCCTGTTTTCCGCATATGAATCATTTCAAAGACTCTGATCAGTCTTGTCAAGATCCTTAAAGCASCTTCCAAARAGTGACYTAACTACAGACTGCAAAAGAGACTAGTTGAAGYGCAGAAAAYGTCTATGTATCAACTACCATTGCTTGAGATATTGTAATGATCACAATCAGTTTTAAAATATTGGATAAAATAGAGGTGAAAGAAGACAGTAGAGAACATAAAATGCAGGTTTTACTATGAAAAGATACTGCAGTCATAAGCAACAGGGAAGAGTAACAAATGGGAGCTATTTTAGTAAATATAGATATATTAAGCTCACCTGTCAAGAATCAAAGACTGAACTTATAGTAATGGACTTGAGCATAAAATCTATATGAAACTACTGCCTCTGAACACATGTATGAAGTTTTGCTAGATGCTGGACACCTACAGCACTCCTTTAACAAGGAGCTACATGGGTAAAGCAGAGTCTGCAGCTCCTCACAAGCTTCTCATGAGTCATGAGATCTGGGATACAACAAGTCATATCAGTTTTGACATTCACTAGGGAATGAAACTTTAAACCAAGTATGGATGCCATGCGATTTGAGAATGCTTTGGTACCTGAAGCAACTGAGAGGCAGTTTCGATTTCCCTCTTCAAACAGAAAAGGACTGAATCTTTCACAGATATTCTTATAATACTTCTGCTGTTCTGAAGGTACTGTAATGCAGCATAAGCGGTGTCAAAGCAAATCAAGGGACAGTGAGAAGCTGCTAACCGCAACCTCATATTGCTTACAGAACACTCCTCAGTCATTATCCATTACATTTGTTGATGAAATACTAAGTTAGTATTTGGAAATGCTCTGGGTCTCAGAAGGTTGYAATTTCAGAGAGCGACACCATTCAGCTTCCTTGGAAGGACACAGCGAATACTGATTTTAASCTGGTCCAATTAAAGATCTTCTGTGAAAGCAACTGACTGCAACATAATAAACTACAAGGCACCCCGACTTCTCATGAACAGGCCTGTATTAAGTAGTTTAATCAACTTCTGCAAAGGAATAGAGAAATAGAGAATCCACTCAGTGACAGCAAAATAGCATTAGGGTAGTGAAGCAGCTATTTCAGGCTCTTTTCCTGGACAAACAAGCCATCTGTAAGAGCTTATAGGATGAAATGAAGCATTTAAGTCACATAATTCTCTGTCTAATGGCAGATTCGGGTAAGTGGAATACATGGTGGAAYAGAGTAAAATACATTAAAAATAATACCCTTAAGGAAGGCACTATCACTTGTGTCTTTAGTCTCTTCTTCCTGATGCCCTTCCCCCGGTAGTGGGCAAAATTTATCTATTACAGATGACATAAGAAAGATCCACCTGCAGCACACGCAGAGCGAGCAGYATAACCTATGTCCTGCTGCAAGAATCATTGCTCAAGTGATACTGGAGCTTTTTCAAAACACACATTTCTGCTATTCTYCCAAACAAGTTGCCATTTCTCAAGTTCTGCGTCACCACATTCCACATGCAAGAGGATTAGTCTACCCAGCACGGTGCTAACTGATGGGATGCAAATTTGCACATTTATTTCCTGCTTCCCAACTCCTCTACTTTGCTGCTACACGCTAAGACTAGCAGAAGACACTAAWCATTAGCTGTTAAGAGATAAGCAGAATTGAAATGGAATGATGTAAAAACAAACTATTGCAACTCTACTGCCACAGATTTACTTTTATTTCTTCATATGACCTTTCAAAAGTTCCATACGTTTCAAAATCTTTGAGAGAAGTTCTGTAATGCTGTAAAACATAAATCAAGTATGCAAACACACCCAGTGGTACTACCCGAGATCAGAAGACAGTTCAAGTGACTTCATGCCAAGGAGCAAAGAATGAAATCAGTAGTCAGAGGTCATTTCTACTACAGCTGTCCCAATGCACGGCTCAGAAACTACACTCATTTTATCATTAAACTTACAAAGTATGAGAGCAGCAAGGAGGTTTAAGAGGTGATTATAACAGTCAGAAACATTCTGTCCGTTCTCCACATTCAGGACAGACTCTTCTAGGGTACTCTAGGAGACTTCTTTCTGCTCTGCTCCTCTAAGCAGGCAGGTAGAGAGGCTATCAAGCACGCTCATTCCAGGAACAAGGCAGGAACAGAGCTGCATTTGTACTGCACACTTATAAACCAGAGACTGGTAAGTGCCCGAATAGGCAGAGCACACTGGCAAGAATCCAAGATTGACAGGGCTGAGGATAAAGGAAAAGGGAAGGAGGCATTTCAGTGCAATGCCCCGTGAGTAGAGTCCTCCCATCCCCTCTGCTTGGTCCTGTTTGCCAACCTACTCTCTTGGCTGGCATACAAGCAGGAGGTATTTGGTATATGATTTAAGCCTGCCTTCTATCAAGCCTGTCTTCTATTACACACCTATAAAGCTGCTATGTTATTAGAAGTCTAAATGTACATGCTTTCATTAAGAAGGAAAGAAAAAAATATATWTTTTTWAAAYTTGTTTTGGAAAGAAAAAAAATATTTTGAATTTGTTTTACCTGTATAGGTGGCTCAATCATTAGCCATGCAGGAAGCATCAAACTTGGGTTAAGAGGTTGAGTTCCCACACGGAAATAAACGCCACCACTGGTGTCACAGGCCCACACATGCTGATTGCCACAGGCCAAGCTGATGAGCTTTATGCCACCTAATGATAAAGGGACATATTAGCAATGTTTATTTTTTTTATGTTGTCTAATAATGACCACTTTTACTTATACATGATCATATTAAATTCATTTTAATTATACTCACATAAAAGTTATGAATAGTTAATACAATTTTGGAAAGAAAAAACACCAGATACCATATAAATCCAAGAGCTTGTGCCTGTGAGATATTTTTCGTTTTAATCTAAAAATAAATGTTTTGGTCATAAGATCCTGTCATTTATAAAGCACACTAAAATTATGCTATTAAAATAACTGAATTCAAGCTGGGGAAAAATTACACGACAAATGTTATCAGTGACTAGACAAAATTGCACATGACCCAATGTGAACTTCCCTATCACTGGTCATGCTTATAGAATTTCAATGGTGTTGATCTATAAATACTAAATGATCTAAACATTCAGCAATGAACACTCCTAATGCTAACAGCAATTTAAAAATAATGCAGCATATAGATTAACATTTTAACATACCATCATTACATCTGTAAATAAGAGAGWCTGATTTTCAAATGGATTTATATTCAGCATTACATTTTTATGCCACCTATCTCTCAAAACTGCAGCAGTATTTTAATCTTAAGTTAGCACAGCAGAAACATCATAAAAACATCATAAACATTGCTAAAGGGGTATACATTTTTAGATTAAAATGAACTTGTAAACTACTAACTTGAACTCTTACTCTTTCATATTAAAAATAACCATATGATGCAGTGCATTTAACATGTTATTTTTCCCTCTCCAGAGTTGGAGCAACACAATGCCAAGCAACGGAAAACATGTTATAAGAAGAGAGACACCCAACCAGTACAGAAGCACTACAGAAGGAATGATCTGGTCAGACGCCAAGCGAGCGACTCTAAAAATAGGCTGGTTATTGAACATGTCAGCGCTGCTCGGGATATCCCATTCTTGGTAACAGTTTGCTCTTCAGGGATGTAAAATCTGGCCACAAACCTCTGCAAAGTGACTCACATACAGCATTCCTTACAGAGGGGATGCAATTTAACTTCACAGAGTGCAAGTTTAAACTTTTATTTCTGCTGAAGGCAACATGCTCTGTCATTAAGACCTGTTTAGAGATAGAACAGGGGACAACAGGGCCACTTGACTTTATCTTTTAGTTAACTGTAGCAGCAAACAGATCTCATTAACCAAAGTTATTTAACGTTCTGGTTCAAATGAATTTGAATGAAAACTTACCTCAAAACTTACCTCACCTCACTTTATTTAGCAGTGCCTTAAATAACCACGCTATACAAAAGAACTTCTATTGCTTGGAATAAGAACACCTAGTATATAACCTTCTATTGCAAGCAGAGGTGTGACATTCAGCTAAAGTCAAAGTTTTGGTCACAACTTTATTATTCCTTGTAACAAGGTATGACTAGCAGTAATGGCCTTATCATATGATGTCTCAGCTGTTGAGCCCTTCTGAGCCAAATAATCATCAGAGCACTCGAACATGGAATCACATATCACCTACTCGGCAGAGCTGGTATTATTTACGTCTACAGTACAATTTGATATTCAAAAATGCAGCCCTTGTGTAAATGTTTTGGCCTCCCACTTACTGTTTTTACCTCAGGAGAAGGTCATGCATTCATCTGCTGATTATGAAGAGTGGTGTGACTCAGAGACATCGCTTATTGTTGAAAGCAAAGGGTCATTCTACTGCATTTAGAAACCTTGATACAGATAGGGGAGCCCCAAACAAAATTATTTACTAGATGCAAAGGCCAGTACATGGAGTAAAGGCAAGCAGAAGATAGTGCCAACATACAAGCACTTCAACATTAGAGCAGGCAACTCATTCACTCCTGTAAAAGGATGCTGAGTATTTTCAGCAACTTGCTTTTATAAAAGCAAACAAACCAACAAAACAAAACAAGTCAATTGGCAGCCTTAATGTTTCAGGAGTAAAGTTAAACTACACTTGAACAGCAACTACAGTTCTCCAACTTTTTCAGCTATGCTATAGCAAATAAAGGGCCTAATATTACAGCCATAGATGTGCGCTACCTTGTGAGTGGTGATCTACCAAATGCATTTAACTGAAGGAAAATGGCCTAAAAATATTCATAATTTATTATTAACCTGCAGCAAAGGAAAAGCGGGGTGCTGCCTTCAGTGCTTTGTGATCCCAGATATCCACAGTGCCACCAGAGGGAGCAACTAAGCTAAGAGAAACAGCTGAATGCAAGGTTCGAACTGCCAAAGTTCAAGCATATTAAAATTAAAATCGACTAGTGATATCTTGAGAGGAGTTTTTTTAGGTTCTACTAAATCAGATAGGGAGAGGATGGACAAGACTACCTCACAGGTCACAGAAAGTCAGATGCCAAAGACGGCTTAAGCTACAGCAGGTTATTGACTGTGAATTAATAGCTCAGGTCTGGAAAACCTGGTGTATTTTCAAGCCCTATCCCTATGCATGGTTTGTAAACAAATTATTTTTGAAGACACTGTAAAGTTTTATATACAKTATTACAAATGAATAGTATAATACTAAAACCGTATGTGAGATTTAAGTTTGCCAGCTGGGTCTGCCTCTGCTTAGTCCTAAAGAAAAGAAAAAAGAATATTGCTCGCTTGCCCTGAGACCAAGCATGAATGCCATCATTAAACTGCAGGGAAGACAACTAAATTATTTACAGTTGTACAGAAATACTGCATATTTTCTATTTCATTCACCTCCTGATTAAACAYGAATGCAGCTTATCATGCAGACAAAAAGTAATAAACCTAAGTACAATATTACTAGTTGAARTGGCAAATAGCCAGATCCCCCATATCTCTATGGAAAGAACCAAATCATGGGGATATTTAAACAATCAAAACACTTGCAACAGCTTGGCCTTATGCCTAACCAAATAAAAGGCAGGTTAACCAGCAGCACTTTCTCAACATTATGCTGAATTGCCAGATCTGTATCAATCGGAATGCAAGAGTGTCATCAGCTGCATCGACYACAGATGATGCAATTCTTGGAGCAGAATTTTTCCTTGCCAGGCTCACACAAAATTCAGGACTTTGTGTATGAACCAGCTAAGACCGACATAATGACAGTCCCACAGCCTGCAGAACAAGAGTTAGCCTGGTTGGAGCTACTGATACAGCCCTGTTTCAGGGTGAACCGGCTCAGATGGACAAATGGCAAGAATCACCTCTACCTATGAAAATAATTACATGAAGGGTGGACATTCTGTCTCCAGCAAATGGCTAAATGAAATATGGAAAGAGTTGTTCGTGATACTTTACAGTACTCTACAGCAAAGTCCATTATTGTAAGATTCTATTTAATCCATTAATTTTAATATTACAGATCAGTAAACCAAAAATGTTGCTGAAGGAAAACATTGATCATTTGTGAAGAGATAAGTTAAGACATAATCAGCTCAATAATAATAAAATAAAATGTCATACCTAGTTGAGAGAGATCCAGTTTTGTCCAGTGCATCCCTGTCGGACAGCTGGGTGAAAGTGTCCTGATAAATATCTGCCCGAGACTATCCAAGCCCCAGATGGCATCCTGGCAGGCTGAATAATGCAGCATTTCAGCCTCTGGGGGAAGCTGCACCGTTGAAGGACGAAACTGCGGATTCTGATCACTGACACAGAACAGATCCTTGCTGCTTTGGCACAGCCACAGAAAGCTTCCTAAGGAAAGGACATTTCTGGTATTAAAACCATTCTTAATCTACTCTGGGCAAGCTYACATATTCCGTTTCCTCTGAAAAAGCAATTAGTACACTTGAAGACTGAAATAGATCTTCTTGAAAGTCTTAAGAACACATCCAAGTCCAAATAAGCAYCCTAAGCCCTTTTTTAGGTACCTAAGTATTCTCTCTTCAAAAGGAGAAAGTGATTTCCCTTGAAGGAACTAAGATATAGGGAAGAGATGTATATACTAGTCTAGTGCTTATCCCTTCCTCCTTCCAGATCAGCTTTGCCCTTTATCCTGAAGTTGCTTTTGAAAGACCACATTCCTTTTCAGTTCTTAATCATGCGTGCTTGCCAATTAAGCTAGTATAGTTGCAACAGCTGGAAATTGCATTAAATGTAACACCAGGACTGCCCAGAAAAAACCTACCAATGAAGTGTGCCATGCTGTTTCAATAACTGCACTGACAGGAAAAGTGCATGTTTGCCAGAGGCATTCCGGCAAAGCACGCTCCAAAATTTCATACAAGTTCTGGCAAGTCACACTGAGACAATTTAGGAAGTTGCTGCTCTTAGACGCTGCCCTCTGCTAAACCTTCTCACCAGCCTTGTTCTATGTCTCTGCTGAGTTTAAAGATGATGTAAACCCATGTCTTAGAAAATAACTCATTGTTAGAATCACAGAAATTTGCCTCTCTTTGAAACCATGCTAATATGCAAATAACTTGCTACTTCTATTCACAAGTTGCTGAACTTGGAGCAAATCTCAGACAAACCATTACAAAAGTTTCCACTGATTTGAGAATGTACATATAAAATGTTAAATTTCATTTTTCATTTTCTTTAAAAGAATAACTAAGAGACAGAAAGATGAACATAGGAGTAAAAAAAAGGGAAAAAGACACAGAATCTGCAGCCAGAAAGTAGAAGCACCATTCCCTGTACCATAGTAATAACTTTGTGCAGTTTTAAACCACATTATTTTGTTTCTTTTTCCACTTCTGTAACATAACAATAACGTTCGTCTTACAAAGCCCCTACTGCAGTAAGGTTCAGCTTATTAGATAATCAGAGGACAAAGTGAAAGGCATTCAAATGTTCCTATCAAGAGTTACTTGATTTTAATTTACATCAAACTGCAACAATCTTATCATAACAGAAACAATTTAAAGGGTTATGAGAAGTTCTCTTCAGAAATTTAATGATTTCATGAAATCACATCTCTCTACCCTTATTTTTAAGAAATTTTCAGCTTTTAGCAGTTCATTTACAACAGCAGGAACAAACTGGAAAATCCACATAGAATTTGGCACTTGTGGACAGAACTACTACCAAAACAAGGATGTTAGCAGTAAATGAATGGCAAAAAGGTGTCTACATGCACATGACTGGACTTCTTATTTAATCACCTCTGGGTAAATGGAGAATTGTTCTGTGTTTTATGGAAAGTGCCTTGCCTCTTGCAGTAGCACAATCAAACTACCATAGTACCTCTTGCCCATTTAAGTTTCACCCCTTCTCTCAGACTTTGCTGAAGAACATGGTCCTTTTCAGTCCTTAGCACATACACTTTCTACATAAGCTTCTATGTTAACACTCTGGCACCTCTCTGTTTGGGGGATATTTTGCTCCTGATTATGCCTTTGAAAAGACCAGGCAGAGAGGCCAATAAGTGCAGAACATCTTTCTCCCACAGCCATTTCTAAGTGTTTAACCATTTCTCCCCCACTTCCAGTAGTTTTAGACATGTTTTAACCTTGCATCGAATATTTAGGAACCCTATTTACAAAAACAAATAGTACCAAAAACTTGACAGTGTAACACCATTTGATTACTCGCACCATCAGTTCTCTGTTAAGAAATGTTACATTCCCGCATCAATTCACTAACCTTCTTTAGATGAAGCTGTGGAAGCCAACACAAAAATCCACTTTGTGGCAGAAGCAGTACCACGAGGCACAATATGATTCCAGTAAGTGCCTGGAAAGAAAAGAGCAACATCAGCATAAAATTTCATTTTAATTTTAATATGTCCTTTTAAAAGAGAAAGGACTCAGACTAAATGCTAAACCAATATTAGACTTTTTTTTTTTTTTTTAAATATGGAACTGTTTGTTTAAAGCTGTTGTGACTACAACTCAYGACAAAAAACATTTTTGTGGGGACAGAGTTGTAGTTCTGTATTTCTTTTTAATAAAAATTTTTAGATGTAGAAACACACAAACCTAATAAGTTTCCCTTTGCCACATGGAATTCATTTTTGCCTGAAGAAATCCAGACTCCGCTGCTGTTCACACCAAGGAGACTGGGTTGACACTGAAGTTGCTGGGACCAAAAGGCCATTCGAAGTTTGTCAGCCACCTTCTCCACAGGTGCCTGAGCTGCTGTTGCCACTGTATGAGTTGCCTGAATTATTGTCTGGAACAGGCTGCACTGGTCAAATACTACATAATCAGTGATGCTTACCTGGGAAAAAAAAAAACAAAAAAAAATCTGAACAATTTGACTTTGGGGGTGAACACTGGAATCTTCCATGGAAAGTCTGTGGGGTTTTTGTTTGTTTGCTTGATTTGTTTTTGGCTTTATTTACTGGAAACTTACCAGATTTTTGAAACCTTGTAAGTCTAAGTGTAGGAAGGGAAAATTAAAAACTGTGCATTTTGATCAAGAGCCTTGATAATAAACCTCAGCCATAATATTAAATATCCACTTTAAACTCCATTTCTCCCCAACAATTTGTTTTGAACTCTGCATTTTTCAGAAAGTCTCTTGTTTCACGATGACTCAACATTTCTTTTCTCCCTCTAAAAACCATGTGGAGGCTTGTGAACAAACAGGTGAATATTCAGTTTTCTATAAATATAGAAACTTGGATCGTGTAGCAAGTTAAACTACACAGCAAGAATCTGTGCATAATGCAGACCAGTAGTCTTTTACAACAATCTCAACACTCTTTAATTCATAAAAAGGAGGTCTATCTAAACCTCATTGTCAAAGTTTTATCACTGGTTACTAGGCTGGATCACGCTCTGGATAACCACAGTAAGGCAATGCCTAAGTGCACAAAGAGAAGGSCAATTTGCTCAAAGTCAAGCTACTTATCACACCCATCTTGAGGAAGAGATTGTATACACACATAAATTGAAAATCTTGACTTCAGCAGAGGTGTAGACAAACAGGTTTGCTGGATAATTGTTTTTCTACATCTTTTCTCGCCATGTCCACTACTAGTAGAAAGAAAAACTGCGAAAAGTGTCAAGGATCCTACATCAATTCCAGGAACTACCTACAGTAACTGGGCTGCTCTTAGCCACAAGGTCTATTACTGAAGCAAGCAGCCCCACATGTTGAAGAAGCTTGAATTCAACAGGGGGAAAAAAAACAAGGTAATAAAAGCATTTCTGCAATTGTACAGCAGCCACATTTTTAAGCTCTGCCTAAATAGCACCTCCTATTGCTGCTGTTAAGATACCAGCCTAAATGTTAATATGTCAAGTTAAAGCACTGATACAACCCAGTAGATCATCTCTTCTGTTGCTGAAAACTGCTCTGATGCTACTCGGGATGTTTCTTTCCCCTTCTTTAGGGTAGGCATGAAAAGAGCTTTCATCAAACTATTTTTGAGTTTTATGCTTAGAAACACACAGAGAAACAATACAAATAAACCTCAGGTAAAAAACATGGAGACTGAAAGCAACATAAAGAAATGCCTACTTGCCACCAATGATTATCATCGCCTTGGGGCTTCTTGGAAACTATACCAGTTCTGAACCACAGATTTCCATGGACATCCAAAGCCCATAACGTCTGCTGATCTCCAAGGGTTATGCACACCGGTTCCAAAGCCTGCATTTCACTGGAAAAGCAAATAAGCATAAAATTAAAAATGTTACTTCGTATTTGTGTCTATAGCATTTCAAATAAAGTACTACAATGCCAACAGCAGCTGAAAACTTTTTTCAATCTCAGTATGAACAAGCTCAAAGAAAAGTTTGATTTTGAGTTATCACAGTCATCAATCCATAGTCATAATCCACATTTCATTGATTTTCATAAATGCTCAGCACAGAAGAGAGGCCTTCAAAGAYCACTTGAGATTTTAAACTCAATACTACACCAGAGAATCAAATAAAAACAGATCTATTCAGAAAAAAAGCACAGCCATACTCTGCAAGCTTTTGATAAGATAGCTTCAGAAATCTTTCTTCAACTTTCTTACCCTACTTCGAGAACAGTACTAGCAGTTCAGGTCCCATAAACATTTTCCTGTACTGGCAAACCACTTTTAAGTTCAGATCACTACACCAGACAGTTCCAAACAGAAAGGTTGTGAACAATGCCATTTCCTTTAGTGAACCTTCCTCCTCAGTCCAAGGAAAAAAAATCAAATACGATCTATCTGCAATTTTAATACAAAACTCCAAATTGAAAGTACCTAAGGAGTAGGTCAAACAAATATTTTCATAAAACAATGGATGGATTAAACATGCAAGTTACAGATTTAAACAAGATACTGAACACTTCTTTAGACTTTAAAAGCCAAATATCTCCCTGTAGGGAGGTAACACAGGTCAAGGATTTTCACATAATTCAGTAGAAAATAAAATCATAGACACAGAAAAAGTAATTTCTTCCTACATTCACTTCAGGCTGACATCACAGGTGACAATATTCTAGATATTCGTTTTGAGTATTAAACTCTTGATGCTTTTAGCTTTAGCACAATTTAACTACTCTGAACACAGGATTTGCTGCAAAGCTAAATATCARTTACCCAGAATACCTTTAAAAATCTGTCATTGGGATATATGAAAGGATTATCCAACTGCGTATGGATGATCATGAAATAAAAATTGAGATTTAATCTGAGAGGAAAAACAAACAAACAATCCCACACAACAAACAATAGAGAATCTGTAGTCCATTAAAGAAGTCACTACAGAACAAAGAAATACTATTTAATAAAATTTAAAAAAGGCATATTGAAATATGTTATAGAGGCCTTTTCAGCATTCTTCCCACCTGCCCTGGACAGAAGTGTTAATGCAACTGAAGCAAGTTTGGGCATCTTTTTTTTTTTCCATCAGAAATAAATCCAGTGTGACTCTGGAGTGCTTGAACAAAGACTACACAACACATTCACGTGGTCTACAAATACTTCAGGTAACACATGTTCAAACCCCAAGGAGTTCCAGCCCTGGAACAATTATTTGTGTCACTGTTTTGGACATTCCTGCGTCATTACCTGACAATATCACTCTTCCACTGCTCTCCTTCGGGACAAAAGCTGCGCACTCCCTCCCGGTAAAGCAGGGCCCGCTGCTCACTCAGTGCCCAGACAACATTATTTCGGGATGTAACCTGTGACAGTGGACAAGGGCAGTCAACCTTTACAGCTCTGGCACAAGGACGATCCACACTCAGGCCTAGAAATCAAAAAAGGAGGATTGCTTTACAAACTTCAGCTTTTTTCAACTAAACTGAAAAAACAGAAAGCTACCAAAAGAAAACTAGGACAGAAAGCTGAAGGGATATATCCCCCCACATACTAACACTCTTCATTTGATCATTGTTCCTTTGATACACCGTTCCTTCACAGATTATTTGTTTCATCTAATAAGGCTAAATTTAGATTTTGATACTTTAATAATTAGATTTCTGATCTGATTTATCCCTTCAACATCTGGCAGAATCCACAAGTCTTATTCTGTCATTTCTGTTCTTTTCCTCCCTCTAGTGTTTGAATTGGGGAATCTCTGTTTATAAAACATACATTGGACTTAACAGAAGTGATAAGGGGAATAAATAAATAAATAAATAAAGCAGGTAACACAGGAATTTTTGCCCAAGACAAAATGCCAGGAAGATAAGCAATCTGATCTGTACAGAGGCAGCTGGGCAATTACAAAAGAACATGTCAGAGCAAGCAGTACTGAAGGAGGGAGAGAACTTCTGACCACGTTTAGAGGCAGTTAATGCATATATACCTATGCATACATTCTGGAGGAAGACATGCCTCCTCCACAACTCCACTGAAACTTGATTTGCACGGTTATGTGTGAACAGCTCAAGAGACTTTTTCTTAGATTTCTCATGCTTTGAAAGCAAGTACAATCAGGTTGATTGGTAAGATGCTCTAGAAGGATAACAAGCAAAACGCTCAGTCCCACTGCTGCACACGAGGTGACAGGGTGGCAGAAGGAATTAAAAGATTCTGCAGAAACAACTATGAGTAAGGGCACCACATTTACAAGACAGGTACATAGAGAGTTTATTTTTGGCATAAAGACAAATGTAGAAGCTTAAGAATAGGAGAACATAAACTAATGTAAGTAAACCTGTCTCTAAGGAGGAAGAAAGCTACTGATTCAAACCTCTGCAGAGCCCTATGTGGCTGGTATCAAGCTCATATTTTATTACCACTACCCATACTTTGTAATGCACACACACGACCTTGGCAGACCAGCTGATTTTTCTGCAACTCTTCAACTTAATTAAAAGTTAATTTAACAGAATATCTTCTATCACAAAATCAACGCTGTATTCTTAAGCAACAATGAACGATTTGTACATAATTTTAAGTAAAATTGTACTGTAGTGTATCAATTGGATGTACAAGAGAAATTAGGAGGTATCAAAGTTAAGTGGAAGGTAAAATAGAATATTGACAGGCACAACTTTGCCCCACTTTAGTGTCTTATTTTTTTCCTGCTTCCACACAGTCTTCCTCTCACTTCCCCAGGAGTTCTTTCAGATACTATAGATACTTTCAGAACTAGGCATTTTGAAACGCCTCCATACCAGCCCAGCTAGTGCAAGGCTCCCCTGCCTCTCTTTGATAGTCGCCTTTAAATCCACAACCTGAAGCATCATCTCTAAATTAGCCTTCTCTTGTGCCCTGCATCTAGCCTGTACACTCCACTCTCTGCATACCACCTCCCAGATGCATCCTCTTCTATTAGCTGAGGCCATTGAAGCCAAAGCCACCACTTCAAAGTTGCCACTGCACTGTGGCTTTCTCTGATCCTTGCCTCCATTCACACCCAGCGACAATGCTGCTGTAAAGCCTGACACTCCCTGAGCCTGCCCCTKCCTCCCCAGCTTTGCTTTCTCTAGCACTTCAAATAGACACCACCTGTCTATTCCTCCAAAGCTCTTAAAGGCCTGTCTTCTACTACCTACCTTTCATTATCAAGTTCTAAGTCTTTAGAGGTGAGAGTTATTCAGTACTTTCCAAACAAATAGGTTCTGCTTTCTCTTGGGCTGCCCTTCATACTTAAAACTCTGAAGAGGCACACACTGAAAAGCCACACATTACCCCACCTCTCAAAAAATCCTTTACTAAAATTCTTAAAGCAGGAAAACAAAACCCCCGGAAGATTCATGTAAGTGGTTCCAATGCACCACACTGCCATCACAGCAAGGATACTATTTCACCATTTTCTGCAATCACTTCCCATTTATTTCTAACCATCTCCTGTTCCTCCCGTATCAGAAGTTCTTTATTCTTTATGTACTCCACTTGGCAAAACAGCTAAAGGCTACAAGCTAGGTTCTTTGTTTCCTAATTAAAGTCTCAGAACTGTTTCCAAATATTTTTTCAAGGTAAAGCTGCTTCCCTCCCTAGCTTTGGATTAAAGATTTTTTTTCTTTCTTTCTTTCTTTTTTTTTTTTTTAAATGCAATCTTTCACTAGATTTGCACTCTATCTTACTCTGCGAAAATTCAAAGAGGCTGCAATTAATTCACATACCTGTTTGCAGATACAGATCTCCATTTGTTCGGATAATCCAGGCAGTATCATCACTTAAAGCTACAAACACAGCCTGAGGTAAAGCCTCATACCAGTGGCGTTTTCCTTTTATAGTCACTTTTCCACAAGCGTAGGCCTTGTTAGTTTTTTGTTCRATCTTCCAAAGAAGAGCCCCTGTACATGGAGTTAAAAGACAACATAGCATCATTACAGTATGAYCTACCAAAAATAAGGTGAGGGAAAGAGAGACCAGTAGAATTAAATAAAACTGCAAGTCTTAAAAGGTAAACATTTGTCTTGCTTATATTTATTTTCAAAAGGCAAGAAGAGCGCTCAAGTTTTCTAGGAACTGCTAAAATGCACTTATCAGAACACATTTCATTTTAAACACTCTTTAGTTATACATACTGAAAAGAAACAAAAGCGCCAGAGTCAAAGGAGCCAGCTATTAAGAGACTTAAGTTCATGGCTGGCCTCTGTTACAGTTTGGTATGTCCTTGACACTCCTGTGTATTCACAAAATCTGCAGCAGCAAATGCTTTCGCTACTATCATAGTTATGAATTTGAAGAAAGTAGGTAGAGATATATGAGATAATTTTAATATTTTCATATTCTACAAGCAGTAATGGAATTAGCAAGCGACACAAGAAATTTTATGGTGAGTCATGAGTGAAAACCACCTGAGCAGCAGCAACGCTCCCCAGAGCCGCAGGCAGCACTGCTGCTGACTTGCCACTCCGCGCCACAAGTGCGCAGAACCCAAGCACAACTACCCAAATCCTTCTTCTTGACAACTTTTTCCTCCATTCCAGGTAGCAAATGCAGCTGAGAAGAAAACCAAATGGAACGCCAAATGTAACTGATGACTTGCATCCCTACTGGTTTGTGCCAACATACTGGCACAACATGGGTACATTACTTTGCAATATATTGGCAACTTAACTGCCTGTGATCAATTCTACAAAGTCCCCTATTGGATTCCATTTTGATCTTTTCAGTTAACACACTCTTGTGTTAATATCCACAGGAAGGTTTGATGCCAGAACATCACACGGTTCAGAAAGAAACCTGTTTAACAGCTTCCGTTAACAGACTGTACTAAATGTAGAGACATTCGGTACCAAATCCAACAACTGCTGTCAGTGGATAAGGGCAAACGCTGTACGTGCTACTCCAATCCTTTCACCGTCTTGCAGGTATCTACTTTGGATCACTGCTAAGACAGGCTAGTAAGTTGGATGAGCCTTTGATTTGACCTAATACAGCTACAAGTTCAACTGCATATCACATGTAACACCTTTCTTCTCAAAACAGATAGCAAATCTTCTACTTCACAGAATGAAGTGCTTTAAGAGATGACAGAGAAAGAAAAGAATGGGCAAGAGAGGAGGCTAAATTAAGAAAATGCCCAAGAAACTTGTATTTTCACACCAGTCAGAGGAAGCTGGAAGGGAAAAAGTGTTCGTATCCAAAACTTGCTCATTTTTAATCTAATATAATCTTCATTCTCAACCATCCAGAGTAAAATTATTAGCAAATGTGACAGTAATGAGAACTTTCATTTTTCTGAAATTAAAACAAACAAAACAACCCAAAATGTCACAAATCTACATTTATAACGAAAAGAATTTTAAATTGGGGAATCAAATAACTTTGTATTAAA
Source organism: Nothoprocta perdicaria (assembly GCF_003342845.1). NCBI lineage: Eukaryota > Metazoa > Chordata > Aves > Tinamiformes > Tinamidae > Nothoprocta > Nothoprocta perdicaria. The sequence continues at coordinate 119,025 of NW_020455965.1, forward strand.
AACAAAAGCCCCAAAGCCAAGGTTCTGAACAGATAAGAACCTCTTCATTTATTTTCTTCTTCCATAGAACTGCTATTTCTCTGGCTCACTTTATCCAGGCAGCTTTGAAAATGTCACAATGCAATAATGGGAATTGGCCAGCAGACAACCACTGAAACTACAACACTGCACACCAACATACTGAAGATGCACATCATCCAAGATGACTTTCTTTTCTAAAATACTTTTACATTAAACAAGTCCCTAATAACAAAGAACTAAGCTTCTAGAAGYGCTTCATTAAAACCGCCAATAAGCCATATATGCAAAAATGACAGCTACAGTGCTTTATGAAACTCAGAAAGATGACAAGTTTATCCAAGTAAGTAATAGCTTTTTTTTACGACAAAAAAATGCATAAGTTTATAAAAACTCTACATTCCCATAGGATTAGAGGGAAATACAGGCAGACAACCTGAGGGGGAAACTGCCACCTGCTGGACACCGTCCTCAAACTTCTGCCACCGCAGGCCGGCGCCGGGCAGGGCGCTGCAGAACAGGCTGCCTCGGTAGTCCAAGCACCAAATATACTTCTCGGAGACTGCCAGGCTCAGGATGCCGTAGCCAGGGCCGGAGTACCCCATCCAGCTCTCTGCAAACTAAAAACTGTAGAGTTAGAACTGCGTCAGGCATGTTAAATGCACAAGAAAACTGCAGCGTACTAGCTATAGCAAGAGATGCATTTTCATCTGAAAAGTTCTTATGTACTTCATCAGCGAACGAATGAATGCATGCATGCATGCTTGGTATGAAATCAATCCACATCTGTCAGTGGTCTCTAAGATAGAGCACTGCAAACTCCAAGGCTGCTATAACAAAAGTTTTGGCAAAAAGAAAACTCCACACTTGCCTACCTCAAAGAAGTGGCAGATCTGCTCTTATTTAAGAGCACAAAATAAATGGCAGCAAGAAGAAAAGAAAAAAAGAAAGAAAAAAAAAAAGAAAAAAAAAAAAAGGTCTCCTTTGTGCAGGAAGCTGCTTATTGTAACAACTGGCAAAGGAAAAGTACTTTGGGAAAAGTACTCTCACACAGAGACTACTGGTGAAAAAATAGCTAAATACACAACTATGATTCTCTTTGTATGATGTATTGCAGAAACTATAGGCTTCTATCCCAAATTTTGACAGCTTACATCAGGTACACTCAAGCACTGCACTGCAATCTATAGCGTAAGTATCCAAAAAGCTGTTGTGTTTTTCTGAATACTATGGTGTATGAAAAGACAATTTCATAACCTAAAAGCCTTCTAAACTTTGGGCATCTCTGAATAATACACCATCAACTCARATCTTAACCTTTTACCTACAAATATTTCAGTTACTCTCAATACAAAGTTGTTAGAGATTTAATATATAGGTATACATATTTTCTTCTTAAAAGTCTCTACTAAAACTGCCAGCAATTTCATCAATTCTGCAGTTTTAAAAGTTAATTTTAGTATTTATTTACTGTAGTCTATAAGACTATAAGAGAATCACAATTTCTGGCAGTTTCTTCAAAAACGACAAACAACAACAAGAAAAACAAACAAACAAAAAAGGAAGAGTGAGGTAACAGGAAAAACTCCAACATTTTAAATATTAATCATTCCCATCTAGGACACAAAGATAGACTAAGGGTTATTGTGAGTACTTAACAGATGAAACGTTCCTTCTTTAGAAGCCAGGCATGCAAGATGACCAGCATTAATTCTTACTGCATTTGGTGGAAGTTGGTACCAGCTTTTGGAAATCCAAACAAGGGGCAATCTTTGATTAGAACCTTGTYTTGCTTTTTGCTCTTTAATGAATGGGTTTATGCAGCATTATTATTGAGCTGTGAATAGTAATAACACTTACCCTGAATGAACATTACAGTCACTATACCTTCTCTGTACTGAAAGTACACAACAATTTTACACCTCGCACATGACATGGTTATAAAAGTGTGGCACGTACTGATTGCTACCTTGACTTTAAGCTTTACTTGTTCAATTAAATGAGAAGAAAGCTGCCTTCCTGCAGAACTATGGTATAGTATTTACACAAATATTTTAAATGTTGAGATTATAAACATTTTAAGCAAATGTAAAACACATACCTGATCAGATTTTAACAGCACCATTTCATCTATGCTTATTCTGGCCACGTCCTGGACAGCAGGCCCAGTAGCAATGTCAGGCATGCTAGTCTCCGATGAAGAATACGGTARACCATGTGCGTAAATATCCTCTTCATCACTTGAGGCAGATTTCTCAGTCTTACTTTCATGAGTGGTTGTTACCCATTCAGCAGTGCTAGTACTAGATTTAGCTTTGATTGCACTTTCAAAATTCCATCCAGAAATGGAAGCGTTCTCTGAATAAATCTCCTTAGACACATCAAACTGGAGAACAGGAGGATCTGACAGAGAATTGTTTATTACAGAGTGTTGTCGTTGGTCTTCCCTACCAGTTTCATCACTTTCTTTTAATGTCAGTGATGTCTTAACACCAGGTATACTGTTGCACTCCAAAAGCACTTGGTCTGTAAAATTTGGCTCTTCAAAACACTCTTCAGTATCCTGCAGCTTCATCTTATCTAAAGCTTCATCTACTTCACACAATRCAGTAGAGTCCCGTTGTTCTTTTTCACTTACCCTTCCAGGGCAGCATCCATCACTTGCAGGAGGCACACTGGGATTATATTGGGTATCAACATTACTTGCCAAGTCTCCTGTGAGGATTAGGGGAGATACAGATGCCAGTGCATCTGTGAGAGCAGAGGTACCCGTGTCACTGTCACTACTTGGAAGTTTCTGTAGATTCACTGTATCTCCATTTTCTTCATGAATTAGTATAGTAGTAGACTCTGGAGATTGTAAGATGCTGAAAGTTTCTGAACTGTTATCTTCTTGCAAGATCGTAGGGTGCTCTGCACTGAACATGCTTTCCTGATCCGGAGATTCAGTACTCAAGCGATCAATGCTGCCACTCATGAGGCTGGAAGTCATGGAAAACGAATCCGCATTCATGGAATGGGGACTGTCACCTGAGAGTTGACGTTCGTAACTTGGGGGACCTTCCAGGGCACTGTGGTTCTTCTTGGTCCCACTTTCTGTTCTCATAAAAAAAGGGGAAAAATAAGTATTATTAATAAAACTATTATATACCGATGGAAAATGCAAAAATATTTCATCACAGAATAGGGCTAAATGTATTGTTGACATTTAGTTTTACCACTTCACTATTGAGTGATACCTACAAAGGCCAAAAAATCTTAATTGCAAAGCATTTTAAAGCTAAGACCATCACAGTAAATTAGAATGACTAAAAATATGCATTTCAATAAACTAGAAAGCCTGGCTAAGGAATACATTGTTCGATATTTTACATAAGAGCTAGGTAAAACAAATCCAACATAAAACTGGAAGTAGAATCTATTGCTTATTATCGTGTTTGCTTACCTAAGTGAAAAACATATTAAAGAAAACAAATACAGCTAATATGAAAGAAAAAGAATCAACTGATTACTTTCAAAACAAGTTTTCATCTTAAACAAATTACCTACAAAAGTTACTTAAAATACACCAAAATTTTAGATTTCACGTGATAATGCAACACAGCACTTCTCAAACATACACACACACTCTTCTGTGAAATGTATCAGAAGTGACACATTCTAATAATCAGCAGTAGCACAGAAAATTGTTCGATTTACCTTGTTTCTTCTTTTTTTTCTTTTTCACTTTAATTGGCTTTACAATGAGTTCCTGATCAAAATCCTCAGAGCTGATAATGCTGAACCGTTGGGAGGAAGGTTGACTCTCTCTCTGGGTTTCTGAAAGTTGGTCTGTGCATATCATAAAACTAGAGCCACTGTCCACAGAATTCACTGAACTGCTCCTGCTTCTTGATTCACTTGCTACAGAGCAGCCCCTTTTTYTTGTGTCACTGTTTAAGTCTCCCACTCTATCAAAGCTTTTCTCTGAGAGCACTGGAGTTTCCAGATCATCTTTCACTAAAGAATAAGAGTCATTTTTATCAGCAATAACTGAAGGGGAAGTAACCATTTTCTTATCTGTTTCCACGGAAGGGCCAGATGACACAGGTGCAACTACTGATAATGGGGTCATCAATTTAGGATTCGTATCTGTTAAAGGGCTCAGCAATTTTGAATTCACATCTGAAATAGACCAAAAGAAAAAGTATAAATATTACGGTTTGAAGCGAGTACAAACATAATTCTTGAAGTGTTGAAAGRAACTACACTTTATCCCATGGGACTATTCTAAACTTGCAAAATTTAAGATATATATCATTACTTCATGCAAGTGGAACTATATGAAGTGACTCGAGTCATCCATCAAGTCCCCAAAAAGCCTGAACACCTGCATGAAATCCTTGTTAGCAATATTCCGCCTTTATGTTTATGTATTAAAATAAGAAGAATGGTGCAAATCTTTAGCTCGAAAGATTTCACTGTGTTGGACACCAAAGTATCCTTTACATTCAACTTCTTCACCCAAACATTCTGCATCTTGCCAAAACAAGCAAAATTTACCAAGTAGGCCACAGCAGCAATTAAGAGAAAAATATATTTCAAAACGACACCTTTCAACCTAATTTTAACCTCACGAGTTAAAATTAAAATAATAAATATTCTTTAGAAGCCTATGAGTGAAGAACCCCTTAAAACAACAAAAACTACCCCTAACCTAGTTCCTTTCAACATGAAATGAAAGGTCTAAGCTTCTTTTTGTCTGATGATTTCCCCTAAAATGTAGATGCTGGCTAGTAGCACACAACTGGTTAAGTCAGTCAACAGAAGCTGGTAGATTTTTGTTAGAAACTAGAAAGCTTTCTTAAAAAAAGAAAAAAAAAAAAAGAAAAAAGAAAAACGAAAAACAAAAGAGTACCACATTCCACAATGGACATACTGACATTCACTAATCTATACAAACCTATTGATGACACTCCTTCAGGTCTACTTGAAATTCTTATTATGTCTCTATCTCCCTTCAGGAGAAAAATCTCATTGTTGGTACAGGACACAGACACTATATCACCATATACTTCCAAGCCACCAATCAGAGCCTATAAAGAGTCAATAGAGAAAGAATTAATTGGCACGGGATTAAGATGGGCATGATGAGGCTCATTAAAGAAGCATTCACTGGAATTCAATCAACATGTATACCTTATAAAGGTTTATAAGAAAGCTCATCTTTTCTAGTAATTTTCACGAGCTTTAATGCGGGGATCTATTCATTTTCTCTGTCCAAATTAGTACCAACCAATTGCTTAACTCTGATAAACAACTTAGTGAGGAAAAATACTGTTGTATAAAGGCTTGATATGATTTAGACAAAACAAACAAAAAAATGTTTCTTTACAGAAGTAGCAAATGGTTAACAGGCTTCTCTGTACCAAACAAAATAGAGCACTTGCTCTTTTGCGCAAACACCAAAAACAGCAGAAGGAAAGAAGAAATAGTTCCAGATATATTTTTCAGGTCTAAAACATCTCTTGTCATACATTACTAGATTTTAGATTTATATATGCTTAGCTACACATTCATCTAAAATTTATTACATAAAGCATCTGCATTTAAAGCTTTAGATGTATGTAATTTTTATATTTGATATATACATTTTTTTCTATGAGTAAATCAGTGCAACCACAACTTGAAAAGGGTGAGCTGAAATCTTTCTTTGCTAACTTTAAACACGRATTTGAATCACACCAGGCCAAACAGAGGTTAATTGCATGGTTAATAGCACAACCAAAAGCAGGTAAGAAAAAATAGACATTCACAAGGTTTATCTACCTGGTTCACAGTGTCTAATAAGTAGATGCTATATTCATTCCAGGTCAGCACCCAGCCTTCTTGGCAGAAGCATGAAACAAGCCCAAGGTGTTTCTCTGGGGAACTACAACCTCCTCTGTCAGGTGGCTCCAAACGAGGATACAGTTCAAAAGTTTTAATTCCTGCAGCAAATACATCCTTGAGTATGAACGTGGCCTGGACAGTTCCGTGAACATCTGACTTCCAGAGGCGGAGCCCAGGTCTGGCAGCAAACAGCGTCAGGTCACTCTGTTTACAAAGGCCAGGTATAAAACATGCTCCAAACTTGCCAGTGCTGGAAGGTTAAAACAAAACAAAACAAAGTCATAACACTCTTTAAAAAGCCACATACAAAACTATAAACTTAGAAACAATTTTTAAAACCAATGACACATTTCCAACTGCAATTTGGAAAAAGAAAATAATTGTATTGTTCTTAATGTGAAGTATTAAGTCCTCTGTCCGAAATACGATTTGGTTGCAAGACAAGAATAGTACTTCCAAATAGCAAGATCTTTCCCTCAGCTTTGTGTGTCAGACATTATATCTGCTAGACAAGTTATGACACTCGTGATATGCCTTGGCAGTACTCTTTATCCACTCCACAAAGATTCAGAAAGATCCTAGTATACAGTTTCCTTTCTAGGAGAAGGGAGAAAAAATAAGCAAAATGCTACCAAATAAGAAACTGAGAGTCTCTATCTGCAAGGAGCAAGGAACGTGTCTCAAGCATTAACATCCTCATCCCTTGTACATAGACCATTATTGCTGGCTCAAGAGAGTCATACATAACAGGGGTACTCTTTGATATTCCTCTTGCTAATCATATGATTATATACCTCAAAGCAGTACATTATACACCCTCTTTAAAGGGTCACCTTCCTCTACTTCCAGATAGTCAGTCACACTGTTCTTCTAAGATCAAGGGCCCTTTTCCTTCATATCCAAGAAGGATTACACAATAAAAGAAAAGTGTCAGAAGGTCCTACAGGAACTTTCTACAAGTTTTTTCAAGTCAAATTTATATTCCTGTTACACACATTTTCCATTTTAACTCATTTCCATGTTAAAAAAAAAGTATTAAGATGATGATTTTGTTTTGGCATTAGATACTACATCATCCATTACATGCACCTGCTTATAAATGCTTGCTCATACCAAGCCACAACAAACCATGAGGAACTGCAGTAGAATTCTTTCAATTTAAACAAGGGGAAATTATCTTAAGCATTTTTTTCATAAGTTTCCTGAAAATACAATTGTAACATTTGCAACCATAAACATTCTAAGTAGGCAGATCATCATTTCGATGTCTGAGAATGAAAAGCCACTGTAATAAAGTTTTATTAGCGGACTGCTGTGTTGTATTAATTGTACTGCTTAGATCACTCATTCTGTAATCCACTCTGAAAAGCCAGAATTAACAGATGTGCCTGCATCAATATTTTGTGAGGGTTACTTTTTTCTGGGCTGCGATCCAACTTGCTTGACAGATTTCTCTTCTGTATAAAAAAGTACAGTCCGTTGTAAAGTAGAGACGAGCAGCACTTTCTGGTTGTAATCCAACTGGACAATTGAAGAAGGCTCTTCCAAAACAAGGCTGGAGTTGCAAGTACCCTTCAGAGAGAGGAAATTCACAAGTATTAACCTTGTAAAATCGGAGAGTGTTAGTAACTAATACTTCAGAAACATTAACATGGCCAAGGAGGAAAAAAAAACAGTTTTTGAACTACTGTTCCATTAAGTTAATGAATCTGTAATTTCTTCTTGCAGACCACATGGAAACTGCATGGATAGTGGACTATGGATAATGGCAGTGCCATGCTATGAAATGCAGTTCCTCTAGAAATACTAGCTGGACTATCTGACCTGATCGCAATAGAAACCATAGAATRTTTATTTTCTTCACTCTTCTCCCTGCCAGGCTCCATAACATCAAGATTTTTTATATATATATCTCTATATACACACACACACATACATACATATATATACACACACATATGTATGTATATATACATATACACACACATATATAGTATATATATATGTATACACACACACATATATAGTATACATAAAATAGACCTGCCAGACAAATATATGGTTCTAAGCATTTAACTATCTGTTAAATATTTAAATACATATGTATTCTTTCAGAAAAATCTTAAGCAGGAATAAAGACATCTTAAAAAAAAAAAAAAAAAAAACCTTACATGGTCTAAGTCTAAGGCAGAGTAGACAATTTTTCCTTTGTCATCTCCAGAGAATAATTTCATTCCATTGGGACTCCAAGCTAAAGCTGTAATGCTACTTCTGTGGATACCAGCAACATCAAACCTCCGGAGCTGTGAAACGATATCAAAGCAATGCAAGAGTGAAGGGGACAGAAAAAAAGTCACAGAGCCCATGCAGTGACTTAGGCTGATAAATCAGAGAGCCAGCCCAAAAACAAAGATAGAACCTAGACACCTTGTCAGTTATTACAAATCAGTAGCTATGTTACGTCCAACTATGTTGGATTAATTTTAACCTTTAGTGACGAAGAACACGTTTCAAGATTAATACTTTTATAAGTCTAATATACAACGTGTAGAATGGATTCATAGATACTTCATGAGGAAAAATGCCCTGGTTTTCACTATTACGAAGAATCAACTAATCATTTAGCAGAAGTCACCACAGAAGTTTAACCAAATACAGAGATTTACCTGTTTGTTTCTTCCAGGCAACGAAGACACAAGCTGAAAAACCGCGACTCGCCCTGACGCGGTGCCAACAGCGACAAGATCATCGAAACAACTCAATAGCTTTACGAAAGTAATAGATTCACACTTSCCCTGTTGGAACAGCCAATACACAAAACCTGCTAAGTTAGGAAAGGCAGAAAATAGCTGTAAATAGTCACTCAATTCTGGGTGACTGAGCACTGTTAAAAGTTTTGTTATAAGTTATTCTACCTCAAAATTGTATTTTTTCATCTGGTTTAGGTGCCTGCAGTAGAGATAAAGCATTCCAATGCTGCTCCCCACCGCAATGTAGTCCCCATTGGTATCGAGTGCTGTGAGGTACACCACTATAGAGCGGAAGCCTTTTTGGATCTTTGTTGGAATGGCATTGAGAAGATAGTATAAGGGACAGAACTCCTTGAATATAACTGATGAAGTCACTGATGCCATAGCAAACACTGGTACCAACACTTTTAAGGTTGAAATAAGTGCATCTATTTCACCACATAAGGAAATCTGAAAGACAAAATCAAAGTTTAACATTAACCTTTTTCTTTTTTCAGAGAAGTTAACAACAGCTACCCCTTCACAAGTAGGTATGCGGAGACCAAGCAAGTAGGCACACAGAGATTTTCATTCTTTGGGAAGAAAATAAGCAAGATAAATTCTAGAAAATGTTATTCTGCAAATAAGAACATGATTATTTCTTAGACTTAGCACATCAACAGGGGGATGGTAACTACTGAACATGGGATAAGAATTTTTTCTTGCAGTTAGGAGCTTTTCCAAGTCAAGTTCAAATGTGTTATTTATTTTCATTCAGCTACTGAGGGAACTGTATAGCCACYGCCTGTCACTAAGCAATCCATGCAGCCCATTTCTTCATCTGTCTGCAAACTCTAGCCTCAAACCTTGCAGTGCTCAATCTTCAGTTTACATTAAGAGTAGCACAAACATGGGATATTCACCAGGTAAGTGAGCACAGTGAGACTGAAGTGTCAAACTTTTTTGCTCAAACCCTTAATTGCCACTCTGCCCCAAGGAAAATATAAATGAAAAGCAATAGTTACTGCAGCTAGTAAGCAATTAGATAGTACAAATAGCATGGTAAGAAGAAGAATGCAAAAATGAGGGAAATCCTACTGTGACAACACAAAGATATTCATACAGAAATTTAGAAAGCTAGTGAGTAAACAGTAAAAGAAACAGGCTTTAAAAATAAAGACACTATATGTCTGTGTTTCCTGTTACAGCCAAGTGAATAACTTCACYTTGATGAGTGGTACTACGTGTGCATATGGGAGAATTCTGATATCTTTCTGAGAAAAAGGAAACAAAGGTTTTATTTGCCCTGTTCCATAAAAAAAAATATAGCTCAGTGCAGTAACAATGCACTGGCAACTTCATAAAATCCTGATATTTTAATGTGGCACACTATTAAAAATATTAATTATAACTAAAAATATTAATTATAACTATTAATGTTTCTCAGGATGACAACTTTGACAGAAAAGTTTTGCAGCAGTTTGCAGCAGTTCTCCTCATAGATAATTTTAGAACATGGGAAAGAAAGGAAACCCTTTTCTTGAATTTTACTTTGCCACGAGCTAGTCCGATTAATGGAATGGTTTATAATCTGTCAAAAATAGCTGCAGTTTTCTGAGACAATGACTATAGCTTTCTGAAAAGAATGAGCTCTCTAAGCTCATTCAAATGTGTGACATCAAATATTTTCTTAAGTTTCAGCAAGAGATATAACTTAGAGAAAGAAAAAAAAAAAGCCACCACAAATACATCAAATTCAGTTGAGAAAAATTCTAAACATTCAGAAATACTCTGTAAAGAATCCCTAGCGTAATTTGTGTGATAYACGCTATTGTGCCTAGTTTGTATTTCTCCAAGGATGGAAAATAGTGTTTGGCAAATTGTTTATGGTGGTATCTCACCTAAAAAGCGCACACGTGTATGTGCCCACACTTCCTTAATATCTCCATAACTGTGAAAAGCTTGTTTTAAAATTTCTTTCACTTATGGTGCAAGAGGATTTGGCATGGTGGCTTCGGGCCCTGCAACACTTGCTGTCAACATATGATCCCACTAATTCAAAGGGATTATTACTTACATGACACTATCCATTCAGGCCCATGTTAGACAAGACAGCAGGAATAAAGGTTGGTTACTGGACCCAAATCTTAGTCGTGTCACAGAAACAACCAGTGAAGAAGCTGACAGCAATTATTAGATTATGTTAATTGCTGTGACAAATGTTACCTCTTGCTAGAGCTTAGCCATAATGAATTCTATTCTCCTCCCATGTTTACCAGCTGTCACACCACCTATTTCATAAAAATACCATTAGGGTCAGCTGATTCACATGCCCCAGTTGGTTTTGAATGAAAAGTTCCTCAAAGTGTCGCTTATGAATTATCAAATAATCAAAATGCTTTACCTTTCTTTTTCAATACTGACACACACCTTCTCTTCCCTATCGTACGCTTTTCAGACTTCTGTCCTCTCTTTTAGGATTTAACACTTTCTTTATACAATCAGTTACATTTAAAATAAAGAAACAAACAAAACCTCCAAACCACTGTTAAAGTCTCATTTGCCATTCTAAACATACCGCTTTGCCAGGCTAACAATTTTACTGGCTGCTGGTCTTTTCTCACTAAAATACACTCTTTGTCCTAAGTCTCATGTGCACAAGTCTTCCTCTGTCTAGGTCTCAAATGCTAAAGCTCCCCAGCTACTGCCTCATGAATTTCACATATTTTGTCTTTTAACCTCCCTCTGTCACTCCTGGAATTCACATCTATCATCTTCCAAACTGCTGTCAGAGTTTGAACCATCTCACATGTCTCGATTGTCAAGGAATCTTGCAGTCCTCAAAATCTATTCACTGTCTTCACTTCCATCATTCATTGTTACAACTTAACTACAACTATTTAAAGTACAGTAATTCATTAAAAACTACGGAATTATGAAAAAAATGGTATCCAGAAAAAAAGAGACTACTTTTCTGTACAAGAACTAGATCTGCAACCTGATTTTTTTTTAAGTTTGCATTTAACTAACATTAGAATTTTCCTGATTTTTTTTTAAACAGAAAACTGTCAGGAATTACTTCTTATCATATATTTTTTCTTAAATGCGCTGCCAGATTAGGGTTCTCAGTCCTTATAATTCATACACAATTCTACTTAGATCTTTTCTGATGGTTTAGCTTTAGAAAACTAATCTTTTTCTCTATAATCCACTGAACTTCTACAATCAAAAATGTATTTATAAATACAATTTCTTGCTGTCCCACAAGTCATTTTCACTGAGTGGTTTACAGACTAACAACATAATTCTACTATTTGCATGAAAACATGTAACTCAAAGCTCAAAGTATTGCTAATGAAGTCAGTTTATCTGAGGAAAATAAATGTAAGAAGGATTAAAGAACTACAGCATGGCCTTTACATTCACAGATTGTGTACAAGAGCTATGATCTTCCTCACCTTTTGAGTTTAGTGTCTTTGACTTCCCCTAATTGCATCTGTATATGATATGTGGTCTCTCTCTCTTCTTCAGAAATCTCAGGATTAGGCTTTTATCTGTTTTTCCAACTTCTTTAACCGAAGGCAAATAGAGGATATAATCTATCTTCTCAGACAGATTTGGGAATGGGACCTGCACATCTAACCATGTCAGCAGTGGTTAGTCTGAAGGACAGAAAAGCCATATAGGGTAAATCAGATTGTGCTAATAAGATCTCCTGCAGCTGAGATCAAGTACAGCAAAACATCTTATGCTGCATTAAAAAAAAAAAAAAGAAAAGAAAAACAGTCTGTCCTTTCTAACCCACAAGGATCACAATGAGCTTTTACATATTGCATTAACAGGAATAGGGCTCAAGGCTGGCTACCAGAGATAACCAACGTGAAAGATAATCTTGTGGTTAAACAAGTACTCGGTGGATAGAGATTCGGTTTCAGGTTATGCCACAGATTCACCATGCGAAGCAGAAGTTGGCATTACCTTTTTTTCTGTGCCCAACCTTCATCTTTCTACAAGAGAAACAGCAGCTCTTTTTTTGTTTGTTTTTTTTTTTTTTTTTAATTTTTTCATGTATCAAATTAAACTTAAGCTCTTCACAGAACAGACCAGTTTGTGTGCACAACCTACGTTTAACACAATGGTCTTAGCTAGATCCTGCAAACTAAAAAATAAGTAGTTATACTTTCTGATACAGTTCTTATTCTTAGCCACCTGACCATCCCATCTGTCAGCAGCTCTAAGCAGAGCAGCAAAGTTTCAAGCCTACTGCCCAGCTATGAAAGAASAGCAAAACAGCCAAGACATTCCTCTAAAGTTTCTGAAACAAACAGCAAGATAAAGGAAGGAAAAAAACAGCACCTTACTCAAACCAGGTGCTACTCAACAAGRGCTCCGCTTTCACACTCACTGTTGGGCAGCAGGTAGGTGACCAGTTAGTGCACACAACGGGACTACCTAAATCAACAAGTACCAAGCTTGAGGCTAGCCAGAAGTTGTTCTGCTTTTGGTGCGGGGGAGTTTTTGTAAAAACAGAAACTAAATTAGACTACGGTCTGAAAGGCTGGAAAAGGAAAGATCTGGGGTCACCGTACTCTCATGTGCATAAAGGAAACATGGGGGCGTGGGGTTTTGCTGGCTCTGCTGARAGCAGAATATCGAGTTTTTTCACAAAACAAACACACCAACCAATCAGAAAGAAAATAAAAAAGGCCTGGCCCTTGAGTGGCGTTTCTTTATTCTGACAGGTGCTTCAAAGGGCTCCTATCAGCCCGTCGGCTGCAGCACCTCCCCGCCGTGTTTGAGCAGGATGCCYGCGGCCCTAACGCGTTTCTGCTGCGGGAAACCCCCAGGAAAATTCTCGTTCTCCATCACGGAGGGGCTGAAAACTAAGACTTCTCGCTGGGCTCTCCGCGTTGATTCGCCTTAAAATCCCTTCCAGCTCGGCCAAGAGCCGCGTTGCGGCGGCGAGAAGTTTCCCCTCAGCCCGCGCGGCCCAGCCTGCTAACGGCGGCGGTTACCGGCGACCGTTACCGGCGACCGTTAACTCCTCCTCTGCCCACCCCCTCCCCCGCCAACGCTAACGTCCCGCAACGGCCGCTGGCAGCCGCTCGCGCACCCGCCGCCGGGCAGCGCCGTTACCGCCGCGGCCCCAGCCGCTTCCTCCGCCGCGGAGAGGGGCCGGGGCGGCTCGCGTGCCCTCCCCAGGCCCCGGGAGGGGCGGCGGGAC